>NW_005842360.1:753513-791247 GCF_000455745.1 Alligator sinensis
CCCGCGGGACGCGCCCGCGCTGCGCCGCGGGCTGCGCTTCTACCAGGAGCAATACGGCTTCGTGGGTGGGTGGGTGCGCGCGCGGGGCCCTGCAGCACCGGGGGGCCGAGGCCGGGGGAACTGCTGGGGCGCAGGGCAGGGCCGGCCCCACGTCCAGGCCATGCCGCCGCTGCCTCGGGACGCGGGCGAGCACGAGCTGTGCAGAGCTGGACACATTCCTGTCGTCGGCAGGGTTTTCGTGCCGTCCCCCCAGCTTGGGGGGTGCGGGGAGGGCTGCCGGGGCGACGCCTGGCACGGGGAGACGGTCAGACCAGGTGCGCGGGGCAGGACGCTTTTCCGCAGGCGCGGGGTGGGGAAAGCCCGAGTCGTACAGACGCGTCCAGGCCTGGGTGATCCCTTCAGCCGAGCTGATTCCTCACAGCAGCTTTTTCAGCCGGGATCAGGAAAAGGCCACAGAGTCAAACCAGGACTCAGGGGGGACCTGGTGGCAGCCGATAAGTACATGAGAGGGGTGCATCAGGATCTGGGGGAGCGCCTGTTCACCAGGGCAGCCCAAGGGAAGACGAGGTCCAGTGGTTGCAAACGGTCGCTTTAGGCTGGACATAAGGACAAACTTCTCTACTGTCCAAGCCCCTCAAGGCCTGGTGTAGACTCCTCCAAGAAGCGGTGCAAGCGCCTACTCTGGACACATTTAAGAAACATTTGGATGCTTATTGTGCTGGGATCCTTTGACCCCAGCTGACTTCCTGCCCCTCGGGCAGGGGGCTGGACCTGATGATTTTACGAGGCCCCTTCCAGCCCTAACGTCTGTGAAATCTATGAGTTGGGCACTCGCAGCTGGAAACGCCATAGCTGGGCAGAAGACTTGACCTTTTCTTCCAGGTGAATGAACAGTTCTGAGCTGTGGCTAAAAACCTGAGAGCACGGACTGGCCGCTCCATCCAGCCTTTTAAAAGTACCGATCTCTTGGCTCTGGTCTGCCCACGTTCTCTCATGTTTGATAATGGACAAGCATGACTGATGGCTTTTAAATACCTGTAATCCCTATTCTGAAAGTTAGGCGCGTGTCTAACTGTTGGCAGGCTTGATACAGACAGCCACCTTATTCAGTGGTATGTTAGCCAAGTAATTGTGTTTTTTTTTTTAGAGGATCGCAGTAAGGAGGGGAGAAAAGTATTTGCTCTTGCGAAGTGGGTGCAACGAACTGCAAAATGCAAACAATAAGAATGAGTCTGATTTGTAGTCTGTGGGCTTGACAGGAGCAGTGTTGGGAAAACATGGTGTAGTGAGGGAGACAATGTTTCCCCTAGTTAGAAAGAGCACTTGGAATCAGAATTGTTGCCATCAATTCTGTGCCCTTGGGTTGTTTTAATGCTTTTGTCCGTTTCCATTTCCTGATTTTTGAGACGGCGAATTTACCCTGCATGCGTTACTGATGGCAAAATGTTTTGAGAGCCAGGGACAGAAGGGTTGTGGCTGCTTAATGACATCTTCCAAATAGGAGACCTGGCCCATTCCAAACCTGCCTTTGTCAGATGTGCTGCTCTTGCAGAGTTTCTTTTGCTTCAAGAAAATCATGTTAACGCCCTCTTTTTAGCCAAAACTGTAGTGACCTTAATGACTCCTCTTTGCTCCTCCCCTTACCTCTCCTCTCTCCGCAGGCAAACTGGTGGGAAGGTTCTATGATGAGAACGGGGCACCCACAGAGGCTCTGAAACAAGCGGAGGCCCTCATTGAAGAAGGCTTGAAGCTTAAGGCACAAAGTGAAGAGGAGAACCGACAGTTTCCACCTTGCAACTCTGAATGGAGCTCAAGTGGTGGCACCAGATTCTGGTGTTCCAAACAAAGGTGAATCTGGTCTTCCTCCTTGTTTTAGACTGTGTAGAGCAAAATACCTCTGAACATCCCATCTCATCTGACCTGTGCTGGGTAAGAAACTGATGATGGCTGCAGCACAGATACAGTAGAGTGAGCTTCTGCTGAGGTAACAGGTGATCATTTAGTATTTGTGGATGCCCATGATTTAACTACTTCACCTGTTATCCCTGTCTTAGAAATGAGACAACCTTGTAAATAATATCTGGCTCTCAGTGTGTTGCCAGACCTGACTAGCTGGCGTAGTATGGTGAGCTTGCTTAGTTGCTCTGGCAAGCCTGGCTTGAATGGAATGGTTCAGAAGTGAGTCAGCATTGACATAGACTGCAAAATGTTATCTTCAGAAACCACAAATGCTGGTTAAGAACCTGCAACAAGGCATATGAGCAGCTGCTTCTGCTAACCGGTGTGGGACGTGTGCGTGTATTGTACCTACACAGACAGCTATTCCCACACAGATATCAGATGCTATGTAAACTCAAACCAGTCCCAAAGATCAGAGGGAGGCACTGCATTAAATGAATGGGACCGTATTCCAGCTGCTTTACCAATATAGTGAATGTCAGTTGGAATCTGCGTCTCGGAAAATTCCCTTTGAAGCCAATGGGGTTGCAATGCAGCCAGTGTGCCTTATATCCTAACAACATGCCTCTCGTTACAGGAACATGTACACAGCTTTTAAAAGCCGTACTTCAGTTACAAATGTTGGCTACAAATGTCCAACTCGGGATCCTTAAAATTCGGGTTTATTAGGCAGATTGAAACACTGCAATGAAATCAAATCATAAGCCTTGGGGCTGCATACACGCACACACGCGCGCACACACACACACGAGTCGGGTATACCTATTCCATAGGCGCTGGAGTCTGCCATCGATGGCAAGTCGAGGCTTCTTCCAGCGTGGTATTATCCTCCAGAAGGGGGTCGCTGGCTGGTCCTTCTGGCTGGACAGGTCAGGTGCTGGTCAAGTTGGAGATCAAGAGGGTGCTGGTGAGGGTCACTCTTCACTGCTTTTTATCTGTCCTTGGCAGATTTTGGTGACCCCAGTTTTCAGGTTTGCCCAATCCAGGGGTCGTTGACCCTCGTGGGACTTCCCCCTCGGTGGCTACTGGTTGGCATCTGTCAGCCCCAGGGGTCATCCGCGTGTACGTGCAGGTTTGGGAGTCTGTCGACAAATTTTGAATAGGGCTCTGGGAGCGGTCAATCTGGAGATATTCAGTCCCAAAAGTTGGTCCCCAGTGTTGATTAACTCGGACCGGGGCTTCTAGCCCTCGAACAGTGAAGTTTAGAGAATTCCCGGTTGTTACACTGTCTCCTATTGATTTCTTCCCTTGGTTGATCTGCGGTTTCCCTAGGTGTTAATTGTTGCCTGCTACTGTGTTACACATTCAATCACTGATTCACTTGCTCTTTCAGGGGCCTGCCTGATACAGGGAAGGGGCAGTTTGATTCCTGCCCTTGTTAACATTGTTACAACGTATAACTTACTTTTGAAACTAAACACATTTAGTTAAAAGGTGAAGAGTATAGAATATAAGCTCCAAGAGTAATGCCATGGCACACAAATAGATAAAAATACCAAAATACAAGGGGAGATACAAAATGCACACATACAAACTTTAAACCACAATTCCTTATCTTATAGTGAAAGAAAGAGGAAGGAAGAAAAGGCAGAAGAGGAGAAATATATCCAAAGAGGGGAAAGCAAATGCAGAGGAAAAGGGGCCTTTCTGCTACACAAAAACAAAGCAATACACCCAGAAAAATGGTGCCAGTGCCCTCAGGGTCATGATCCAATGGGGCACTAAAACGTACTTTCAGCATGACTAGTGACATTGATTTCAGTGGAACTGCTTGCATGCCTGAAAGATAAGCATGTGTGAGGGTGTGGCTGGGCTGAGGTCCATAGTGCTGCCCTTTGGGTACATTGTCTGGGACCTTGTTTTGCGTAATATTCAATACCTTTGGCATCTAGTATAAAAAAAAGAAACACACCAGCAGTAAGGGAATTGAGTCTAACGTTGCTGCTGCAAGATGCCCAATAAGATGCAGTACAGTAATGGGAGAGGGAGTCAGTTTAAAATGTCTCTTTTTCACGTAGAGTTGCTACTGTAGAGCAAAGTATATATAAAAGTTGTTCTTGGTCACAAAGCATTGGGGTGGAGGAAGTAATTGTCAGGACAAAAAAACATGCAGTCCAGAGACTTTTAAATAAGCAAATTGCTCTCAGAAGGGCATGAGGATAGTGAAACTGGTTTGAAAAGCTCTAGGCAACAAGCTACTGCTTGTTAAGCCGCTCACTGTGGCCAAATAAAACTGCACCAGGAAGTTCCTGGCTCTTGCTTACACAGGAGCTGGTCTCTGTTTCAGGCTCCAGCTTTCCCATAACTGACCCCAATCTCTTTTCTCTGAAGCACAGTATCTAATTGTATAGTTCTCTGTAGGTTGGAAAACACTTCCACTAGGGGTTCTCAGTTCAATTAACTGTGTGAGAAATAAGCTGTTAATTGCATCTGATCTTTTTTAGTGGAGGAGTGAAGAGAGACTGGATTGGTGTACCGAGGAAGCTTTACAAGCCTGGATCCAGAGACAGTTGTTGTGTGTGTGTGCGAACTACTGGGCCTCCTTCTGGGCAACTGGATTACAGTGAGCATAAGGACAGAGGTGACTTGGACAATCCTCACTTGCAAGAATATGAAGGGTGCCATCCACTAGCAGACTGGTGTGCTCTAAGAGACTAAGTTAAAATAAGCTTTTTGGCCCCCAAAGTGAAATAAGTTTGACAGGGCTAAGGGCACAAAAAGCACTTTTTCATTTCATTGCGGATTTTCTTGCACCTTAAAAACATGGATCAGGAACCAGTTTGTATAAGCATGTGTAAATAAATGAAAGAACCACACTGTACAGGGTGTATGAAAGAAAAATATATGGTGAAAGAGGAAGACTCCTACTTCCATATTTGTTTCAACATTGTTTCTCACTCTTTGGAAGCAAATGTTAGGAGTTGGCCATCTAATCCGTATTTAGAAATGGTTACTCTTGGTTATGCAAGGAAAAACAGAAGTGTGGAACTGTAGCTACGGAAGGACTGTGCTGCATTCAAAGGAATGAACCAGCACATCAGTACACTGGGCACTCATTTAACTTACAGAAACATGCACATGAAACTCCTCCCCACTACCTCCAAAGCAGGAGTTTTGCAGTAGAATCATTTGCAGTGCTCGTTTGCATTGTCAGCGGCACCATCACCTCCGTGGCTCAGGACAACACATTTTGTATGGGAGGTCTCTTTCACAAACATGCTATTTGGCATCCAATGTCCTGTGCAGTTATAGAAAAGCAGTGCTTATCAAATGCAGAAGGTACACTGGGTGAGGCCTTATTTGCATTGCTTCTTTAGTGTTTGCACTGCAGGCTAAATAAGAGAAATGTTGCAGAGCAGTTTAAAGTTCGTGTGACTTAAGCCAACCTCACAACCCCATGGCACTGCTCGCTTCAGCTAGACCACAAAAGTAAGCCACAGACAAGCAAGGTAATTGTACTGCTATAATATCTTTTTTTCATTACCCCTACTTATGGCATCATGTTTGTAAGTAGATGGGGACCCTCAGTCACAATTCCCACCCTGTGTCCAGTGCAGTTGTGGGTTTGAGGCATTACTTTTGCTTAGTTCAATAACTTAATTGATTGTCAAAGATACTAGCACAGATGATGCTGTTTCTATGCAAGACTCAAGTGCTAGGCAGTTACAAACGCACATCTTTAGATAGTGAAGCCAGCATACATACTTGTTGCAGCTGCAATTTCAAAACAAACCTACTTTACTTCCAGCCCAGCCATTACCTAGCTGGTTGGGTGGAGCAGTCTCCATGGGATCAATTCTCCTAAAGTGTGATGTATTTACTACCCTGTCCTGCAGTCTGTACAGACAGGAACAAGGGGTGTTTATACACATGCTTGTGGGGAGGGAGGGAGGGAGGGCAGCGCTTTAATTAGAGTGGTTTTGAAAGCTGCTCTAAGTAAAGCACTTGGAACCTCACATAGCAGTGTCCCCACTGAAAAATGGCGATGGGGGTGCTTTAGCTATAGCTTGTTGAACAAGCTTTAGTTAAAATGCTCCTGCTGCCATTTTTCAGCACAGGGACACTAATACATGTGATACTGGAGTGCAGTAATTGCCATGCTCCGAGTCTGCTCTGATGTGTTGTGATGAACTGCCTTGCTGTATGGGTATAGGTGCCCAAGGAGACCAACTGCTGGCAGTTTACAGAGCTAGGCTCTACCATGTACTTAGTGCTGGGGTGTCAAACTTGCCTCCAGCTATGGGCCAGATCTGGACCACAAGACTGCATGCATGCTGGATCCAGCCCAGGGCACAAGATAGTCCCAGTATCTTTAGCTCCCATTGTTTGCCGGTGCCCCATGCTGGAGCTGGAGCTGGAGCTAGAGCTGCTGCCACTGATGCTTTTGTGCCATGGCTGCTGGCATGGGGCACAAGGTGCATGCTCCACCTCTGGCACAGGATGCACAGCAGCAGCATGAAGCACAGGGTATATAGTGGTGCTGGTACGGACCACAGGGCATGCTGTGGTGATGGTTCAGGTGCAGAGCACGTGGCAGATGGGACTGTTAGCCAAAGAACTGGAGCTGCAGTAATGGCAATGGCTGAGGCAATTGGAGGGTGGCTGGGGCTATGCGAGCCCTCCCTTGTCCTGCCACTGGTGACAATACCTGCCATGGCCCAAGGGCCTTCAGTTCTGAGACAAGCCACTCACCCTGGCCATGCTACCCCCTTACCTCCAACATCCAGTGGCCTGCTAGTAGCCTGGATTTTGTCTGTAGGTCATGTTTGACACCTTTGACTTAATGGAATTCACATTTCACCTTCTCCCTCTCAACTTAGAAAAGAAAGAAATAATTCCTTTGTCAGTGATTCAACTGAGGAGGGAGGGGGTGTGCAGTGGCCTGTGAGATCTTTTTAAGAGTGCTGCACAGTATTAGCAAACACCATGTTAGGTGTGCAAATGCCCACACCTAATTTGCAAGATGAACACTTTGTGCCACTACTGTGTGTCCCTGGGGAACACCTGTGCCATGTACCTTCTGGTGCACAGCAGATTACCCCAGATGGGGTAGGGGAGGCTGGGGCCGGTAACTGTTGGCTCCAGGAGCCTGTCCTTGGGGCTGGGGAAGTTGCAGCCGCATCACTGCTGGAGGTGGGAGTCTGCCAGCAGCCAGTGCGGCTCTGGTTTTGGGCAGTGCGCACTGCCTCCATGTGTGCCACCTTGCTTTTTTTTCCCTGTGCATTTTTTTTAGACCCCAGGAGCTCCCTGGGTTCAAAATCCACCTGCTGCACTGCAAGGTAGCAGCATAGGAACATGGAGATGGGTCTACAGTGCCACATACTGCACAGCTATGCTCAGCTAGATGTGGCCAGTGTCAAAAACATTCTGACTTTGTGTGGGCCTGCAGAGTTTTTTGCATCAGAAGAATTGCTCTATTATTTTCCCCCATAAATCAAGAAAGGAGTGATATTAGGTTTTAAAGTGATATGCTGCTAGATTTGGAAGTTACAGGAACATACGTTGAGGCTAAAGAAATGTTGAGTTACACTGTCCTAGGTAGTAGAAACTAAATAAATTAAATAGTGAAGAAATCTTTCAGAAGTGAGATTGAAATAAGTGTCTGATCATTACCTTCATAGACAAAGCTAGCCCTTTTATTATAGTGTTGCAGGATACGGACATTTTGTTTTCTTGATCTCTTCCTCTGCCTTCCTGTTGCTCTTGCACCTGGGAAGTCTGCTAAAAGACTAAATCAACATGTCATTTTTTTAAAACCAAGTCTGAGCTAGAAAACACACCGTCTCTTCCTCCTGCTTGTACAAGAATCAAATTGTTGTGCTGAAGATGAAATCAATGTCCTTGTGGCTCAGGCTGTAACCTGCCACCACTGTGCAGTATCTCCACCCAGTCACGAACTCAGCTCAGTGACCTGGAGCAGCCCAAACTCATTGAAACTTAGGATTGGATGAATCAAACTTGAAAAGCAAGGAGGAGACATTAAAAGCACTGGAGGTTTAACATCAAGCCTTGTAGCGCTTGCTGGCAGTGAGAGAAAATGCTTTTTCTCACTGCAATAACTTGCAAAGTGCCACAACCAGCCTGTGTAACAGCAGCTTTTCTTTTCTAAAAAGCTTGCACCTAGCTCTTTGCTCAAGGCAGAGGAGCTGGTTCTGGCACTGGGGAGTAAGACAAGAGAGTGCAAGACTGGAACTCAATCGTTCAAAAGGCCAGTTAAGACCAGCCTATTAATGTTCACTTTAGATATTTATTTACAGCAAACAGTAACATGTTTGCATTAAATGGGCTAGGCCAAGTCCTGGCCTAGCCAAACATTTGAATTGCAGCATGTAAGAAAGTTTACATGATCCTGGCTGGGAAAGCAGTACTCTGTAGCTGAGGGCTCCAGTGAAGTTTCCAACCATGTTTGCAAGGTAAGGAAGACTTGGGAGGGGGTGGGAAAGACATGCACACCTCCCCTCCTTTTACCCTGCACCAGTTGCCAGGACAGCAGGCAATTCTGATGCTTTGCTGCATATACAACTACTCAATGCTAAACAAACCTTCTATGACATTCAGAAATGTCAGTATTTATCGGAACCGGCATGATATACCAAATTACTTTTGGCTAGTTTTACACAACTCTAGAGCCTCCCTTTATGCAAGGCATTCTTGAATATGCTCATATGACCATCCCTATTATAGCAGTGACCTTGCATTCTATTTGCAATTTCTTTCAGTGAACTCTCAACTCATATATAGGGCAGCTGAAGCAAAAATGACATCTGAGGCAGGGGTGGGAAAGGGACAAGTAAAAAGAAGAAATTCAGACTGACCAGACTAGGACAGAATAGGAAAGTTGGCATCAAGCCTGCATCAGACCAATTACAAACGAGCAGTTAAGATTAGTACAACATACACCTAGAATAGGAGTAGTTGTAATAACCCTATCTTACAGGTATGAAACAGTTCATCTTGAACTGTGATTAATTAGGTCTTACTCTCAACTCCTGTAAGGGAAGTTTTTCTTCCAACTTCCAAGTACACAAAGACAAGACTTTTCTGGCTGTACTAGTCATTTCTTGTGCCAGAGAAGCAACTGCTATAAAATGGGATGTTTACAGTCCATGATCCAGATCCATTATCTTGTTATGCAGAGTTTATTACAAGGAATTGTTACACAATGAAATAATTAATATTAGGGGAAGAAAAAGATACATTCTTTTTACAATGGACTCCAGACAAACAAACAATGCCATTAAAAATACCATTGCTTTAAGACTTGACTAGTTCACAGAAGGTATGACAAGTTTCAGAGTTCTGCTTTCAGCTATCCATAGGCTTTCCAATGACCCCATCTTTCACATTTCAATAAAACCAGGTAAGTGAAAATGTCTAATATCTAACCCTGCCATGAACCTGATGTCAGGGAAATTCATCCAAGGATTTGTCAACTACTGCATTCGGTCTACAAGACACCCTGTATTATGAACAGAGATTTAGAGTACATAGGCTACATAAAAAAAGGAAATTGTACAAGTCATTGGTCATCTGTATGACAGCTTTTAGGAAGCTACTTAGTGATGCTGTATTAGTACCGTTTTAAACACCAAACATTTCTACTATGCTTAGTAGTGTGAAACAGTGCCAGGTTTCCTTTCCCGCAAACTTTAAATATCCAAAGACAAGCTCAAAAATGTAGTCCATTTTGTGCTGGGCATCTCTTCTGGAAACGGAGTTCCTCTGTTTATCCACGAACAAGCAGCTGCAGCACAAGCTTTTCCCAGCCATTTTGCTGGTGGTTCTGAGCCCATTTCACAGGACTGAAATCCTTTCTTGCCTCAAAAGCAGTCTCCAGGGTCACTCAGTCCAGCCTGCGACTATCCAAGGACAGCAAAAATAGTTTGGTCACAATGTTGTTTGCCAGATACGAGAAGTGCATTTGTTTTCAAAAAACTAGAAATGTGTTGACAAAAAAAAAAAAAAAAAAAGGCTGTCCCAGAGCTTCCAGTTCACTAGAGTATTAGCAGGGAACCTCCCATTCATACTTGGAAGTCCAAGGGAAACACCACCACCACCCAGATACTCAGTGGATTGTGTCGAAAGGAACAGGGACTCAAGTTTTCCCTCATGGGAGGGGGAAAAAAAAACTGCTCCCTCATTCTAAACAGAAGGCAGCAGACACGAGTGGATTTCAGTTGTGCAATACAGGAAACCAAGAGGCTAAGTTATTGGGTTTCATAGTTAAATTGTGTGGTTTTTAATCCCAGCAGAAAGCATAGTCCATTACAAACTGACTGCCATGAAACAGTCTCACAAGAAAAAGGCACTTCATTTATCAATTTTGTTGAAATGTACTGTGAATTCAGTCTGCAGAACCCAACGTGTGTATATTACAGGGCTAGTTATAGCCAAGCTTTCCCTTAAGCTCGAGGAGCAGATAGTCTATTACAAAACCAGTATTGCTAGAATCTTAGGAGTTATGCAGTATTTGCCAGCAGACTATCCATTTGTTTTAAAAACAGAAAAATCAACAATTTCTATGCCACTCAGTTAGTAGGAGCAGGGAGGCGGTGGTATGAGGTGGAACCTACTGCAGGTCTCGGATGCTCCAGTTGTTACAAAACCTGAGCAATACTGGTCTCAGCAGCTTAAGGAACTGATTAGAATGGCAGGGGTCAAGCAGCTTGTTTCTATCGCTCAGCAACTCCACTGGTGGTTGGTTTAAATGCTTTTAGTTAAAAAGCTTTCCATGAAATTTAACGCAATCCATGTTAGAGATCACTGCAGTTCCCGAAATAACAATCCCTCCAGTGCTGCATTTAAATTCCTTGGCCACTAATTTCTCTGCTTGACAGTTTGGGGGGTTTTTTGTTTTGTTTTTAGGAGGGGATCAAACTAAACAAGTTACACACTATTCCTGGATCAAGTTAGTCAACTGGTCTAAACCAACCATTTGACAAGACAGTGGAATTTACACTGTTTTTGTCAAACTGAATTGTGACATTTAAAGACCATCATAAACCATATGAAACTATTCTTATATTTCCCATCAGTTCTGGTCATCCAAAATGCACACAAAAAGCTGTACTTTTCTGTCAAATGCATTTATGCCCTTCCTCTCAACTCTTAGAACAAGCCTGCTGCAGGTTGAGAGTTGCACAGAAACTAAGATTTACATTAGAGGCATCACTTAGTGAGCTCTGCTGGAAGGAGATTGTAACTGGCATTAACACTAATCATATCATAATTGCATTAGAGAGTTAGTCTATTATTCCACCCTAGTGTTACCAGGTTCAGGGTTCCAGTTTTTGCACCTACATGTTGGAAGACCAAGCAATTTACTGAAACTCTTATGACAATACATTAACAGCAGCCTTGACAAGGTCTTCCAAAACCTTTTTACTGCACCAGCCCAAGGTTTCCCACCCACCCCCCAGCCCAAAGTAAACATATCCTGTAAGTCACAGAAATGTAGAAGAGTAGCACTCTGGTTTATCAGCTCATTTTACATCTTAGGTAAGTCTTGCACTGCCGTGTCACTATTCTAGACCACGCAACCGAAATGAACTATTTTCTCCCAAAAACGTACTTGTGTACATGAGTAGTGGTTAGTGAAAAAGAATAAATATGTACACAAGTTGTCCATGGAGCAGAGATTAGGAAATGTTGGGTGTTACTCTCTCCCTCCTAGGGTTAAAACTTAAACAAGGTAAGATTTTGTTCTTAAGCACACATTTTCTTTAGCATGTCTGTAATATTGGCCTACAAATACTACAGCCAATTTAAAAAAAAAAAAAAAAAAAATCTGGGCAAGTGCTTACTAGCACCCAAGTAATTTACAGACTACTTTGAAGAGAAACTGTCATCCCCCCCTGCACCCTGCCCCTAGATTCAACCTGTTTAAGGAGTGGCCACAGCCAAGCCCAGAAGAAAAGCTTGCTGCAGTTTGAGACAAAAGGCCAATTAACAACGCAGATCAATCTCCTTTCAAAATTAGTGGCAAAGATCTAACAGTGAACCTTCAAGCACTGCCAACAACAAACCCCCTCCGCTTGAATTTGAGACCTTGATTGGACATCTAGCAGGGCAGCAGCATGTTCTTTCTTGGCCAGCGTGTTGGCTCTCCCCTACACCAGGTCTCAAAGAAAGAAAAGGCATTCAGGTAACTTGTCTGCCTTACAGGATTCATAATTGCACCTCCAGCACTATATTGCTCTTCAGCAAGTTAGGACTATGCAATCTGCGTTAGTGTTTCCTCGTTTAGTGTAAGCTTAGGTCTTCTCAGAGCACTTGAGTTTTTGTACAAAAAAGTGTGGGTGTGTGGGAGGCAGGCCCTGCAACACAAGTATGAAAGTGCAACACAAGCAGACTGACAAATCTGGTAGGCATGAGCAGAAGTAAAGACTGCAGTTCTCTTGAACATGCTAAAGCTAATGAGACCATTACTAAGGGGAGGTATCAATGTGGAACTATAATCCTGACTGCTTTGCATCATGGAGATGTTGTAAAGCTTTCTATTGTAAGGCCACAATTCTTGAGTTATGAATGAAGTTAAACCCTGCTTGAAAACTAGCCTTGAAATGAGTAGTGGTTGTAACAGCACAGTCCAGCTTTATAAAAAAAAGCTTTCTATACAGAAAGAGGGAGCCTTTATCTTTGTGAAGACAATGCAAAAGGGAACAGTTACCATTTACCCTGAAGTTCAGTGCCATCTCCATCACAGCCTAGAAGTGGCAGGACCTAAGGGAGTAGCTCAGTGCAATGCACCATGGTTAAGCACAGGCCTGTTTTGGTTATTTGGATCAGTACAGGACACCAGGCTAATGTGGCTTTAAGTTCCATACCCCACTGCAACTAGAAGAGGGTCCCACTCAATTTTGTTGATCACTTAGGGGTGAGCAATCCACTCCACTTCCTAGTGACATCCATCACAGCCCAATACATTTACAATCATACAAAAATCATTTATATTGGAATATATCATAACATGGTCCTTAATTAGTTCAGTCTATTGCAGAAGACAGACATGTATATAGGCCTCCCCTCCCTGTTGGTACAGCTTGTTGGCAGAGCTGCTGTCAGAAGAGGGCTGATGGGGAATCCTCTTCCTTGCACAGCATACTAAGAGACTCCTCCCAGAGTCAAGACATCAAAGCAGATGTTGCAAACTCGAACAGGCTTGTTCAAATCAAATTTTATGATGGGAATTTCCTTCGTGGAGCATTTATGGCAAAGCAGACGTCCACAGTGCCGGCTGTTGCAGGGAGAAAAACAAACAGAGGAAGGTGTTCATTGACATAATACCCCAGATCCTTGAGGACCCTGTTAGCACTGTACGAGTACCTAGGGCAAACAAAACACTTGCTGCAGAGAGATGTGTGAGACAGCTATACTTCTCATTAGTGGCCAATGTTTTAAAAGAGAATCTGGTACTTTCAGGACAGCATTTCTCAACCCGTGGGTCACAAGAATATATGAAATGGTCACAAACAAAGTTTAAAAGTGGATTCTTCCTTAAAATGGAGGGAAAAAAAAGAGAGAAACCATTGCTTTTTATTTGCAGGCTGTCAGAGTTCTAGCATGCAAGGGGCTGCTTGCCCCCCCCCAGCTACAGGTCTGGGGCAGCAGGTTAGGAGTGAGGGGCACTGGGTCAGGACTGGCCAACTTTTACAAACAGGTCCTGGTACAAAGATGGTTGAGAACCACTGCATGTAGGACACTAGGTGCTTTTGTTATAGTTTGTGCCACAACCCACCAGTAGTTATGTAAAGGTCTTCTTGCCAAGACATGTCACAATTCAGTTAACACCAACTCTCCCCATAGCCAACATACTGCTTTAGGATCCAATTCCCTCTAGTAAAACTAATCAGCTTAAAAGGTCTACCTTTGAAACAGGCACTCTAGCCTCTTCAGCTGGAAAAAGATATCCAGGGTTTAAGGAATTAAGCTACTTGACATGACCTTACTAACTGGAAGCAATCACAGATATT
This sequence comes from Alligator sinensis, assembly GCF_000455745.1. NCBI lineage: Eukaryota > Metazoa > Chordata > Crocodylia > Alligatoridae > Alligator > Alligator sinensis. The sequence goes on from NW_005842360.1 coordinate 767,445, forward strand.
GAGCCTTTAACTTGAAAAGGCATCCCAGTAATCCCTCCCAGAAAGAAACTGTTGGATTTACAAGTTAAATATTTGTGCTTCAAAAAGCCTGGCTGCTTGGCCCAGTCAGCCCATAATTAGAGGCATAGCAGCCTTGACTGACTGATGACAGTAAACTCAGGTTCATAGATGTTAGGGTCGGAAGGGACCTCAGTAGATCGAGTCCGACCCCCTGCATAGGCAGGGAAGAGTGCTGGGTCTAGATGACCCCAGCTAGATGCCTATCTAACCTCCTCTTGAAGACCCCCAGGGTAGGGGAGAGCACCACCTTCCATGGGAGCCCATTTCAAATTTTGGCCACTAACTGAAGAAGTTCCTCCTAATGTCCTGTCTAACTCTGCTCTCTGCTAGCTTATGGCCATTATTTCTTGTGACCTCCAGAGGCACCTTGGTGAGTAAAGCCTCACCAGTTCCCTTCTGTGCCCCCATGAACTTATAGGCAGCCACAAGGTCGCCTCTCAACCTTCTCTTGCGGAGGCTAAAGAGGTCCAGGTGCCCTAGTCTCTCCTCGTAGGGCTTGGCCTGCAAGCCCTTAACCATATGAGTGGCCCTTCTCTGGACCCTCTCTAGGTTATCCACATCCCTCTTGAAGTGCGGCTCCCAAAACTGGACGCAGTATTCCAACTGCGGTCTGACCAGCGCCCGATAGAGGGGAAGTATCACCTCCTTGGATCTGTTTGTCATGCATCTGCTGATGCACGATAAAGTGCCATTAGCTTTGCTGATGACTTCGTCACACTGACGACTCATGTTCATCTTGGAGTCCACTAGGACTCCAAGATCCCTTTCTACTTCCATGCTGCCGAGCAGGTCATTTCCTAGCCAGTAGGTATGCTGGACATTTTTCCTCCCTAGGAAGCTTTGCATTTCTCCTTGTTAAATTGCATTCTATTGTTTTCTGCCCATTTGTCCAACCTGCCCAGGTCTGCCTGTAGTTGTTCCATGCCCTCCGGTGTGTCCACTTCTCCCCAGTTTTGTATCATCCGCAAACTTGGACAGAGTACACTTCACTCCCTTGTCCAAGTCACTGATGAAGACTTTGAAGAGTATCGGTCCAAGGACCGAGCCCTGCGGGACCCCACTGTCCACATCCTTCCAGGTCGATACCGACCCGTACACCACCACTCTCTGGGTACGACCCTCTAGCCAATTTGCCACCCACCGGACTGTGTAATCATTCAAGTCACAGCCTCTTAATTTGTTCACCAGTATGGGGTGGGATACCATGCTGAAGGCCTTCCTGAAGTCTAACCCCTTCCCTTGAACAGGATGCTGGGCAGATTACTGTAGGGCTCGCAGACCTCCACCTGACCCAGATTTTTTTAGGCCAACATCACGTTGCTGTAAGGTGACAGTGTCTACACCAGTGGTCCCTAACCTTTTTTTTGCTGCGACCCTAAGTTGGCCAACCTCCTGACCTGGTGCCACAGGGGCTGCTGGGAGCGGAGTGTGGCAGCACTGGCTCGGGGGCAGGGGAGCTGCCATTGCCCCTTTTGTACACAGCAGCCCCACAAGCATGTGTGCACACCTTTCGCAACCCTACTGAAGACCCTCCACGACCCTGATTTTAGTTCCCAGCCTTGGGGCACGACCCATGATCTACACAAAGCTGTGCTATGCTATTGTGGGTATACCCACATTTTAAAAATTACTTCCCATGTTACCAGGAACATAGCCTGAGCTATTGGACTGCAATGGCTGTCATTTCTCTTCCCCATTTTAGCTTGTCAGGTCTGCCAATGCCAGTAGCCAGTGCACTCCAAATACAACATGCTCCAAACACTGTAAAAGAGGTGGCTGCTCATTGGGATGAGGAGCTCCTAAGCAGTCTCTCACCTTCCAACAGTAGGTAGTCTACCCTCCAGCAGCCTGTCACTCAGATGGTAGCCTGCACACTAAAAAGGCATTTCAGCCAGGCTAGGGGTAAAAAAAAGTCTATGCTACTTAACAATGGAAATAAGACAAGGCAACATGCTTTGTCCTTCAAACAAAAGAATGCTCAATTCCAAACTCCGTTTCTTCCAGGATAAGCTACCTTGGCTTAAGCCAGTGTTTCCCAACCTTTTCCAGCCCAAGGCACACTTATGTTAATAAAAAATTCTGTGACACCTGTTAAGGCATTCCCCATCATCATACCTATCGTAGCTCATTACCATGGCAAAATGTCATGGCATACCTGTTCATTTCTGACAGCACACTTGTGCCGCAGCACACTGGTTGGGAAACACTGGTTTAAGCTAGGTTTACAAGGTTAGTAGGATGCTGAAGCAGGTTACCAGTGATGCTTCCTTGTCGTGACCCCAAACTTGGCAGTGCATTCGTAGCAGTTGGAGCCATCACACCAGGGAGGTTCTTTTGTCAGCATGTCTGTAAACAAAACAGAAGTCAATCCTGTCCCAAAGACTTGCACAGGTTGCATTAAGAGGCTTTCTCCTCAAGGGAGCCTTTTTACATCAATTACTGAAAATGTTCACCTTGCCCCCGTATTAAGTTATCACCACTGGTTACATGGACTCAGTTGTCCAGGCCCTACAGCTTCCTTCATGTTATACATGGACTACTTGGTACCAAAAGCTACAAGACCGATATTCAACACCTTAAATTTCAATATAGAAGCTTTAAAAAAAAGCCCAAAGCAGACAAGAGCAGACACATTCACTGCAATATTAGCAACAAAAAGCAAAAAACACCTTTTTAGCTTTTTGGTGCTGTTTAAGAGATCTTTTCCAAAGAAAAGATCAGGTAAAGAGGTAATGAACATCTACAAATCCCACAGTAGTATCTGGCTGCATTCAGCAAGTTCAGCTCATCTTAAAAATCAGGACCCTTATTTTAGATAATTTGCAATAGGTGTTCCTCCTCCTCTTAACACTAAAGTTTTGTACCTTACATAGGATACTTACCCAGGAGTCTAAATAGAAGCTGTTTTGTAGCAACTTGGTAGTTGAAGATATTGACTCCTTGATTATTGTTAACTCCGAGACGAGCCCCAGCTCTCACTATAGCGCGGCATAGGTTAGCATTTCCCTTCATATAGGCCAGCAGAAGCACTAGAAAGCAAAGGCAGTTATTTCCATACCGGTACAGGCCACAGCTCTCCCACAGAGACACTGTACTGCTAGACAACGTTCAACAGGTTTAGTTTGTCATCAACTCTGCAGATGACAATTTGCATCTGCAGTTTCAGCAGCGAGTGCCAACTGGTCATGCTTTCCTCAGTTCAGTTTAAAGCAAAAAGTTCAAATACAACAGTTGCCAAGTTCTCTTTACCTGTGTTTCCTTCAGCATCGGGTTTGTCTAGAGGGTATTCTGGCATACATTCCAAGAAGAGCTCACAGATGGCTGCTGCATTATCTTTCCCATACTGTCCCAGAATGTGCATCGGTGACTGACCTCTGACACAAGACAAGACACCCAAATGCTACAACACATCTATTACACCATGCAGCCCACGATCTGTTTAACCATGGTTATTTATCCCAGCCAGCTTCTGCACAAAAAAGCAGCAAGGCAACCAAAGTTGGTTTTGTTTTCTCAAATTAGTAATCTAGTTCAAAACACTTGGTTTTAGTTAACTTTTGACAAGAGTGGGAAGGTCAAATGCCTTTTCAGAAATTAAGTTGTGCTTCATTAAAAACCTGAACATGCTTAAAGCTGTAAAAATGCAGGTGGCAGTTTCCAAGATAGATCTATAGAATTAGCAATGGTTTTAATAACCCTTATAATGCTAAGACTGGTGAAGAGTTGCTTTTGACTAATTACAGTCTCATTCACATAGATGACTCCTTAGTATGGAAGTTGAACTACTCACCTGAGATTAAAGGCTTCTGCATCCACGTTGCATTCTGTCAGAAGGACACGAATATTATTCAGACGACCATGCATCACTGCGAGATGCAGAGCTGGGGAAGGGAGACAAACTCAAGATTCAACGGGTTTTGCAGGCTTTCCCATTCCTGCCATCCCAACATAGCTAGCTAAAATTGTGTACTCCCCTCCACGCCCCCCCCCCCGACACTTCAGCTGGGGCTTCCTCTCAACCTTTTCATATCTTTGAAACATCCAGGATGCACTCAGCAGCTGAGCTCCACAACTTGGAGAGTAAAAACTGGATTGCTGGAATGGCAGTGATGTAAACAGTGGATATATTTTGCACAACCATAAACACTTACCATTATTTCCATTTTCATCTACAGCTGCGAAGTCTACGCCATTCTCAAGAAGGACAGAACAAATTGTGGGAAGGTCCTGCTGAGCTGCTAAATGGAGAGCAGTCTGACGGTGTTTGGTCAGCTCATTCACTTTTGCTCCTGCAAGAAGCTGTGAGAAGATGCAAGAATCTTGATACAGAAACTTCAGAATCTTCACAAAATACTTCAAGTTGTTGGGGTTTTTTGTGCATTTCAGCCTATGATTCAGGTTTGTTTCATTTAAAAACCCGTAACTCCTTCTAGGTCTAGGGCAAGTATGCAGATTGCTGGACTCTGGCATAAACCTTATCAAATCTATCTCTATCTGCAGTTCAAAGCTCTAGTCTGAGTAAGTCAGAATTACAATAGTTTCAAAACACTAAGCATCTCTGCCCGTGGAAGATCAGGAAGCATTCTGATAGTAAAAGGCTTAAAAGACTAGGTCTCCATTACATACCAGATTGCGCACAATGATTTCCGAGCCTGCCTGCACAGCTAGATGTAGAGGTGTCAGTTTGGAGGCATCCTGGACCCGAGAGTTTACATTGGCCTGGACACTGATTAGGAAGAGCACACTCTCAATGTCAGAGTTCTGAACAGCTATGTGGAGGAAGTTTCGACCTTTATTATCCACCTGCAAAGGACATGCAAAGAAATCTTGTGAGGTTATCCATACATAAAACATCCTTACTGCTCTGGTCTCAGCGTTGCTTACAAGATAGTATTCTTACTCCTTCACTGTAACCTATAGACTATTAGAAAGGAAGGGGGAAACTGATGCAGTCTAGCCAGCATCCAGCCAACAAATCAAGTTGCCAACCTACATTGTTGATTGGATTTACTCGCCCTGCAGTAGCTCTATTTCCACACTATTTACATGCTTTATTTTCAAATTTTACCCTTCTACAGTCCGTCTTCTCATTTGACATTTTGATCAGAGGGATGTGTCATATTCAAGTAGTTGTTAGTTGTGTTATACACATTTAGCAAATGAGGTGGCAACCAAGCAGCTAGCACCGAGAACAGAGATACAAAACCACCAACACTAATGCAAGATGTGCTCCCATTTATTCTGTGGTTTAAGCTCAAGTGCATGGTGATGGTCATGTGCCTTAAAAGGCAGTGTTAAAACACTGGACAATTTAGAATTAAGCAAAATACAGCAGATGCAAAAGTTTAGACAGTGTCTGTAGTAACAGAGTTCACTAAAGATACCTAAATACTTCATATCTAACTTACATAAGGTAGCAGGAGACTCTTGAATTGATGCTGCCATCTCCCCACAAGAACCCTGAAGATACAGGTGGAGGTTTTCACTGCAGTGCTGGCTTACAATTAAGTGTAATGTTTACAGCAAAACCAAGAAACATCCCCCAAACTATCAGAATAGCAGAACATAACCAGAGGACCTTCCAGGCTCACACCATTTGTTAGAGACCCATAACAAGCCAGTTTACATCACTTGAAACTGTACCAATATCATACTTCCCCTTTTGCATCCATCTACCCTCAGCCAATTTAGTTCATTTAAGAGAAGAATGTAACTATATAGAGTACAAATTGCCATGTGGAGCAGCATACCATATATCATAGGCAGCCTGTGATTTTTCAGGGTGTCTTCTCATCATATTAGAAGAAAAGTATCCAGCGTGTTAAATATGTGAACTAAGCCATTTCCTGGTTTTCTGGGAAACCAGCTAACTATTACCTACCTTGGCATTTGGCACCACAGAATTTAGTGTATGCTCTTCCCATTTACCTGCTCAGCAGCTCCAGGCTCCCGCTTCAGGATTGCCTCGGCTGCCTTGTTATTCTTGTAGGTCATAGCACACGCAAACGGGGTCATGCCTTGTCGATCACGCACATTCAATCTAATATCTGGGTGTGAAATCATCAGCTGAATAATAACATCATGTTGGTTGCTAATGGCAACATGGATTGGAGTTCTTCCTTCTGCATCCTACAAGTGAAAGTCATGCTGTCAGATACAGAAGTTTGCCCACCACTGATATAGTTCAGATCTATTAGAGTTTATCCTAGATTAGCCCCAGTAGAAGACCTTTCACAGCCTCAACACAGAAGTTAAGTCTTTCCATATCCATAGTTGGTAGGGTCAGAAGGGACCTGAGCAGATCAAAGTGCGACCCCCTGCCATGGCACTGGGGTCAAACAACCCCGGCAAGGTGTTCATCCAGTCTCCTCTTAAAGACCCCCAAGGTAGGAGCCATCACCATTTTTCTTAGAAGTTGGTCCCAGATCCTAGCCGCCCTGACAGTGAAGTAGCGCCTCTTGATATCTAGCCAAAATCTACCTTCTGCCAGCTTGTGGCCGTTATTTCTTGTCACTCCTGGTAGTGCTCAGGGGAACAGAGACTCTCCCAGTGCCCGCTGGTCCCCCCACCCCCGACTAGTTTGTAACAGGCCACCAGATCTCCTCTCAGCCTTCTCTTGTGGATGCTGAACAGGTTCAGGTCCCTCAGCCTCTCCTCATAGGGCCTGCCCTGCTGCCCCTTGATCATGCGGGTGGCCCTCCTCTGGACCCTCCCCATGCTGTCCACATCCCTCCTGAAGTGCGGCACCCAGAACTGCACGCAGTACTCCAACTGCAGCCTGACCAGTGTCGCATAGAAGGGGAGGATCACCTCCTTGGACCGGCTCATGGATACATGACAAGGTACAGTTGGCTTTCCTGACCACGTCCCCACATTGGCAGCCCATGTTCATCTTGGAATCAATGACTCCAAGATCCTTTTCTGCCTCTGCACTGACAAGCAGCGAGTTCCCCAGCCTGAACGTCTGCTACTGGTTCTTCCTCCCCAGGTGCAGCACCTTGCGCTTGTCAGTGTTGAAACCCATCCTGTTCTCATCCGCCCACCCCTGTAGCTTGTCCAGGTCCAACAGCAGCCTATTCCTCCATTCTAGCATGCCCACTTCTCCCCACATCTTAGTGTCATCTACGAGTTTGAACAGGGTGCTTTTTACCCCCTCATCCAAGTTGCTGATGAAGATGTTGAACAGTGCAGGCCCAAGGACCGAGCCCTGCGGGACCCTACTGCCCACATCCCTCCAGGTCAAATAAGACCAGTCCACCACCACCACTACCCTCTAGGTGCAGCCCTTCAGCCAATTAGTGACCGACCTGACTGCGTAGGTATTCATAGATGTTAGGGTCGGAACGAACCCCAATAGATCGAGTCCGACCCCCTGCATAGGCAGGAAAGAGGGCTGGCTTTAGATGACCCCAGCTAGATGCATATCCAACCTCCTCTTGAAGACCCCCAGGGTAGGGGAGAGCACCACCTCCCTTGGGAGCCCATTCCAGACTTTGGCCACTAACTGTGAAGAAGTTCCTCCTAATGTCTAGTCTAAAGCCTGTACTGACTCCACAGGCTTTACTGTAGGCATCAACTGTAGGCTTTAGTCTAACTAGAGCGTAATACCTTTGGCCTACATGAAAGAAGCTAGTTCAAACCAGCATATCCATATCCTCAAATACTCCTTCCTTCCTCTTCCCCCTAGCTATATTTTGTGCATTTAAAAAAAATGCTGTGTTCAAAACAAGGCATTATTAGAAACAAAGGACTGAAGCAGGCCTCCTGACCACATCCCCCTCCCCCCAGGTAAGGCTTAGAGTTAATCTGTCCAAAATTGGATGTTCTGTATTCAGACAAGCACCTCACTACAGCCGCAAAAGCACCCAATAAATCCTGCATGCCACAGAAAATACAAAGACCCTGCTAAAGCCTTGGCCATTGCAATGGCAGGAAATATTAAGCAAGATATGCCTAAAGTCTCACCAAGTAGACTTATGGCACAAATTCCAGACTGTTCATAGTTAAACCAGGTTTTGTTGTGTTTTTTTGTTGTTGTTTTTTTTTTTTTTTTTTAAGCAAAAAAGATATTTACTGTTCATTAAAATCAGGGGTGGGGAAAATATGGCCTGTGGGCCGCATCCAGCCCACCAGGTCATTTTATCTGGTCTGTTGAACCCCTAAAGACTAATTTACTAACATTTTTGATTTGCCCCAGCTCCCTGTCAGAGCTGGCTGGAGCCAGGGGCAGTAGGACCTAGAGGGAGCCCTCAGCAGGCTTGAGCAGCCCAGCCCCACCTACCACCAGCCAGTTCCCTGTTTTCCTGCCACCCTGCTCCAGCACCAGGTGGCTGTGGCTGCATCCTCAGACCATGGAGCACAGGACCACACCAGCAGGGGTGTGCGCACGTGTGCCTGCAGGCACAGGGGCAGAGTCCCACATGCACATCCCTCCACACACATGCAGCTACGCCTCCCCTTGCGCTGCCATATACAAACCCCAGCCACCCTCCCCCTATACCCACATCCCTCACAATATAGAAGAATAAGACTTAAAATTAAGCTATTGTGCAGTCACAAACGCATGTAAATCAAGCCAAAAATATTTTCTGAAGTCAAATTAATAAACCTTGTAGATCATCATTTTTTAGAATTTGGTAAATTTTCTGGTTTTGAGATGGCAAAACCCCCTTGCTGAAAGGAGTACTTCTGGGGGCAAGGGGAGGGACTTCCGAGCACAAGATGGCAACCAGGGGGCAGGGCTACCCATGCAGCCCTTGACAGCTTGCCAAAAATCAGTAAGCAGCCCTCCACCCAAAATAATTGCCCGTCCCCAACTTAAATACTCTTCATCCCCTTTCTTTTCTGTACTTACTGAAGTCAAGCATGACTTGTCACCCTTAACTACTAACCCAAATGGAGTCTGAAGCATCTGGGTTCAAGTATATCATTAGTACTACATAAGTTGGAGGACTCCAATAGACGCACCTGATTTTTCAGCTTGGTCCAGTGATGCAAGTCAAAAGCATTAACTGACTCGAGCTACAGGGCATCATGGAAGTGAAAGATCATTTTAGGAAGACTCATGTAATATGCAGTTTAGCAATATTCAGATTAGAAGAGGCGAGTAGCACTGATAGCCATCTTCATGTTGGAAGTTGCCATAAAACAATGCTATGCATTTTTTAAATTTCCCCAGTTACATGTACCCTGAGGATCCTGAACCACTTCCTGAATTTGTACAAACATCTTGTTTCCCTTTTAACACTGAATTTTTGATGTCTTTTCTATAATCAAAAAACAAAAAAAAAAAAATGTATGAGCTTGGAAAGAGCAGGAGGGGATTGGCCCTACCTGCCAAAAAAATTCCTTGAGGTCACACCAGTTCATTACTTCTACCTCTATGGTAAAGCTATAAAATTAAAAGTAATTTTCTCCCTGTTCTATTCAATGGGACATACACCTTCTAGATACTAATGCAGAGATGAAGGGAAAGATCTGGAATCAACACCAAGATAGCAAACAGTCCTTGTTAAACCCAAAGCCTCCAACTGAAATAAGGTTTTTAAAATAAATCTGTACATACCTGTGCATTTACATTGGCACCAAATTCTAGAAGGCACTGTACCCCCTCTTCCAGCCCCCAGCAAGCCGCCAAGTGCAAGGGGGTTTGTGCATCATGAGCTTCCTCTTCTCCTTCTCCATTAGCACTTGGCTTTCTTGAGCTATTCACATCACAGCCACTGAAAGTAAGCAGAGTAGTCAAGTTACACCCATGGATAAATCAAGACTTATAGGTTTGAACAAACATGGAAAGAACTTCTCTACCATCAACTGTATGTACCATGTAAGCAAGCTCTTTTCAACGTTAGCAATAACATTGTTCCCAACACTAAGGCCAATTGTTTTTGCTACAGGACTTCTCACCAACACTGATAAATTCAAAAAAGCAATTACCTGCAGTACACTGAGCTATGCTTTGCAATAAGTCTACCAATTGCTATACAGCATGTACCTCACAGGGCTTAAAGCTGATCCTGATTCAAAATGAACAGGAGAAATCTAAAAAAAAGTACACTTGTTAACTTTCAAAACTGTCAGTCCACTAGTGGGGTGCACATTTACTGCTTGCTTGAAAGCAGAGTTAGTTGTCAAGCAGTTTCAGACTAATGCGCTTACACAGTTAACACGTTAAAGATCATTTTATGCAGCAAACTAGTGCACTACACCATAGTGCTAAAAAACAACACTTGGAAAAGGACTCTCTCACTAGTGGCAAAGCAATTTGCAAATTCTAGATGCGGCACACAAAAGCATTTAAAAGCCATGTAAAGCCAACTTCTGACCTGCGTATAAGGAAGCATGCTATTTGTTCATTGTTTTCATCAATGGCTCTGTGCAAAAGAGTCTGTAGGCATCCACCTGGCCCTGGACCCCAGCACGTTGCATCACAACCATGTCGGACCTGAAATCAAGAATGAGAAGCAAAATAAGAACAGTGGCCAGCATGCAAACTGAGGTACAACTGTTTTGCCATGTGCTGGCATAGGAATTCTCATCCCATAACTAGCCAGTAATTTAGGATTGCCTTTGCTAAAGAGGAAACAGTTAAGAAGCCTGCCTTACCCAGGCTTGAAGTTAGTTTTTGGTGCAAGGCTGCCATAAAGAACAAGCTTCAGTTTGTAACCAGGTTAGCTATTCATCTAGTAAACTGGGGGTGAGAATGGTAATTAGTAGGCATGAAAGGAATTATCATATTTCCTCAAATCCTGCTCCAACCGTCCTCTGGTGTTGCTTGCCTCAGCTCACGGGTGGAGCCACTGCCTGTCCAGGCTGGGTGCTCTGTGCCCCTTGAGAAGACAGAGGCAGTAGCAGCAAAGGAAAGCAGGGAGGAGGAAAGGAGGGCAGGGACAGACACTGAGGGAGGGAGGAGGCTGCCTGCTCCCCAGCTGCTACTTTTCTTACTTGGTATGGGGGTGGGGGAGAACAGATTTAGGAGGTCCCCCAATTTATTAGATTTTAGACAGATTTTATTGTTTTAAACATTTTCAATGCCTAGAATCTAATAAAAATAGGTGGGAGCTTGGGGGGGGGGTGCACGTGCAGCAGCAGCATCTTTAAAAAGTTCAAAGGTGTTCTTGGATTCAGGAAAATACATTCATCTAGTTAGCCAGAGCAACTTTTTTAGATAGCTAAGAAGTTCAGAGAACTAAGACATAGTCCCCACAAGCCACCAACTTGTCCATGCACACACACACACACACACACACACACACACACACACTAACAATTTGGAAATTCAAGAAAGCCAGCTGCTCCATTGCATTTGCCAAGAAAAATCTTTGGAATAGACTCAACTAATTTAACTCAAGCTTGCACAGCTGGAACCAAACAAGCTGGCTGTGCTATGCATACCTACAGCATTACTTTCTCTCAAAAGAACAGTGCTAGAAACCAAGTATAGATATTTTATTGTGCATTTCCTATTTAGCTTGTGTCAGGTATGCCGTTGTCCCCCCAATCCTGGGATCCCCCTGCACTGGCAGGCAGCAAGCTCCCACAGCCAGGAGGTCCTTTGCCTAGGGGACTCCCAGCCACAGGGGCCAGGTGCAGCTGGGACCAAGAGTCCCGCAACTACGGGGCACCTAGTCCCTGCAGTTGATGGGGCTCCTAGTCTTGGCTTCCCCTGCATTAGTTGTGGAGTTCTGTCCTGGCTGTGCATGGAGGTTGGAAGCCCCTTCAACTGACGGGGTTCCCAGCTACAGGGGAAGACCCTGCTACACATGCAGATTAAAGCTCGATAGCACCCAGCTATAAAAAAAAAAAAAAGTGTACCAACTTTTAGGTCTAACTTTATAGCTGGTTGGAGCTTTTCACTGCAAAAGCTACTTTGCACTTGTAGCTGGTCTTACCGTTATTGCACAGTAAACCAGTTAGCTGCATGATACCTATAACATGTAGAGGGGGGCCTGAGTACAATCAATCAGACAGACAATTAAAAAAAGCTGGCTGGTGAGTCTACTTTAACAAAAGTGAGAATAGTTGGTAATTGATGTCCCTTAAAAGAGGGGAGACTGAGAAAACCCTCATCTTCAATACACACAGCATCAAGAGCTCTGCTGGATTACTTGTAACTGCATGAGATCTGGTCTGGACAAAGCAAATTAGAAGCCCTTCGGTTTCACTAGGCTCAAGTTTAAAGTAAGTGTGGCAAGAACAGTTGAACCGCACTTTCAGGAGTACCAGTAGACATCTGGCTTTGGTATTTGGACTCAACAGAAATTTCAGCTACTATTCTCTTGCCATATAACACTGTTGCATCTTGGCCTTCTTCCCCAACCAAGAAGTCAAGGGACCTAGAAAGTAAAAGCATTACAGATACCAAAGATCATAAAAGTTGAGACAACACTGAGTAATGGTGTGGTGGCAGAAGCAAGCAATTGGGTTTGAACTGAGATACAAAATAAAGCCTTCCAAAAAGGAGTAAACTGATACTAGAGAGGTGGCTTTACTATCTCCCGATATTGGGCAATGCTACAGAAAACCCAAACTGGCATCAATTCCACAGGTCATAAACTTGCAAATAAACACTGGGAAGACAAAAACAAAACAAAAACCACTCTCTGTGTTACTAGAAAATGAAGCAGATTGTGAGACCGTATTATGCTTTACCAGAGTTGATGCAATATCTTTGAGGTTGTTTCCCAGGGCCAGCCACAGTGGAGGATTCCCCCTCTCGTCTGGCACAGACATGTCAGCTCCTCTGGTACAAATAGCATCAACCACAAGGGGAAGCTGATTTTTTATAGCAAGCTGGAGGGCAGTCTCCCCATCCTGGGTCCTGTGTGTAACAAACAATTGTTGCATGAGGTCTGTTTCCACCTCATTAGGGGTTAGCCTAGCAATAAATGGCAACAGGAGGTGTAGCCTCTGAATTAACAGCCGTAGACTGTGTTAAAGCTAGCTTTAACACCATAGCTGAGACAGTGGCACAGACCACTGCAGTGCTGTTGAGCACACTGAAATACTTCAAGTTTCCTGAGCTGCTGGCCCACTGTAGTAGAGAACACTATAGTAGACAATGGAACTACACAGTAGAGAGCAGGCTTTTTATTTAAAAGCGAGCACCAAGTGAGTAAGTTCTTCAACAATGAACTCTAACCACGGGGCAAGCTAGAGAGAGGCTTAGTGCCATGGCATTGAGACCACTGTACTGATGCCCAGGTTCTAAACATGCTACTAGGAATTTATTTGATCTCATTAGGCAGACAAGACTCTTGGCTAGAGGCAATTTTCTTTGTTAGATCAACTAAATAGTAGCAAAAAATTTCTCTTTCTTTGCAAGCTTTCAGGTCCAAACACCCTTTGTCAGGCAGAGACTTCAAAGGATTGTAAAAATTCTCCCAAGTATAAAAATTTCATCGTACACAGGGGAGGTAAAGGATGATGGGGTTCCCTGGGTTTCAAAGTCCATTTGCGAAAAAACTGCTCTGTCAATATGCAGTTTAGGCAGAGGTAAACTTCTTTGATCTCCTTACATATTCTATTAGAGGTTGTTTTTTTTTAGGTTCCTAGCACTTATGCTCCCCCTTCGTCCACACAAAAGCTTTTTAGGAATAAGCCAGTATCAAGGTGGCAAATGCAGACATTAAATTGCTCTGAAAAGACTTCCAGTTCTCTCACAACATGGAGAAACTGGATTTAAAAAGTATACATTTCATTGAGAATTTAAGAGCTACTGTAAAATTTCATCTACTTATCCAAGCTGTAAAATAAGGACAGTGACAGCCTCAAATGCCATTGTTCCTCTCATATCACTTCAGTTGTAGTTACTGTAAGGGCCATGTACTGTCTTCAATCCCGAGTGAAGGCCCCTTTCCAGTCATTGGGAAACTGGCCAGAGATTAAATGCCAAGTAAGCCCTCATATCTAAAGAAGTGACCCAGCAGCCATAATGCTTTATTAAAGGCCAACTTTTGTTATTCATCTTATTTTCACTTGACCTGCCCCACCACATGGTATTCCTCTGATTCTGAACTACACCAGCCCAAATCTTACCTGACATTGATATCAGCCTGGTGTTCCAACAGAAAAAGTGCACTCTTGCTATCCTGTCTCTGTATTGCCATGTGTAGCAGAGTCTGTCCATCTGACATGGTGTCATTAATGGATGCCCCAGACCCAAGCAGCTGAGCTGCTATTGTGTGCATACCTGAAAGGGAAAACTCATTGGTTTTTGAACTGGAGTGACAATAAGGAGCCTCTATGAAGTTTTTACCCATTAAGGCTTTTTGTATAAAAAGCCCCACTACCAACTAAACAAACACCTTAGCATGGGGCTTTTACTCCACTTCAGTCTGAGCCTTTACTAAAATTATACAGATACAGGTTAAAGCTCAGTTTATGCACCAAAGTCACCAGTTAGTCTGGCTCATGTTTTTCATGGGCGTCTGTTAAGTGGTCAGCTTTATTACCCCCCACAAATTTTCCCATCACCCAGCTTTGGTTTTGTTTTAGCAAGAGCAATTCAACTAGAGTTCATAAACATTAGAAGCCTCTGGGTTGTGCCCAACTCAGATTTGCCTGTGTGTCTCCATTATGGCCCATCACCACGGCTACCCAAACTTAACTGGGGAGGCCAGAAGCTGGCAAGATTTTGTAGATCCCCAATATTTAACAGTCTTCCCTTGTCTCAAAGCATTAGATAGTGAAGTTAGTGGCAACTGATCTGAAGGCTAAGGGGGAAAGACCTGAAGCCTACCAGAAGAGCAAGATATTTTATAGAACATTACTCTGGGAATCAGTAAACAGACCAGCAGTCACTAGAATAAATGCGTCTAGCTCAGCCATAAGATTAGAGGTGTTCTCCAGACCACGCCATAAAACTGGAGTTGCCAGGCTTGCCATAGAAACCAAAATACAAGTTACAAGATGTTTTTAACAAAAACACCATCAAGTCGCTAGCTAGACAATTAAGTCCAGACTTCATTCATTCAGTCACCATTACAGTGACACTGGCTGCAAGCATCAGTTTGAAGACAGAGTTATCAACCTGTGTAGGCACTTACCTGTCCATAATGCTAACCCCAATACTGTCTGATCTCTTGAGTCCTTGAGACTAAAGTCAGGAATGATCTGCAAGTTGTTGGTTGCGTGAAGGGCATTAGCTGAAAGAAATCACCACACTATTTTAGCCAGTGTGGAACAGGAGTTCCTCCATTTCAGAGCTGTTCCTGTTGTCATTGCTGCTGTAAGTGACAACACTGCTCCACTGGGCTGCTGCATTTCATTTTCAACTGACCCAAACACACCACTAAGCTTTGGGCCTTTACCTAAGCACAGGTTTTTTTTGGTGCTGCTACTTTTATAAGGCCCTCTGAAAAAAGGACCTCAGTAATGCAGAACTGACATTCTACCTCTCAGGAAAAAGAAATCATCTGCTGCCCAAGTGCCTATATGATCAAAATGTCAATTAATTAACTATTCATAAATCCAAGTTCTGTATCCATCCTATGCAACTGGAGAGAAGTATCTAATAAGCAAGGCTTCCTACTATCAAATCTGAAGTATAGGGTTAGAAACTACAGGATTAAGCTAACAATACCTAATCCAACCTGAGCAAGGGGCACATTTTAAAGTGCAGCTACTCTCCAGTAGTACAACTTTACTGAATAAGTTAATGAGTTCTCCTTAGAGACACACTTGTATAGCTCAGTTAATAGAACAAAGCCCAGGAAGCAGATTTCAGGTGTCAGGTCAAACTATGGAAGCTGCCAGTTGCGCACACTGAAGCAAACCAAATCAGTAGTGTCAACACAGACTACAATACCTACCTTTTTGTTCCAATATGACCGATACCACATCTGGGTGGTTATGGGCAATAGCCATATGAAGGGGAGTTTGCAGATGGACATTATCTGCTGCTGTGGACAAGGATGCATCCTTATGACTGGGTATCGCTTCTGTGGTCTGGATATTAGGATTGGCTCCTTGTTGCAGAAGCTCTGCTGTGAGGTTTGCCAGGCCATGTCGACAGGCTGTATGCAGTGGAGTTTCCCCCTTTAACAGAAAATATAGGCAATTAGCTGTTTTACACTAGACAGTAAACCCAAGTTACAACTGAGTATAGTCTTTTCCAGGCCAGTTCTCTCTCTTTCCTCTTACATGACAATGAGCATCCATGGCAAAGTGGCTCACATGATCAAACACCAATTAAAACCCTGACATGGGTTCTGACAGAAGTATTCCACCTTTGTTATTCTTGTAACACGCTTTGCAAGCAAGCATACTCCACCACAAGGTGTCTCACCATTCAAGCATTCCAAGTTCTCACAATTATGGAAAGCAGTCTCTTCCCCTACATAGGCCAAGTAGCACTCTTCTATAAACACTGAGACGTAATGACTTGTTTCAAAATCCAAAGTTAGTGCTAATATAAAAAAAAAAAAACTACAGCTTCTAACTATTGCCAAGTTCCAGACTGGTGCTAGGCAACTTATTTACTATAACAGTGGAGCAACCCAAAGATGTTTAGTACGACATAGTACTTCTTACCCATTTGTTCTGGTGGTTGACTTTTGCCCCATGTGTTGCCAGGAAGAGCGCAGCTGCCTCATTACCTGCTCCTGCAGCCCTTTGCAGCAAACAGTTTCCTAATGAGAAACGTTAAAGTTGCAAGATGCACAATACAGAGAATTTGAAATCAAGATTACAAATTCTTGACCGTTCGCTAGACATAAGGCTGACCTCTGGGTGAGAGGGGACAAATTTGGTCTAAAGATGAAAGCACAAGCAAACACCACTGATCATGCTTTTCCAATGTTGCATTCTTGTCCCCAAGCACTCATTAATAGAGGCAAGTTCCCAGAGTCCTCACTTCCCTTCCAATATAAACAGCAGAGCTCAACCCAAGAAGCCTTGGGATTTCACCCCCATTCTATTCTAGTTCCCTTCCCCACCCACAGTGATCCAAGAGCCTGCTGATCTCCTTTCAAAATTCCACTTAGTTAAGTTATGCTATACCAGCAAGTCAGAAAAATCTACAAGCGAGTCCATGTACCATTTTTAAGGACTCCCCCTTAAAAAAAAAAAAAAAAAAAAAAAAAAAAAAAAAAGAGATGGACTAATTCTACTTTATTAAGCACCGACACTACATGTAATAACTTGGAACCTCAAGTTCTATGGAAGATGCCATTGAGCTTGTATGCCAGGTTTAGCTTCCACGACCTTGGCATGCAGACCTTCACCCCTTCACTTGAAGGTGAACACAAATGCCTAGTTTTACCTGTTACTGTGTCTGGTGCATCTGTATTGCTGCCTCGCTGGATGAGTCTTGCTGCAAAGCTATTCTCATCAAACGATGTTCCATTCACAACAGGGGTATCCTCAAAAGGGTTTACAGACTGGTCAGATGACACTGTGATATATTGAACTGCAAGCCACAGAGCTGCACTTCCCTCATGATCCTTCAGTTCCAAGTCCAGTCTATAACAAATTTTTCAAGAATTCTGTTATTTATGCAGCTTGCACTGCACCAGGGAAGTTTTAATAGATTCTAAGACTCTTGAAAATGTGGATCTGCTAGAGTTCCAAGCAGCCAAGATCTGCCTGACTAGACTCCTGACTTAAGCCATTACAATCCATGGGCAACAGATACATTATGTGAAAGTTTAGAACAAGTTTTAGCTATAGCTTAAGTAGGACACTTCCAGGAAGACTCCTCAAGTAGGCTACTACAGGGGTGGGCAAAATGGCAGATCTGGCCGGTGGCTGGACTCCATTTCCCAGCAGCCCCTGCCCATGTCACTAGGCTGGTTTCCATGGAAACCCCAGGAGCAGCAGTACTGTGACAGGAGGCGGCCAGGGCTTCCGTGGAGACTGGCCCCAACAGCGCTGGCAGAGCGTGTGGCTGGGTGGGGAGCTGCTCCAGGGCCAGGATCTTGCGATAGCGACAACATGGTCCAGACTTGGGGCAGAGCTGCAATCTGCCCCACGCTGTCACCACTAGAAGATCCCAGCCCTGGCCCCAGAGCAGCTCTCCAACTAGCCGTGCACCCTGCCAGCACTACTAGGGCCTGTTCTCCACGGAAACCCTGGCCCTGTGCCATCACAGACCCACTGCTCCTGGGGTGTCCATGGAAACTGGCTGTAGTGACGCAGGCAGGAGCTGCTGGGAAATGCAGTGTGCCCAAGTTGACCCAGGGACTGGATTTTGCCCACACCGGACTAGAAATGTCAGAGATTGTCCAAAAATGCAAATGCTTATACGAGGAGTAGCTTATTAAATACCTCATTCCAGCTACCTCAGACTCGAGACTAGGTTCTGTATTCTTGCTTGCAAACTAGTGTACAACAGATAAAGCATGTTCTTCCCTTCTATACAGAGCCAGAAGGCAAGTTTCCATCTTGAAATATGCATCTAGATCAATGGTTCTCACCCATTCTAGGTGCAGGACATGCCTCAATAGCTTTTTCTGGATTTATCAGCACTCTACTTGAACTTGTTTGTTTGTTTTTTTTACTACAGAAAGCATAAGGGCAACTCTTCTGTTGCCAAAAAAATCAACTCAAAGACACAGTGACAGGTCAAAAGGTTTGATATTATGGATGCCTGTTTGAAATCTGAGTTTTTTCAATCATATGCAAGCATTTGCACACCTTGAGTTGGGCAGCACGCTTGGAAAGATCTATGGCATCCTGGTCAGGTCTTTATGATCAGTAAGAAAGACTGAGAAGTTAGAAACAACCTATAGCTACAAAGCTTTCTCTTCATATTTTCCACTACATGAAGCAGGGCACTCAGAGCTACAACCTCCCATGCCACCCCAATACTTACTGTTTGCACTGGAGAAGTTGACTGAATACAGGTTCATTCCTAACAGCAATTGATGCATGCAATGGGGTCCTGCAAAAGGTCAGTTACTTGTGTCAAGAAACTGTTTGCTCAGATTGATTGTTTTACATTAAGCAGCACAACATCCCCATAAAATCTGGGGAGGGGAAAAGGCAGAATCACCTACATTACATATAGTCCTCCTGTCAAGTCAGGAAGTAATGCTACATGTTTGGATTGCATTTAATTATGAGCGAATGTGGTTTCCAAGCCTTTAAAATGCCACAGACTTACCACCCACCCCTGGCCCCCACCTGGGATATTTGGACCCTTTACTGGTCTGCTACCCTCAACTTACTTTTCCCTCCCACAACGAGATGAGATCTTTGCACTCCTCACCAATTCACTCCTCCACCCCTCTTCCAATAGCAGCTACTTTGGGTCAGTAATGCCCAGTAAGACCACCATGCGGCACCAAAAGGTGCTATCTGCAGCTCTCCATTTAGAAGAAATTCGGTTTCCAAGGTGCTGCAACACTCCTATAGTCTTAATACTGGATCATGTACTTCACCCGCAGTCTTTGACAGTTAATACTGGCTACAATTTTACCTTCCTTTGCCATCTTGCATGTTTGGATTGGCTCCAGCCCGCAAGAGGGACTCTGCAATCTGTGCCATCTCTGACATTACATCTGTTAAGTGCTTCTTGGGGCTGTATGAGGCCACAAGGTGCAGAGGAGTCTCCTGGTCTCCCAGCGTAGCAGCATTCACACGGGCACCATTTTTAATGAGAAAGTTGGCAGCAAATTTATCTCCTGTTGTGGGGTACAAAAAGATTAGAAGTTGACAATTTACTGTACACAAGCTGTTTTTCAGTACATGCTTACATACACTGGTATTATTGCCCTTGTGTTAGAGCCAGCAGTTTCCCAGCCTCTGGGGAAGCATTTGATAATCCAGAAGTTTGCCATAAGAGTTATTTAAGATTCCATTCCAAGCCACCCATCTTCATTCTCGCATTCTGGCAGAGGCACCTAGTCTTTCATGAGATGAAAGCTTGCTTCCAAACAAAGAAGTGGAACCAAGTGGTCTTGTTTCAAATACTCCAAGACTTATAACAAATCATACTTACAAAAGAAGGTAAAGTAGTTGGATGGGACCTGTTTGTGTTCTTATGCTGTCAAAAGGTCTCATGAACAGGTATTACATGGCCCTTTCTCTTGCAATGGATGTTAGTAAAGAGCCAAGTCCCTGAGTCAAGAACCTACTAAAGCAGCAGCAGCTGCCACCACTAAAACAAATAACAAGCCTTTATTATTACTACAGGCATTACTATGTAAACCTAGTGTTTCCCACCCCCAAAGCTTCATGTCTTTCTTGGGCCAGATGGATAACCAGCCACTAAGGTGTTATTCTATTCATAAGCCACCTGAGCATTACTGCTATGACAACCAATACTTCCTGGGGATCTCAGTCCTCATAGGGTTTTATTCTTATGTCGAAGTGTGTTAGGTACTCTCAAGTACTTACATGTGTTGTGTGCAAGAGAAGTACTGATAGAGTTGTACACATTGGAGCCAAAAGAACTACCAGTGCCACTCATTACAGAACCTAGGACAATCCTGGTCTACAACAGTGTGCTGGTGGGGAGAATTTCCCCTATGCCATGATTAACCAATGGGCATAACAAAGGGCGCCTTCCAAATGCTGTGGAGGAAGAGAACCCTCAACCTTCCTCCCCTCCCCCATATAAACCCACTTGATGTAGTCAGGTCTCACCTACGTGATAGCAGCAATGACACTAGCAGAGCCAAATCCATGTTAATAAACACCATCTACCTATATTTCTGCACTTCAGAGTAACCTGGGGGAGCAGGGGAGAATACAGGGGCAGTCAGCTTTTGTGGCAGTCATTTTGGTCACCAGCCTGGCAGGCTACATCTACATCCCAAAATAATCCTTTCAAACTGTCATTTCTATTAACAGGACAAGGCAAAAATTGAGTTTCAGATTTAGGTCTCTTGCCAAGAAGTGATCAATATTAAAATCAAACAGCTTTGGCAAGAAAAGAAAGTAACACGAAGTAGCACTCAAGCAATGCTTAAGTAAGATCTTTAAAATCTGATTGTAGAGTTGCAAGAGCAAGTTATTGCATCACAGTCTTCACCTCTCTGGATGGCTTTGTGCAATAGACTCCAGCCTTTCTTGTCCACCATATCCACATCAGCTTTGTAGTTGACCAACGTGGTTGCAATGCCCTCCAATCTTTGTGAGAGGGCTAGATCTAAAGCAAGGTCTCCGTTCTTATCCAATTCGTTCAGCTTCCCAGGCAGCTACAATAGAATTTAGTTGACCAACATGAGTCTACAAGGAGCATGAAGTCCAATTTCTTTTGAGGCATATAAGCTCATCTTTAATGTTAAAAGGAAGATCTCAGGTAAAAAGAGAGACCATCCCCCACCCATCTCCCACAGAGAGAAGTGGAGTTAGAAGAAATCCAAATTATATATGTTATGCCTCCACTATGCCTCTTTTGGGTTTCATTTTAAAACTGGAAAAAGCTGCAAGGTATTCAGCAATGTACTTTGTCAGACACAGCTTTAGGAGTTAGTAGTACATATAAAAAAAAAAGTTGAACAAAGGTTTAGTGAAATTAATACTAGAAACTATACTAAGTCCCTCAGAGGCAAAAAAGTTGCATTACAGAATCCAATATAGAGCAATCCAAAGCCTGAACTGTTCACAAGTAACAACATCATTTCAGAAACAGCTGCTCCGTTGCAGGCCAATCATGCTCCATTATCCCCAATGGTACTAGATACCACATATTAAATTTATAATTTGGAGTTAGTTACGTAGCTTTTGGAAGCAAGTAGATAAAATACTAAGCACTTCCTAAAATGGTCTTTTCCTTGCTTCAATTCAGGTTCCATACCCATCTCATGAGCCCAACTATATGGCTGGAATCATTAAAACAGCTATTTCTAGTTAACACTAGTTCAGATAGAAAGTAGCTCTTGGCATACCTGTGAATCCATCTCAATAAGGTACAGGAAGACTACATCTTCTCTCTCCACTTTAATAGCTTTATGCAAAGGATACTGAGTCTTGGATTTGAACATTTTATACAATAGCTGAGCGCTCATGCTGCTGAAGTCCTCTTTCCTCAGGTCATCCTAAAATAAGAACTCAGAAGGTAAATGACAATTGTATTTTGTAGCATAATGTAGTGCTGTGGTTGTCTGCTCCATTTGGTCAATTTGACCATACCCAATACGTGTTCAAAGAATTAATTGCCAGGAGTGTCTTAGCAGAAATCTGCCATCTAGTGGCATAATTCAAATTCTCATAGGACTAAGAACAGAGTCTCCTCATTTTGGAGACTCACAAGAGTATTTTATTAGTCCATTGTTGACTGGTTTTACAGACAGCTGGTTTTTTTCTAGACAGGCCAAGTTTTATACTTCCAGGCAAATACGATCTATTTAATTGGCTGAAAATTGAAGTCAAGGGGAATGGCTTTCAGTAGCTCATTTGCTTCCTGCAATACTTCCAGATGTACCAAAAAACCTTCTTTTGGCTAGCTGATGCTTCTAATTTCAAGTTAGTACAGAAGCAAGCTTTTTTTTAGATTTAGAGAAAGGATAAATTCAAAGCATACAGATGCCCCAGTTGTTCTCTCTACCCCCCACTCCAACCTCTGAAGTATAACTCCTGGAGTACAAGTAAGCCAATGATCAACTTGAGCAATTCTTTCCAAAAGGAAGCCTTTGATTATAGTATTAAAGAGGTTCTAAAAATGGTAACTGGTGTTCAATAAGTAGTCATGAGCACTGGGAGTGCTACATGTATCATAAAAGGATATATTACTTACTTATTCTGCCTAGAAATTACAAGTTGCTTTCTTAATCTAAAAAAGTTTATGTGAACACATCAGTCCTTCTCCTGCATGCTTCTACCATGGTACTTACCCAGTGACTAGCTATTATCTCAGCACAGTAGTTCAGTAGAGTGCTAGCATTCAGCTCCTCCGCCGTCTGATAGAAACGAATGCAGTTCCTGACATTTACAAGCGACATGACACCTTTTTCACATCTGTCACAAGAAACAGAACCAGTATTAGGAGCTGATAAGGAAGTTCTCCAAGTAGAGCTGCCATGTTTAACAACCAAGCAACCAGCTAGAAAGCATGCCTGGAGCCAGACTGTATTGAAGCAGGAAGGAGGAAAAAAAAAAAAAAAGAAAAAAAAAAAAAAGCATGGTCCACTGTACTTCCACATAGAAGTGCTACAGTGAAAGCTCCCCTATACCCTGCTTATCTGTCTGCCCCCTGCTGCTACCTCCCTCTTGTGCCTTGTCAGAACAGCTTCAGAAACTAAAGAGCCTTAAAAAAACCAGACCATGATCTGCCAAAAGTAGATTCCCACAACACTGAGAAAGCATAGCAAGTTAAACGGTCCCAAGGTAAGGAAAGACACTGCCTTCTTCCTATTAAAGCAAGCTGAAATACTTATTACTCTGAAGGTAATAGTCTTACATCATCCAGAATTAACTGACCACATCCAGTGGAGCAGGCCCATCTTTCAGGCTGAAAAAGCAAGCTTGCTTGCATGATGCATCTAGTCAAACATGGCTGCAAGTAATGTGACAAGACAGAATATGCAAGTTTTCACCTGCAGGGGCCAGCATTCCTACCACACTTTGGTGAGGTATGAAACTGTAGATCAACTAAACCCCAAAGAAGCTACTTAGCCAGTAGCCAAAAGGGCAGCACAGGATGTTGGGATGCTTTACTAATAGATTTCTAGGGAGCATCTAAACGAGCCCGCACATGCCTCTTGCTGCATCTCAAACTGCTTTGAGATGTGACAAGAGGCACGTGGGGAACAAAACCACGCACATTATCCAGGTATCAGAATAAAAAACACGGGGG
>NW_005842360.1:791278-797173 GCF_000455745.1 Alligator sinensis
GGGGGGAGGAAGAGAGTGAGGCATGGCATGGCCCCCAACTGTACCCCAAGGTAACCCAGGAGCTAGTCCTCCAGAGAGGCTCTCTGGTTTCTAGCCAGAGCATTTCTATGGTGCTTCTGCTGCCCCAGCATGCAGGACATGAACCCTTAGAATGCTGGGGCAAGGAGAAGTGTGGCAAGGATTGGGACCCGGGTACTATCACAGGTAAGTAGAGATGTGGGTGTGGGGAGTGGCAGGGGGTGTGGAAAAAAGGGATGTGCCATCTGTAGATGGGTTTGTGGAGGAGGTTGAGCAGGGGCTGCCACATGCCTGGCTGCCTGCTCATGGGCACTGGCAGCAGCAGCCAATGCAGCTGTGGCCTGGCTGCAGACATAGCTGGCAGTGATGTGGCGCTGTGACCTGGGCTCTGTACACGTTGAACAGACTCGGCCCACTAGTCCACGGCTTTCCTTGTCCTATTCAAAGCCGTGCACTAGCAGGCCGGGTCTGTTCAGCATGCACAGAGCCTGGGTCTCACAGCACTGCGTCGTCACTGGCTGTGCTTGCAGCTGAGCCACAGCCATACTGGCTACTGCTGCTGGTGCTGCAGGGGACAGGTGGGGCAGCAGGTATGCAGCAGCCACTGCTCGAGTCCCTCCACAAAGCACGCAGTGGGACCCCACCTGGCCCGCTAGCATGCCTTTGCGCAGGAGGTGCAGCTCCAGGACACCCAGCTCCTATGCAAAGATGCACTGGCTTTGGGTCAGGTGAGCAGGGCACATTTTCCATGAGTCTCAGGCAGCCATGGATGGCAATGGCGCATCGCCACCTGAGCCTCATGGAAGACAGACTAGCTGCCTGGGCCAGCGAGGCACACCTTTGCACAGAAGCCACGCAACCTGGAGCTGCGCTTCCCGTTCCTGTGCAAAGGTGTGCTAGTGGGCTGTGCTGGGCCAGGTCCCATCGTGCGCTCTCTCCACACAGACACCGTGGGTCTGGCAGCGATGTTGCTAGAGGCAGGACCCAGCCTGGGATGGACACACAGTTCCTGCGAGTGGTGCAGGCCCCGCTGAGTGCCAGACAGCTGCTGTGGGGGTGAGCAGTTAGCCCTGAGGGGAGCAAAAGCAAACCTCAAAACATTTAAATGTTTAGAATTTATTTTATTATGATGACAGAGACACTGGTAGGCTTCCAAGTTGCTTTAGAACTGTAAATATATCAATAAAACGTTTCCCAACTGATCTCTCTCTCTCTCTCTATTAGTGGTCTTTTGTTTTAAGTTGCAGAGGAACATGGATTTTCAAGTATTTTAAAGAGTGAATTTGGGATTTTTTTATTTTTTTTTTTTAAATCAGAGATTTTGCAGCTTTTAAATAGGGAACACCAGAATTCCTGCTAGTGAGGCAAGTGGCAGGACCCAGGCAGAGAAGCCTGCTCAGAGCTGGCACCCAGGACCCAGCTGGAGGTGGCTGACCTCCTGGCCACTTGAGGCCAGGAGGACATGCTTCGACAGTTCAAAGCAGGCCACACTTGGAACATCTTCAGGGCAACAGCTGCCCAGGTGGCAGGGCAGCGTCATACATGGCAGTAGTGCCACACAAAGGCCAACTGTGCAGCCACAGCCTGCTGGCAGCTGGCCCAGAGATGCAGATGCCTCTGCTGCAGCCCTGCAATCCCCATCCAGGTCTGGCAGGAATCCCCATCCAGGTCTGGCAGGCATGCAGCCTTGGGGCCACATGCTATCACATGTGGCAGCAGGTCATAGCCAAGCAGTTACTGCCAGACTGTTGCAGTGGGTAGAGGGTGCAGGGAACTCTGTCAGGGCTGCTACAGCAGTCCAGCTGGCATAAGGGGCTAGTGTCCCCAGATACCAACTGGCCAGGCCCCAGAAGCTCCTGAGAGCAAGTAGCCCTCAGCTGCTTGCCAGGGGAGGTTTTTATACTGCTGGGCCAGCACAGGTGGTGGCCCCAGGCTCTAGCTCCCCCTGGCTGCAGATCTAGAACGAGCTGGGCAGGGTTAATTTACCCCAAGTGGCACAACTTGCCCCACATGAAAAAGTGCTTGCCTGGCTCAAATTTGTGCCGCTCCTATTTGAGCTGCTGCAAGTGCATGTGCCTGCATATGTGGACGCACCTCTAGAGTCAACTCGTGACTATAAAAGGTCAAAGCCTCTTTCTGTCCTTTGGAAAAAATGGGATGAGAAACAAGACAGACACCTGTAATCATCCTGCCTCCCCACTTCCCTAGGTCTCATTTGGCAGCCTGTATTTAGTTTTTAAAAAAAGAAATGTTTAATTTATAATTAAGGCAGTCCAAATGTACATTTGGAATGGCCAATATATTACTGAGAAACACAACTCTGCAACTTCCCTTTTGTTCTGAACCACTAGCAGTCTTTGTAATGGCAACTTTAATGACACAGAAAAATATTGTTGCCAAAACAAGATCCTAAATCAAGGACCCCAAGTCACTAAAGGGTACCCATTACTATGACAGACTTAAAGCCAAATACTTTCCTATGAAAGTTGCTACCTACTTAGGCTGGCCAATGATATCAAGTTATAGGCAGGGTTATGCAAATGATAAGCTGCGAATACATAAAATATTATAGCAAGTGTTTATGCAACTGATTAGCTGCGAATACATAAAATATTATAGCAAGTGGTTCATCTACCAATATTAAGGAAATATCTCAATTTCTTATCGTTTGAAAAATCATGTTATACAAATAACCAAGCCAATTTTTATTCAGACCCAGGAGTTGAGCAACATCTGCTACTATTACTACTACAAGTGGCTAATTCCCCTGATTAGACTCTAGCCACAAGAGGTCGCAGAGTTTGATTTTATTCACCAAGACTTGCCTTTCCCTAAGGAGCTGTAGCTGAAACCGATTAGCTAGTTTCATCAGTTCTGTCAAGAAAACATCATCTTCTTTCAGCTCTAACTCATCTGTGTAGATCCATCGCAGCATTGCCACGGTCACCTCAGGGTCAGCATCTGGTACAAGGAGGACAAGGAAGATATGAACAGAGAAGAGTCAGCTACCCGAGTGATCTAGGACTAAGCTACCTGAGTAATCTAGACTGATTAGTCGATGTATAGCCTTAAAAAAAAAAAGGCAAGCTGCAATTCTATGGAAGATGGCACAGTTTAAGCTGTACCATCTTTGACCTCAGTGCAAGACAAGGCTTGTCATATGGGAAGAAAAAGAAAACCCTTGGCACTGTAAGTAGTGCCACAGCAAGTGAGGTGGCACATTTCCCTCCTGATCAGTACTGGTCCTACAGTTCAGTGTGTTCAGGGACACTATGCTGCTCAAGACTACCATGTTAAAGCAGTGTGTGCAGCGAGCATCTCTTCTGAAGTAGTGGGATATAAACTCTAGCGTCCAGAGTAAATTCCATGTTGTAGTTACATTCTGCCTACCTAAGCTCCCCCTGAAGTTTCATTTGGAAAAGGTACTCCTCACTTCCTTTCCTCAAACTGTTTACTGTTGCCTTGTGCTATTAGACAGCTGCCAAGTCCCATCCAGAAGTGGCTGCATTTCAGTGGCAGGTAAAGGAATTCATGTCAGTTTGTAAAGTTGTCTGAGATTCTTCCATAAGAAAGGTGCTAGGGAAGTCCAAGATACAGGTTAATTTTTCCAAAGTTAGTATTTTAGATACCTTGACTGAAACATTCAAGGCCTTAAAAATCTGCAGGCTCCAAAGAGACCCCACCAAGAGGGCCAGGGACCTCTTCAACCTTGGTATACTGCATTCCTTGCCTGCATTCTTACTGAAGCCATATCAACTAGTCAAAGGAATTTTAAACACTAGATTTCCCCAAACTGCTGTCAAACCCAATTCTGCTGACAGCATTTAATATGAAGTATAGAGAGGACCAATTATTAAAATGCATACTCAGTTTAGGAAGGCAATGGGATTTGTTCCATCAACTTTTTAAAATTCAAGCAGTTCAGGCACACAAGATTCTGCTCCCCAAACCACTGTTTAAAAGAAAAAGAAAGAGATATTGGGTCTGTTGACACAAAAAGAGACGTGCCAGGTAGTAAAGACTCACGCATACAGCATTTAATAGACATAGCCTATAGCCTCAAAAGACTCTTTAAGCCTCTGATTTAGCCATTACTTCAAGTGCCATACAACATAATCTTTAAGGAAGAGCACCAGGGTAGCAAAAATTGTACACCTCAAACAATCAGCCCAAACTGGTAGATACTGCGACTTTACTACTGGACACTGTTTATTAGTATGCCCAATCTCTTCTCTACACCCCCATTCCCTTGAAACTGATGAACCTAACCTTGCGTTTTTTACCATCTTACTATCAATCGTCATCATTAAGGTTATGACAAACTGAACAGTTCCATAGCTACCTGCACAGGAAGCTCTCGGGAAAACTGAGGAGTGAACAGAGAAACTGGGAAGAGTTTAGCCTGCAAATTCCAACCACAACAAAAAAAAGAAAGTGGATAAAGCAACAGTAGGTGGTCTAAGACTCTGGTATAGTCATACAAGGCCATAGTATTTGCTAGAACTGAAGGTCTCAGTTCCATACAGAGAAAGATTTAGTGGTTTTTTGCCCCAGTGCAGTTCGAGGGCAAATACCAACTGATCTAAGATTGCATATTCAGTTACAAGGCTGGAAGGGACCCCAAGAGGTCATCCAGGATCACTGCTAAAAATCTCATCACAGTTGACTCGGTTGGTTCATCCCAGTGTTCAACCAATTCCCTAAAAAAAAAAAAAGGAACCAACATAAAGAGCTGTGTGCATGCATCATAGACAATTTTTAATTGCTAGAAGGAATTTCTTGCCAACAAGTTTCTTGTGGTTACTTGAATTGTAGGAAGGTGCAGAAACCCTCCTGCAGGGCATCCCTGCAGTCCTACATGGCTGATTTGGTGATGCTGGTCTATTCCACCACGACTCAATTGACAGCATGAGTAGAGGCAGTGCTGATGGGCCAGTTTGCCTTTAGGGGCAGCTGAAAGGAAAAGCGATTTTTTTTGTGCACTTTGAGCAAGACAGTATCTCTTCTTCCAGGTTACTGGGCTAAAAAAATCAGCCCCCTATCAAGAATGGATAGGCTTTTCATAATGCTGTTCATCACTTAAAAGCCAGCACGGACCACCTGGTATCCGAATGAAGAACTTTAAGAGCGAAATCAGCTTTGTGAGAGTCTGATCCTACATCCCCACATTCAAATGCTTAGTCCTTCTAGGTACTCATTTCTCAGCAGTTTATATTCAAAGAAAGTAGTTATGCACTTGTCAAGTGTTGAGAGGTTCACAGTTCAAAGCTTGGTTTCCACCCATTTCTCCAGCACTACTTCAAGGATCAGAGATGCAACAGGAACCATGGCCATGCAAACTAGTACTTAGCACAGTATACACAACAGTATTCTACAGGGGTGAACCAGTAAAGATTATTTAGGCCAATATTGAGGGAGGATTATTAAATGAGCCATATTGGCCGATACAGATCCAATTGCCAATATGTAGCCTGGCAGCTTGGAAAGCAGCATCTAGCTGGTAAGTTGGGGGGGGGGAAGTGGTGTATGGGGGAGCGGGTGCAAATCAAGGCCCCTGTGGTGAGGGAGGGGGTGAGGCTGGGGCAGAGGAAGTGGGCCCCGCCACTACACACACCCCCAGGGAAGCCATGGATTCCGGCTGCTGCATGCGCCCTAGGAGAGGCAGGGGGGGCATGTGCCCCCTGGATCTGTGCGGGGGCAAGGGCAGGCTGCTGCTGTGGGTTCAGGGCCAGGGGCTGTGGCAGGCTCTTCCCAGCAGGGCACCAGGCCAGGGCTGGGTTTGGGACAGGTGGCAACAGTGCTGGGAGGGGGAATGCTACGGGGTGGGCTACAGCCACTCTTAAATTTGCTGTAGCCCCCCATCCCCGCACTGCTGCT
>NW_005842360.1:797337-806483 GCF_000455745.1 Alligator sinensis
AGTGAGCCCCCTGCAGCTGTCTTGCACCCTGCCCCAGCTCCACTCCCTTCCTCACTGTGGGGGGAAATCTCCATCTGCTCCCCCATGGCCCCTTCCCTCCCCCACAGACTTATCAGCTGGATGCTGCTCTGCAAGCTACTGGGTTGTGTTCCTGGACCTGTGCAAGCTGTGGCTGCATGCACGAACACAGCATTTATTGGCAACATTAAAAATTGGCCACATCAGCCAAAAAAAGCCGATTGCCAATAATGTCCATTTTCCTTTTATCAGTGCCAATACGATATGGACCAATCTACTGGTGCACCTCTAGTATTTTAATTGTGCACTGAATTAGATTTTCAATTAGTTTCTCTCAAGAGTTTGCAAGTATAAGACTGCTTGCTCAGCACAACATTCAGAATACAGAGCACTTTTTCCATGAAACAACCTTTTTCTTTAAAGAAGTCTCCACCAACTGGCTATTCCAAGACCCTGGTGTGTAAAAGCCTTGCTGAAGAGTGGTTTCATGAGTGAGATTAAGAGGCTGCTAAATAGCTTCCAGGTTTGTCAGTGGTTCCATTACACATTTAAAAGGGTGAAGTCACGTTTAATAAGTGCCTCCGTTTGATCCAGTTAAGTAGGATGGAATAAACTGAGACTTTGAAGAATGGATACTGGCAGACTGTAGAAACATCACTTCAATCACTGTCCATATATGGGGGAGGGGGAAGGGGGGGGGGAAAAATCTCACTTCAGACAATGGTAACATCACGAGCATTAGTGTGCGACATACTGCTTTAAAAGATCTTTGGTTAAAGCACTGCTTTGATCATGCTGTAAAAGCTGCACCCAGTTGCTGAATCTAAACAGCTTGCAATTTTCTCCCAAAACCAAAGAGCTTTTTCTCCAAAGATAAAGAGAGGATGAGGATGCTACCAGGGCTGAGATCATACTGGCTATCTTCATCTTCCCAATCCCCAAAGAAAGGAAATCAGGCTCTTCTAGGCACTCTTTAGTCATGTTGAGCTTCCATTTAAATGGACCACAACACTTAACTTCCACATCATTAAAATGAAGAAGGCGCATTATTGATTTAACTATGATTAACATTGAATTTGCAAGCCTGTTAGCATATTTCACAGACAGACTAAGCTTCATAATTAATGGATGAAGGGTCTACTTTCTGTAGAAAGTAATGCTCTGAATGATAAGATGTAACCTTTTCCCCACAAGCACCTTTTCATCAGCTGTTCCAAAGGCAATCAAAGCATCACACACCACCAGGCAGCAACTAACCTGACAGATCCAGTTCCTCAGTCAACATTAAGTTGGCTAGACTCCAAGCCTCACTGCGGGCCGCCAACACAAATTTGTGAGCACTGATGCGCTTGTCTCCAACTTTTATCTTCAGATCACTGATAAAAGAAAGAAAAAAAAAGTGTACAGCTGTAAAAATACAAGCCGTCTCTGTACCTAAGCATGTACAGACTCCAAATCTAGATGTTCATTACAGCTGCAACATTTCAGTATCCAAATTTAGGCCCAATTGTTTAAAACATGGATTGCCTCGATTAACACAAACTGGAAGTATTGCTCTCAACTGGTTAAAAAAATCCCCTAAAGGAACCCACTTACCAATGAGAAGAAATGAAAGTTAAAACACCATGTTAAAAGCCACAGGGCTTGAGCTTATTTTGTGTTTTTAATATTGCAGACCAGTGTGAATGATGGGCAGGGGGGAAGGAACAAGAACAGTCTCCCCTCTCCTCACCCTCCCCCGCCCCCTAAGATGTTCGGCACAGATTACATGCTTTGTTTTGTAGACAAGGCATTTGACAGCAGTCATCTGTACGACAGGAGACGCCACAGAAGATGGCTCTGCTGGGAAGGGGTTAATTTTAAGACCATTTTGGATCCCATATTGACCACTTTATACTTCCAGACAAAGAATGCTGTGAGTAACAAATTGATCCCTACCTTCATCAAGGTATCAATTCCCTAATAAGCTGTGAGCCTCATCAAGAGGACAATAGGAGGGGGAGTGCTCATACAAGAAAGATGTTCTGCTCTTGGACGCACCAAATGATTTTACCCTCATGCTATGCATTCTAGTCAAGCAGTTGTATTTCAAGAAACCTCCGCAAAAACAACTTTGCATCTTTACAAGAGCCCCCACCTTTTTTTTTCCTTCATTATTCGCATCATTACCCAGTTCCACTTGTTAAAGAGTTATGCCATTCTGGCTACAAAGCCAGGATTTCAACTGTACAAAAGATCTGTGGTCTTGGCAAATCAAGCCACAGTAATTTTTGTACAGTCTTGACAGCAGATAGAAGCTAGGCCTTCTGGTGTAAGCATATTCTTAAGATTGGCTATTCTGGAGTGTGGCTAAGGAAATACCTAATCAGGGATCAGAAGAGTCATTCTGTTAATTAATACAAAACAAGAGCTCTGAGCCAGGTAAAGTTAAGATTATTAATAGCAATCATCTGGTTTCAAAAATTGTATTTACCCTGTACACTAGGAAATTTGGTGCCATGATATATAGCGGTCATCTAGTTATAATGAGAACATATCAGGACTACAATCAGGCTTCCAGCACACTAGAAAATAGAATCTTTCTGGTCACTTCCTGTTAACAAAACAGGAAACCACAGACTTCCACTCTGACAGATGGGTTAAAGAGTACAGTTCTGAAGAGAAGTAACTAGCTTTTGAATCCTTGGTCTTAACTGAAGATGCTATACACTTTAGGTACTACTGCACCTGAGGAATTCAATCAAGTATTAGGTGTCCCTTCTCCCCTCTGCCCCCCTACCCTCAGGCACTGTAAACAAGTTTTATGATAGAGTTGATGAATAGAGAATACATGGTTGTATAGTACCCCTAGCTAGGAAGTATTTAAACAAGTGGCAGCAGAGATGTGGGGCAGAAAATTTTCCAGTGCTTTATTTTTCCATGGGAAATTTTCCATTTCTAAAAATTCATTGTTTCATAAAATTCATTAGGAACAATGAATGGATGCCAATACAATGTTAGGCAAGCTTTGCAGTTTCAAAAAGTTGTAATTAATGTTTTTCAGGTAATTATCCCTAGGAAGAGAGAGAGAGTAAATATATGTTTTATTGATTTGTAAATAGGAGGGTAAATATACTTGCATAATAATCCAAACCAAAAAGCAAGTTATGAAGTCACCTAATTGGCTGTGCAGGTCAAATCAAAACCAAAGCTAAAATTCTTATTTCATCTTGGACTGCAAGTGAAAGCAAAACCAAAACTAAGACTGTGATTAATGTTTGATTCACTTTTAGTTCAGCAAACAGAGCAGTGTCTCATTTCTTCTCTTGAGCTGGGGAAGTTGAAAGCGTTTGCATAAGATCTGTTGGTTTTCTAGTGCTTTTGGTTTGAAGTAGTCATAATAATGCTTAATCAGGATAAAACTAGCGTGCAGCATCATTATAGTGAAGTTCAAGCCACTGAAGGAAGGGAGAAAGTTGGCAGATGTAAATCCTGCAGGCAGGAGTATGCCAGCACAACAAGAACGAAGAAACATTTAACAACATGTAGAAACGGTCCTGAAAGAGTACAAGCCGTATACAGAAAGCCAATACAAAGTGGTGGAACAACATAATCTGAAAAAAGTCTATTTCTTTCCAAATAAATTCAAAGTTTTACGTGAATATAACATTTAGACCACGTTAAGTGTGCTGTATTTAAATTCCCCCCATTCAAATATTTCAGTTCAAATGCTTGTGGCTATTGGGACATAAAATTAAGGTAGGGGTACTTTTTTAGTTTTGTTTACTAAATATAAAAGTCAAATAAACATGCTAAAAATCAGATCATGCTCTATTTAGGGCATAGGAAAATTTTCCGATTCAAAATTTTCTGGGAAACCCACATCTGAGCAGCAGAGCCATTTACCAAATGGTCTCATTTCAATATTAAAGGTACTGCTAAGCAGCTTTAAGCAGACCTATTTTGGACAGCAATTACTTGCTCTCAGCTATTCATATGAAAGTAGGGCTCTACATCTTGTAGGCAGAGCACCTCACCAGTGATGGGACCCAATCCATTTCAAGGCTGCTAACGGCACAGCACTGACAGTCTGGTGGACTAGAACAGTGGTTCTCAGCCTTATTTTAAGCAAGGCACCCCTTGGAATACACCTACACTTAGTTTTCAATTTTTTCCTGTAGTAAAAAAAAAAAATAAAAACAACAACATAGAGCAATTCTTCAGTCGCAAAGAACTCAAAGCCCACAACAGGTCAGAACGTTTTTAACACTACAGATTCCTGTTTGAAGTCTCGGGGTTTATCTTGTGATTCATGTTTGCATGCCTAACTGTGCTAACATTGTGTGGCACTCAGCAGTATGCTTGAGTGGACCTCAAAGTACCCTAGCTGAGAATCACTGGGTTAGAAGGATTAGTTTCCCAGTTTTAGTTGGGAGACTAGCCTGCTCTAAGCAGCTTGGCCTGTAGTCTTCCCTCCATACTACTTTCGCACCCAAAATGCTTCTCTCACTTACCTATACTGCTCCTGCTCATACAGCTCTGCTACAATGGCAAGAAGGCGAGTGATGAAGGAGTCATCGGCACTCCCTCGGTTTGACTGGGCAGCCAACAGGTTATATTTCCTTTCTGTATCTGCCAATTTCTTCTGCAGCTTGACATACTCTTGGCGAAGAAGCTTCAAGTGTTTTTCCAACTTGGCCACCTCCTCTGCAAGGTAAATAAGAGTTTTGTTGAAGACTGAACCATGACCAAGGGTAAGTGTAGTAATCAAGTACCACCTCTGTTGTGAGCCAGCCCTCCCTCCCACATTTAATCCACTTCACATTTCAGCAAGTCTTTCCTCCAAAATCACTTGCCACCAAGTGCTGGTGAGGCCTTATTTGTAGCCAGCCAGTGAGACAGGCTTACTGGTTGTGTCCTGTCCCTTCGATCTTCTCTACACAGTTTTAGACCATTTAATCATAATCCTGACCTAGCTGAGCAGTCTAAACAGTGTTCCAAGGCCCAAGCCTTATACCACTTAAAAAAAAAAAAAAAAAAGTGTCCAAATTGTCTGACTGAGGGAAAGCCAAAAAAGAGACCGTCTTAATTTCTGGCAATCAATGCCCCATCATTGTTTGCAGGCTCAACACAGTAATGTGGTAGCGGGGCTGGTTGCACTACCACTCCCCATCCCCAAGCTACAAACAAATATTCATACTGAACTTCCAGAGCAACCAGGAAGTTGAACTGTACAGCATTTCTTAGGGTGCCAGACAGACACTTGTGCTCAGCAGGCACTGCACAAGAGGAATCACTAGAGGATGTAGAAATCCTACTCTGCCCTACCCAATAGAGAATGACTGCCCCAAGGTTCTCCACCTTCATCCCCTACTGTCCTAAATAAGTCTAATTTGGAACCCTGACCAACAAGTACCCGAAATGACTTGAACTCAAGTTCTGTTACCATCTCCTAGCCAGTCTAAGCAAGAGTGCCTACAACCCGAGAGCTTCTAGGTCAAGCCCAGGTTTGTTTTAATAGTTTCTCTCCCAAAGCATAATGCATCTAATTTCATATAGGGCAGGTACACTGGAAATGTCTGGGTATCTGACATTTCACAAAAGTGAAACACAGAACCTTATGCTGTAAAGACTAGGTAATAATGGGTATCCCATGTCTTCTCTAATTATACTTCAAGATACTGAAAATTAGTTTGTTCGGACAAGAACAAAGAGGTTTTTACTTTCCTACAACTCTTCCAAGTTGCTTTAGCAAGTAAGCCATTGGTGAGATGGTATCCCATGAGCGCCAGACTCAAGAAGAGTTTTGTTCTTACAGAAAAGGTAGCTCAGTCACGGTCTTGAATCAGCTACAAGAAGCCCACCTCTAATACTAGCATGGCTCACCCTTGAAAAAGTACACAATACAGCATCCAGATGAGTGCAGACATGCAGTATATGGCGCTGCAGATCCATCTTCTGGTTGACCCCAGAAGATCCCAGGGTCAAAAAAAAAGTTACAGGGAAAAAAAAAAAAAAAAAAAAAAAGCAGGGCAGCATCAGAAAGGAAAGCAGAGTCTGGCCAGCTGAAGCCACAAGCCAGCTGCAGGCCAGGCTCCCAGCTGCAGCAGTGCCATGACCACAGCTCCCCGAGACCCCCAGGGCAGGCTGCTGGGATCAACATAGTTGCTGGCCCCAGCCTTCTGTACCCTACCCAGGGTAACTTGCTGAACACCAGCACACATGGTACAGGCATTCCCCATGGACAAGTAGCAGTGACACAAGATGCACCACTGCTACTTGTCCCCAGGGAAACAAACAGCCATGCTCATCTGGACACAGACAATAGGTCTAGCTGTCCTTCACAATCAGCTCTAGATTACGGGTGGCCAACCCATAGTACATGTACTGCAAATGACACGGGTACTTAATATTTGACATGAGGCAGATTGGGAAGGGGCAGGTATTAAACTTGAGGCTTGCCTAACAAGAACTGTAGCCACCACTGCTATAGATGCTCTTAACTTTGAGTTTCAATATCTGCTCAGCCTTCTGGCTATGCTCCTTGGTTTCAATTATATAGAGCGGGGAAACGTACATAAGATGACTGGCTTTAAAAGAAAACAGCCCTACTATGATTTCACAGGAACGCCACTTTCCAGGAGTTACCCAGAAGAACCTGGGCATAAGTTGTATTTAGCTAAAAAACAACTATACCAGACACTTTTCCTTTTCCAAAAAGGAGCTCTCTGAGAAGCAACTATTCTCAAATTTTCAGTCCCTCAGGAGGTAATTGGACCTGGAGAAGCATAGCTTGCCTCAGGCAAGTAGGCACATTAAAATGGGAAACTGCAGAACTGCTTCTTTCTCAGTGGCACTGTAGGACCTAGGTCCATTTTACAGAGGACTAGGCCCTTCAGACTGCTTCC
The DNA here is from genome assembly GCF_000455745.1 of Alligator sinensis. Taxonomy (NCBI): domain Eukaryota; kingdom Metazoa; phylum Chordata; order Crocodylia; family Alligatoridae; genus Alligator; species Alligator sinensis. Next base: position 804,243 of record NW_005842360.1, read on the forward strand.
ATCAAGCCCATCACTTCAATATTTCAGGGGAGGCAGGGAGGAAAAAAAACTGATCTCTGCCCTATAGTTCTCCCATGGGATTATACAGACAGCAGCTGACCCATGATGTTTTCATTAAGCTATGTAGCATTGATCCATTGGGACCATTTACTGATTAGTGTTTCGACATCTGAACCCAACATCTGTTATCTGTGCTGTACACAGTGTGACCAATCAATTTGGAAACAAAAAGCTTAGTCTATGCAGACAACCTGCGCATAACAGCCCAAAACACTGGCTTTGACCATGTTGAAGAAAAACCAAAGTAAGGCACTAATTGGCCTAACTTCATACTACACTGAAAAACTAATGTGCCACCCCAGAAAAAACACAAGCATGTGCCCTCCATTCAAAAAACCACAAAGCCAACTGCCAGCTCAACATTACAAGGTCTGGGACCCCACTATCCCACTGTCCAAACCCAGTTTATCCGGGAGTCACCCTTGATCGAACCCTCTCATACAAAGAACACTTCATGAAGACTAAAGCGAAGGTGAGTATATATAGCAGCATTTTATATAAGCTCGCCAACTTGAAATGGGGAGCTAGCCCCTCAGCCATGTGAACCACTGCTCCGGCTCAGCTTCTCCTCTGCCGAGTATGCATACCCTGTATGGAAGAGATCCATACATGCCAAGTTCCTTGACCCCGTTCTGAGTAATAGCTGCAAATGCATCACAGGGTTAGCTGAAGCCACCAACCTAAACAGCGTGTACCTGCTAGCTGACATTGCTCTGCCTGACATCAGAAGAGCAGTGGCCAGCAGGATAAAATGATCAAGAAACTGAAGAGGTGACACACTCACTGTATGACCATTGCACAGCACACAAACATCTGAAGTAACACAGGAACTTCCTCACCAACACCCAACCTCTTGATGTTATACCCAGGGAGACATGAGACTGCAGATGTGGAACAAGAGGCTGAAGAAAAATACCCGACAGCAAAAAAAAAGGACGTTTCAGCAGCTGAGTCCTTGCTACCAGGAGCTTATGATCCATGGCCAAGATGGCCATGTCTCAACCACCTACGTAACGGAGTTAGACACTCCAAGAAACTAATGAAGAAAGAGACTATACCATCAGTTCAATCACTTGCGACTCCGGCACAGAACCTCAGTCTATACAATGCCTGCTGCTTGAAGACACATGTACAATGAAAGACTTCAGAAAGTACAATAAATGAACACAAGTATGTGTAACAAAATGGTCAAATGTGGTGCAGAGACATGAAAAAAGCAGCAGCAGCATGGTGTGATCTAGTCCTCCAAGTGGTACCTGGTAAAAAAATATCTACATGCAACAACTTTATAAATTCCAAAGCACGCGGTAGGATTCCTAAGTTGTACATTTTTAGAATGCAGAAAACTTCAGTATTCAGAAGATTTAAGATGATCTTGTTAAAAGAACTAAATTTTGCCAGCTCATTTTAGTTGCCTCACTGCAAAAGCATTTGCACTGCTACAATCAATCAATTTGATTAGTCTACCGCAATCCAGACCAAGACAGAGAACTTCTCAAACACATGCCCCAGTCTGCATGCGATAGGCCTTTAAGAATCTATCTGTATTACACCTTACACCTGGAACATTTCTACCAGCTTGAATAGCTTTTTGAGGGTAAATGACACTTGAATAGTGTGCCTGGCCTATGAAAACAGCAAGATGTCATAATCAATGACGTACTTATTGGTACAAGAAATACAGCCATCAATAAAGACAAGGCATGTTTTGGAAATACCGCATGATCAGTGTTTGAATGGTCACTACAAGAAGTGATCAACAGAACAGTTTTATTTTCTTCTTACACACAAGCAAAGGAAATTTGTCAGTGTAGCCTTCTTGCAAGTTAGGGTCCTCAGGGCAAAGTATCCTTATCTAGTTTGCCTGCAGATATGATGTCTTAGTCTTTACCCTGAGATTATAACTATTGCTGTTTACTAGTCCCTTAAAGCAGACAATTGCCCTAATGGATTAGGGTTGTTTATTACACATTTCATGGTGCTTCTCAAAATTTAAAGAACAGGCTCACTGAAACCGAGTTCAGCAATGCTATGAGTACTACATTGAGACCAAGTATCCAGCTTGTAGCCATATTAGTCTAGAGGCAAAAGGAACAGCCTCTACCATGAGTTCTGACTATCTTTTATTAGACCAGCTAGATTTGGGGGGGGGGGGGGGGGGTTTTTTTTACAAGAAAGGTA
>NW_005842360.1:806514-812479 GCF_000455745.1 Alligator sinensis
GGGGGGGGGGTTATTTTATTAAAGCAACTGGATTTTTGCAATTAAAGATATTACCTGTACCAAGAGTTCTGATTCCATATTGGGATCAAGGAAGTTTCACCACCCTCAGATGAAATCTTAGCCTTTATCTTAATTTAATTTCAAAGTAAAACACTTTTGCCTATATAAAGGGTGCTTTAGGTACTGCTACTTAACAGAATGAAACCAAGTTGTGGTCCCCTTCCAGTAAAGCCTAACTTGCTTTTTCAGTTGCACTTCTATACAACAGCAAATGTGAAAGCAGCCTCCTTTCATTTTCCTGAAATATATTTAACTGGAATGCAATGAGGTCTTCCAGAAGGCTGTAACCTACCTTTTTTGATCTCTTCCTTAAGGAAGCATACTTATTTAGAAAGAGTTACTCTTCTCTTTGGCTACATTCTCAGTGGGCATGTAGCTTACATTTAGGCAGCTCCAATGATCCTGATATGCTCCTTCCCAGATGCTTCCTTTACGGATCCTGATGACTGCAAAACTCAAGCTGAGCTGGGCCTACCCACAAGAGCTAAAATACAGGATACTGATGACAACTGCACAGTGCAAGAGAATGCGAGTTTGTGGCTGAGATTTGGGGGGGGGGGGGGGGGGGGGAAGAGGCATCACTTCCAGTTCATCTTACTATATTCTAGATTATTTTAAAATAGGTTCCCATTTCCCTGGTATGTAACTCTGTGAAGTGTCTATCCTTCGTTTATTAGTATGGCAAATATTTAATTTTGCAATTAATCATGTTTATGTGCAGAAAGAGACATTCTCCATGTGGGCTCCAACAGGCGTCTCCCTGCTGTCTCAGTGGTTCCCTCCCCCCCAAGAACGATTCATTAAAAACCTTGTGTTTTTCTATTTCCTTGTATGTTCGAACGCAATAGAAATGGATAACCTTGTTACTGAGGATGGGAAGTCATTCAAAATTGGGACTTTCTGATAACCAATAATGAGCAGTTTGATTAACAGGATTTTCCTGTTAATTACTGCTTGGGGCTCTCTCTTGATTTACACAACTACAAGAATGCTTTAAAGAAGACACTGAGCTAGAGGGTATAAAAAGAACAAAAAACACACACACACACAAAAAAAAAAAACAACACAAAAAAACCAGCTAACAGGGCATGCTTCAAGAATAAGAAATCATCCTGGCAAGGATTGCTACTGCACTGAGCTCATCTTCTGGAGCAAGGATGCACACCTTAGAGAAGCTGACAAGGTGGATGGTCTCTTTGCCTGTATTGGTGAGATACTATCACTTTTACAGCTAAATATATTGCACTTTGCTTTAGGCTCATATAACAGTGAATACTTGTAGTAAATAAAGCCTGTCATTCAAACAAGTTGTCATGTCAATCCTTTAACACTAGTGCTGAATCCCATTGCTTGACCCAACAGATCCTAAGTCACCAATGGCAGGACCAAGTGGATCTTACTTTAATAATGGTGACAGGAGACCATATGCTACAACAGTTGTGATCCAATTCATCTTTAAACACTCTGTAGGAATTAAATATGGTAGTGTTGGGGTAAACTCCCTCTTTGTTCATGAGTTTTTGCCCCCAGAAGTTAATACCCCATAGTCTCCAGCTCTACACCTTCCCCCAAAGCTATTATTATAGAACTGTTCACAGATCCTTCTGCATGAAGTTAACAAGCTTGATATAGTTTCATTGCTGCCTCCAGGTTCTGCCTATAAACTGGAAGCAATTATCCTGGTTGGTCTCAGGCTGCTGCTGGAGTCCTGCAACCACTCTGCCAAGCTTTGGCTGTTGGGATAGATACATTTCCACTATGTAGAAGTGAAGGTAAGGGGAACTTAGATTGCAAGTTTGCATCCCTCATCTCACCAAACAGGTAGGGAGAGTGTGTTGGTCCAGCCGTTAACTTGCTACAAAGTTGCCAGGAGACAGGAACTTGCTTCTTGCATTGGTGTGATGCATCATGCAAGTTTGTGCAGCACATTACTGTACACAAGGCCAGATACCATCCGTCCCTGCTGATGTGAAAGTAATTAGTGTCTTTGTGTGGCAATATTACATGTTCTAGCTTGCCTGCGGGGTTATATTTACTTCAAACATTGCTTTAGTCCACAGTATTGTTAGCCAATATCCAGCATAACAGTATTCAGGTGCTAATGAAAGTTAACACAGGGGTGGGCAAATACAGCCCATGTGGGTTCCTTAGTCCCACCTGGCCCAGGCACTGTCCAGCTGTGGCATGTCCTGCTGCCCCATGGCCATACAGCTGGGCCAGGGCAGCTAGGCAGCCCAGGTGGTGGCAGAGGCTTCTTCTGGCTGCCACCACTGCTGGCCCCAGCCCTGAGGTACTGGGACAGGGGACCCACATGCACAGCTCTGACCCCATGCCTGCTCCAGGCTTGCCTGCCCAGGCTCAGCAGCAGCAGGGAGGACAGTGCTGCTGCTCAGCATGGGATACAAGTGGCCCCTGCCCCTCACCGCTGGCAGTGGTTCCTGGTGTAGTCTCCAGGAGCCCACACTGCCCTCCACAGCTCACCAGAACTCATTAAGCAGCCCTCCACCCAAAATAATTGCCTGCCCCTGTGTTAACACCATCACCTCTATGCACACTGATCTTATATCAGCTTTGCATTTACTACAGGTAATTTCCCTGCATGCAGTTTCCAGTACTCTGGAGTCAAAGATGCATTTAATACAACTGATAGCCTTCTCTTTCAGCGAGTCACAAGGAGGAAACCAAAAACCACCAAGTATAAAACGTGCATGGCAAGACAATTTCTGTACTGGATCAGAACCCAATCATGCTCTTTCCAAGCAGAGTGCCTGAATAGGGCCTATCGCTAGCTCCAGCTACACACAGCCCTGGGGTCCTGAGCTAGCTCCCGTGCCATCTGGGACTCCGCTGTTATCATTTTGAGACCCCAGTACGGGGTTGGGACTGACAATCAGCTGATTGTTAGCTTCACACAGGCAGTCCCGGGTCCAATTCACCATGGCTTTCCAAGCAAACAATCAGTTGATTGTCAAAGCCTTGTGCCCAGCAGCTCTGGCTGGGCTGCCAGGTGCAGGGGAAGAGAGGCTCCTGGCAGGGAGAAGCTTCCTTGCTGGATACTCTAAACCTGCAGGAAAGCCTTTCATCACCTCCCACCCCACCCTCCAGCCAGGGCAGACAATCATCTGATTGTCCATCTCAGAGCCGATTCCAGACCCATGTGAGGTCCCAGCCCCTGGGACTAAACCAAATTTTGTCAGCTCCAACCACACATTAAGCTTAAGGTGCCACAGAAGCCAGCCATAAAAATTCTTCTACACTTTGTGTAATATTTTCAATGCTTGTTTCCCCATTTTATGGGACCTTAAATTATGTGCACAAGTAGCACCCTTCCCATTTATGCCATGATTACCAAATTAATTGCAGCATAAAATGTAACATGCAAAGAGGTCCTAGAGACTCTCTGCATCTCAAACAAGCCCAAATTTACCAGTTTAGAGTTGAATATTAATGCTGATGTTCCAAACGATGCAGTGTTCAAATCGTATGCATTGCAGATGTCAAGGTACCCAGATTTGTGAGCCAACATTCCTACTGGTTAGGGGAGTGGGGGTGCGCAGAGGGAGGTCATGTTTCAGCAAATATGAACCAAATCATTTCCATTCTAGGAGCTCCATATTACTGTCAAAAACAGAATTATTCTGAATTAGCTTTGTTACTGCCTAAGAGGGGTTGAACAAAGTCATGAACACAACTGCTAGATGAAGTAAGGAGAAGATTATCAAGTCAGCCATAGACGTAATTCTTTGATAGAGGCAAGTGGGATCCTAGATAAGATTGTTGTTGTTCCATGTCACCTGATGCACTGGTGAACAGCCCTGGAGAATACAAAGTACTTAAAAACACATTCATGAGCATATAGATTAAGACGGCAAGGTCTTAAGCACATCTGAGGTCAGGGCCAAGTTTTCAAGTGTTCCATCAAGAGGAGGATGATTTGGATCACTTGGCTCTCTCAACCTACAGACATCTGATAGACAAGTAGGACAACAGCTTAGTTTTCAAGTCAAAATACTCAGATGACCTGAACAGGTCAGGGCAGGAAAAAATGCAATCTATAGTTTTGTTACTGGGTATTACAGAATCATTTGATTTCAAAGAGGTGAAGTTTCCAGGGCTCTGTTACAGCCTTCCACAATTTTGGCTTTGTTGTTAGTGATGGTTAAGTTCGCAAGTCAATCTTTGATACAGGCAGACAAGGTTCCTTGGGTGAATTTGATATCTTTTATTAGACCAACCCAAATGGTTGGAGATTAGTTATTAAGCAAGCTTTCAGGTTCAATCTTTGATACATGCATTTTATACCATCGTTTAAAATAACTTTAAAAACTTGCATGATATTACGACTCTTTATTTAAGAAAACTAATGCTTTTTTGGGCGGGGGGGTGGAAAAGAGAGAGCAGAAGAGGGACAGGATCTAAATGAGTAAAAGGATATTAAATACTGCTGTTGTGGGGCAAGCCTACAAAACACAACATAGAAGTAGGATACCTGAAACTATATCAAAGCCCCCCCCCCCCCCCCCCCAACTAGCAGGTCTTTCAGAATTAATAAATACTTCCTTGGACTGACAGAGTTGCGTATTAGTCCAAAGCAGTGATCCTAGTTTTCTGATAAGGAAGTCATCCACTTAGAAGTATTACCCTAAGTACTCTACTTGTGTAAGCAGAATAAGAACATGTTACCCTAAAGGTTCCCCTTAGTTTACTCTGTAATGTCCACAATTTGACATTGCTACTGACTACTAACCAGAATATTATTAAAGACCCTACAGAAAAAGAGCAACTTTAACCTTTGTTCAATCAATATCAGCGCATGGGTCTCCAAACACTCCTAAAAGTTATTTTTGCTTTGCTTGTTGGTTAAGAGCATTACAAGTTGGTGCCAAAGTAAAGTTCTGTGTACGGATTTATCTTTATCATTACATTATATTACTACAGCATCCAGAACTTCCACTTCTTGTCCAGTGCTTAGCTTACAGACAGCAAAGTCTCCAGCCCAAAGAGCTTACAATTTAAGGAAGATTTACATGCACTGCAAATACATGGAAACAGCAAGATGCTACTGGCTAAAGTCATTTCCAACCCACCAAGACCAATTACCATCCCCACCTCCCAAAATGAACCTGAGCATAGGAGAGCTGATATGTTGAGAAAAGCAATGCTGCTCTGCCAATGTTTTCATGGAGAGCCTCCCAGCCTGAGAAGAGGTGCTTACTTGATACTGGCCAGCAGGCAATAGAGGCAGGAATTAACCTTTTGATACCACCGAGAGATGGAAAAAGAGGAAAACTGAGTGCCCTTAAAAGCAAAAAGCTTAAGTTTGACACCAAAAATGAATACCATAATCAAGGCTATACCAGGGATGTCTGCAGCAGCCCGGAAAGACTTAGTGATTTAGTCGATCAGCAAACAGTGAAAGGGACAGCACTTTAACAGACGGACCTGTGAGGCCCCGTCCCAAAATTCGGTTAACTGGCTGCCCCGGCCTCCCCTGTCGCACCCTATGCTGCCCAGATTTCCATGACTTTCAATACTCCCTTCCACTCCCCTACACCCGTAAGCTTCGGTCCAACAACTGCCGAAGGATAGCGCCGTCGGTGCCTTTCAGAGGATACAGTGCGCCGGAGCACACTTTGCATCCAGTTCCTCGAATTAACAACAACTTTGCCAGCAAAACATCTATCAGCTCAAGACCAGATGACTGCCAACACCCGCAGCCAGCCAGCGAGCCAATCTGCCAGCCACATCTTTCACATTCAAAAAACCTACAGGCAACGGAGCAAAAAAATGAGGCAGATGGAGGGAAAGCCACCCGAACGGGGCAAAGCAGGTCCATACGCCTCGCCTTTTAGGGGGGCACCCTAAAGAGGACAAGAGTCGTGTGCCATGCCATCGCCATCCCTTG
>NW_005842360.1:812510-812973 GCF_000455745.1 Alligator sinensis
GGGGGGGGCCCCGCGGGAAAAGCTCAAATGCGTCCAAACTGAACTTCCTTTTTCCGACGAGCTCCGGAGCCGCACCAGGAGCCTCCCTCCCGCTCCCGCTCCCGGGCAGCGCTGCCGAGTCAGCTGCTTCCGAGGAAGCTTGTGGTGCTGAGCAGACCCCCGAAGCGGAGCGCGGCAACGCCACAACAACTATTTCACAGGCGCATTTTTTTCCCCCCAATACGCGATTTTTTTCTTCCTCTGAAGGGGGCAGGCCTGGGGGCGCCCGCCCGCTCCTCCTTCCCCCCCTCTTCGCTTGTGACTGCGGAGAAGAGACCTCAGGAGCGGCTCGCCCCGCCTGAGGGGCGCCCGGGCAAGGCAGCCGCCGCCCGCCGCGAGTCGAGAAGTCGCGGCGCCGCTTTCCCCGCCTCACCCCCTCACCCACCCTTACCTTCCGCCATGTTGAGCGCGGCCGCTGGCGGCC
>NW_005842360.1:813143-815186 GCF_000455745.1 Alligator sinensis
TGGGCCAGGAGCGGCGGGCTCCTCAGTACTGGCGAGGGTTCATAATAGGGTTGGACAGGCGCTTGGCCGGATGGTTGAGTCAGGGGCGGCCCTGCCTTGAGCCAGGGCTGGACTATAGAGCAGGGTCGGGGACGGTGGGACTTCAGTGCCTAGATGATGAACAGAGTACCGAAACGCCTGTCAGCGTAAAAAATGCGCTTCTTGGGGAGCAAAAAAGTGGGGTTTTGTTTTGATCGTGATGGGACAAGACGGTTGGTGGGACGTAAGGTGCAAAAGGTTGAGAACCGTTGGGCAACAAGACCCTGCGAGGTCCCTCCCAGCCCGATCGTGCCACCGTCCTGCCAGAGGGACGCCCAGAAAGGTGAAGCAGCGGACCCGAGGTCACGCAGGAAGGCTGTGGTGAAGATGGGCGCAGGATCCTCGTCTTTTTCCCCGTGCCGAATCGTTGCAAAGCTACAAGCGTCACTACAGAGATGCGACCCGTTGCGGCACATAGGGGGTGTGCACACGGCTGCACATGAACCCTCTGAGATTGGTCGTGCACCCCCTGGAAGCACCTGCCGTGAAACTGGAAGTGCACTTCTGGTTTTGCCACTGACTGGGTGACCAGTCGCTGCCACCCGCCCCAGTTGGCGCTCAGTCACTGGCCCCCCGCCCCACTTGGCAATCAGTTGCTGCCCCCTTCCCAGTTGGCGATTGGCCACTAGGGGACCGCCCCCCCACATCAGCAATCTGGTGCCTCCCCAGACTCAGGAGACACCAGTCGCCCATGATGTGACCTAGACTACAACAGCTGGAGTGACAAGGTTACACAACCGTAGCTTTATCCACCTTGTACAAACATAAGACTGTCTGTGTAATGCCAAAGGCTTTTTGGTGGTAAGATGAAGGAAGCGTGCTTGGAATACATGTGGCACCAGAAGCATAGTTAAAAATCCACATTTAGGACATTAACAAATTAATGCTGTGACTTTACCATGTACATTCAAGTTTATTCACTTCTGGGGCATAATGTAGCAACTGGTTAATCTGTCGCAGTTTGGTTGAAGACAGGCTTTATAGAAGAACACTGTTTGGAATACTTCATGCTTTGTAAATGCTGCCTTAGAAGTCAGCTGTCTCCGGCTGTATCAGCCCACTGAGGGACAGTAATTCCAGAAGTCAGGTCCTTCACTCAGGACGTAGGCCCTGTTCTCCAGATCTACATTTCCAGAAAATGTTAAAAGAGCATGCTTTCCAATCTTCACAGTCACGGTGATCCAGAGGGGAATGTATGAATGCCAAGAATGGTGATGTAATTATGGAATGAGAACAAGTATTGAAAAGATGGGGGAGGCACTAAGGGCCCAGAAGGTAGAGGAGATGGGAGCCCACGAGGGATGGTCGTACCTTAAGGGGGCAATCCTCCAGGCCCAAAGGATAACAGTCCCTGAGAGAAGCAAGCGGGGGTAAGAGTGCTCAGAAACCCCCTTGGCTCAGCAAGGGCATTCAGCAATGCCTGAGGACTAAAAGGGAGCCGTACAACCAGTGGAAGGGAGGAACTATCACCAAGGAGGAGTACTCCTCCTCAGTGTGGGAGTGTAGGAGAGCTATTAGGAAGGCCAAGGCAGAGGTGGCGCTCAGGCTAGTGTCCAGGATTAAGGACAACAAAAAGTCCTTTTTCAAGTACATTGGGAGCAAGAAGAGGGCACCAGGCAATGTAGGGCCTCTGCAAGACGCAAACGGTAATCTGGTGGCCACGCCAGACAAGAAAGCTGATATTTTTAACAGTTTCTTTGCCTCTGTTTTCCAGAACAGGGACCGGGATATCCCACCTACCAGAGGTAGCAACAATCTCGGGGATAGCTCTATCAAGCCTTCAGTCAGTGCAGATGTAGTTAGGGATCTTCTGGAAGGGCTAGACATTTTTAAATCTGCAGATCCAGATGCCCTCCACCCAAGGGTGTTAAGGGAGCTGGCAGGGGTCATCGCAGTGCCTTTGGCCCGGCTGTATGAGCATTCGTGGTCATCTGGCCAGGTGCCGGGGGATTGGAAACTGGCTAA
>NW_005842360.1:815692-827354 GCF_000455745.1 Alligator sinensis
AGAAGGAATCCACAGCATACATACAGGCTGGGGAGTTCCCTTCTTGAAAGCACGGAGGCGGAAAGGGATCTTGGAGTCAAGATGAACATGAGCTGCCAATGCCAGACCGCAGCCAGCAAGGCCAGCCATGCCTTGTCATGCATCCATGTTAAGCCGATCCAGAGAGGTGATACTCCCCCTCCATGCGACTTTGGTCAGGCCGCAGTTGGAGTACTGCGTCCGGTGCTGGGAAATGCACTTCAAAGGGATGTGGCCAGCCTGCAGAGGGTTCAGAGGAGGGCCACCCGCTTGGTGAGAGGGCAGCAGGACAGGCCATACGAGGCGAGACTGAGGGACCTGAACCTGTTCAGCCTCTGCAAGAGGAGGCTGAGGGGGGACCTGGTGGCTGCATACAAGCTCATCAGGGGGGATCAACAGCAAATAGGCAGAGCTCTTTTCTCCCCAGCACCACCTGGGGTGACAAGGAACAATGGTCATAAGCTGATGAGGAATAGGTTTAGGTTGGAGTGCAGAAGGCAATATTTTACAGTTAGGGTGGCCAAAATCTGGAACGAACTTCCCAGGGAGGTGGTCCTCGCCCCTACCTTGGGCAAATTCAAGAGGAGGTTGGACGATCACCTGTCTGGGGTCTTGTGAACCCAGCATTCATTCCTGACTGTGGCAGGGGGTCAGGCTAGATGATCTGTTCAGGTCCCTCCTGACCCTAGCTACTATGAAACTATGACAGAGTATATTGAAGAGTTATTCCACAACAGTTGAGAAGAAAAGCCAGATTAAGAAGAACGTGGATGGTTTGAAAATTCTCAAGTCATAAGCATGAACAGTTATCAACCAAATGAAAACCAATAAAGCTGAAATTGCAGTAGAACAAATAAATACATTGTTTGGAAGAGTTTGGTGTAGAAAAGTTAACAACTGTTATCAATGAGATTTATGAAAGTGGAGAAATACTTGAGGACCTCAGTAAATCGATCAAAAAGACCTGAAGCCATTGAATGTGAACTTCCATCTATTTAATAAGCCATGTGACAAAGATCCTATTGAAGGTGCTGATGATGAGAGCTACAAGAATAAAACCAGAGATTGCAAAAGTTCTGTGGTTTTGTTGAAGATCGAGGTAAGAGAAATGCTATCTTCATGGTACAAATGCTTTCGGTGAAGGCAATAGAAGGCAATAGAAATAAGGAAAGACCTTTTCTTGTGTTTTATTGATTATACCAAAGATTTTATTGATTATACCAAAGATAAGAGTCCTGCATGAGGAACTAATGAAAATGCTGGAAGAACTGGATATTGATGGTAAAGACTGGAGAATTTTAAGAAACCTCTATTTGGGACCAACTGCAGCAGTGAAGATTGAAAATGAACTAAATGATTTCACCCAAATTGAGAGGTGTATGGCAAGGCTGTGTTTTTTTCACTTGACTTTTTCAACTTGTATAGTGAGAAAATACTGAGGGAGATTGAGGATTTACCACGGCTGGTCATTGGCAAACAGAATTTGAACAACTTGTGTTATGCTGATGACACAATCTTAATAGTTGATCCAGAAGAGAAGCTGCAAGGAATCTTAGATAAAATTGGTAGTGAAAGTGAGAAGGCGGCTCTAAGTATCAACTGTAGAAAACCAGAATGCATGGTAATTACAAAGATCATTCCTGTATGCACCATTAAAGTGCAAAAGGAACAGATAAAGCAGGTCAATAAATGTAACTACTTGGGAAGTTGGATAACATCTGATGGTAAATCTGGTCAAGAAATAAAATGGAGAATAGGAATGGCAAAAGACGTATTTCTGAAAATGAAAAAGATCTTGACAAATAGTAAAATTTCTATGGGGACGAAGTTAAGAGTTTTGGATTGCTAGGTTATACCAGTCCTCATGTATGCATCAGAATGCTGGATAATGTGGCTGAGTATGGAAAAGAGAATTGAAGCAACTGAGATGTGGTTTTTAAGGCGCATCTTGAAGGTATGCCAGACAAGTCACACTTCAAATGAAGATATTTTGTTAAGAACAGGTTGCAAGAGGAAGCTGCTGATTAACATTAGAGACAGTTGGAGTTTCTCGGACACGTTATGAGGAAATAGGAAATTGAAAGTCTGGTAGTAACTGCAACGATTGAAGGAAGGAGAGATTGTGGAAGACAGAGGTTGACTTCCATCAAGAGTCTACCTAAATGGATTCATGTATCGATACTGGAAATTCTGCATGCGTCAAAGAGAAGAGATCTGTGGAAGACAATGGTCACCAACATCCTGTTTGGATATGGTACCTAGAGAGATCCAGATGGAGAGAGTAGCAGTCTAGCAGATAGGGCATTGTGATGCGGGTCAAAGGATTTTTTTTGTGGTTCTGCCAAGCTGCTCAGTGACCTTTGACAAGTCATTTCACCCACCTCTCTGCCTGTTTCTTTTCCCATTGTTATCAGTTTGGTACACAGGGCAGGAGAGCTCAACCTTGTAGAGCAGCTGACCGCATGCTTGTGACCTGGTTGTACCATAGGTCACCACTCCTTTGGTGGGGGTGGGGATGGAGGTGGTTGTCCCTGTCAGAAGAAGATGGTGAAAGGAGGAAGGAAGAGAGCTTACCTCCAGCACCACAGGGGTTCAGCAACACAACACAGGGCATGGAAGGGGACATGCTGAGCCATGGTGCTTGCCGCTGATTCCCCATGCTGATGATCCAATCACTTTGAGGGCCTGATCAAGCCTGTGGGCTATAGGTGGAGCACCATTGATGTAGGACATTGGAATTGGATTCAATAGGGCCACAGGTTTCTTACATGATTTGGAGTAAACCTGTCCTGTACCTCAGTTTTCCATCTGTAAAAATGGAGATAGCCCAGGATGTAAAGTGCTATAGGATCCTAGAACAATAGGGACCACACAAGGTCATCTAGTCCAGCCCCCTGCTCAAGGCAGGATCATCCCTGACTAAACCATCCCAGCCAAATGTCTGTCAAACCCACTCTTGAAAACTGGCAAAGATTGAGATTCCAAATTCCTCTGGGTAGCCTGTTCCAGGGCTTGACCACCCTCATAGTCAGAAAGTTCCTCCTGATTGCCAAGCTCAATTTCCTCTGCTGCAGTTTGAAGTCATTGCTCCTAGTCCTGTCCCCTACAGGCACAGAAAAGTCTATCTCCATTTTCTTTTTAATTGCTCTTCATATATTGGAAGATAGGTGGAGAAAGGCATCTATATTTATGAGATATTGAGGGCCTGGACATGAGCCATTAGCGTTAGTGTAACTTGCATCATTTTGTACACTGATGGAAATGAAACCAGTGTCTGAAGCAGACAGATGACCAGCTCACCAGAAGCAGGATCTATTACAGCAGCTTGCCACTAGATGTAGACCCATAGTACCTACAATGGTGTAACTGTACTCAGTTTACTTGTATTGCAATTTTCTGAGGTTTAACCCCCGATTTCTAGCCAGTTTTACTGGTATACGGGTATACATTGTGTGTGTCTTCCTTGTTTATGCCATGTAAAGCAGGTTGATGCTTATGTGGGCATGTAGTGTGTTCAGGACCTCAAATACTACCATGAGAAGGACCATGTAAGCATCTAAAATAGATTTTGATGGAGAAACTGTTTTCTTCATTGATATCCAAGATGCCCTCATGTTCTTTATCTTAGACTCTGTTGTTACTCGCTTACTTGGTTAATCTCCATCTGCCTCTAGGTTTTAAATTACGCTTATTTTCTATTCCATTTAAAAGGCAAATGGATGCAACTTTGCTTCATACTTAATTTACACTGGTCATGTCACATTACTCTGCCTCATGAGTGCCACCAATTGGCTGATGCAACTAGGAAGACATGCTCACTGCCTCACAGGAAAATATGATTAATTTGTCACTCAAAGGGGATGGGCAATGACTAATTATCCATAGTTAGTCTTTCATTTTTTAGATGGATTTTGCATGCCCTATAAAGACAGTAAAGAATGATTTTTGACATTTATAACAACAACAAAAAATGTATAGGTCAACACAAATAGGTCACAAATATTCCAAGTGCAAATTACAGGCATTCTGGCTGGTTTATGAGGATTGGAAGATTATACAGATAAGTGCCTAATGTAATGCTTTTTATTACAAAAATTCAGAACGCTCACTGTATAAGGTCCGTGTACTCACAAGTATAAAATAATTAAAGATTTTTACTTTTCACTCCTAACCAAAATATAAGGTAATTCTGCAAGATGGAACAGTTGATGGTCTCATGTCTTGTTGAGCCAAGAGAGGGTGCTGAAGAGTATTCAAGACTTTGCAAGCATCAGCTGACCTTAAAGATGTTGTGGAGGTCATCTTTTAAGCCTAATTATCAGGAATAAATTCCATTGCGATTCATGATGTGTGCACATTTGGAAGCAGCTAATAATTACACTTTAACATGACAAGGTAGTTGAAGTGTTTTGTATACAAGTTGATAGGATTCTGGCAGGGATTTAGTCCACTGACTAATAAAGACTAGAGTAATGAGTTATCCTATGACTAAGTAACCAGATTTCACTAGTTTCATTTTTTACAGGCTGCAGAGATGGTTCTTTTACCTACTCTTGCCCTATGAGAATATGTGGAGAAAGAAAGAACATAAGTGCCATACTGGGTCATACAAGTGGTTTATCTAGCCCAGTAGCCTGTCTCCAACTGGCAAAAAAAAAAAAAAAAAAAAAAAAAATTGATGCTATAGAGGGAGAACACTGAACCACATATCTTTAGTGATCTATTCCCTATTCAATACCCTCCCAGGCAACCACCATTGGTTTAGAGCTGTTTTCTCTGGCATCTCCAACCATTCTGTTCAATAACCATTAATAAGAGCTATCACCCATTAATTTACCCAGTCCCTTTTTGAACCTGGATATGCCATGTGCCTCCACCACCTCTTGTGGCAATGAATTCTACAAGTTAACTGCACATTATATAAAAAAGTAGCATGAGCAAGCAAGCCTGTTTTAACCATGGGGCTCTAGAGAGAAATGTTTTTATTTCAGGCTTCTTCATTTTTTAAACCATAAGCTTTGGTCACTTCTTGGGGTGGAATCAGCAGGGTAGCTCCCTGCAGAAGTGCAGTATCCCAGAGCGACACGCAACATTACAAAACCTTTTAATGCAGTAATACCATGTTTCAACACCATTACCCTACCAAAGAGAAAAACAAAATCCTGTTAGAAGTTGCAGTCAAAGAACAGAGTTAGAGGCAGGAGGCAGATACAGTATAACAATGTGCACTTCATCTCATTATTAAATGTTTTCCAACCACTATCTACCTAGCGCATAGGCACTGAATGTTTGGGAATCACAGCAGAGGCGGTTTTCTGGCCAACGTTGTAACATTTCAATAGTTACCTCAAACTTGGGCAATTTCACAAGTTTCTCTCCTTTTATATTTTCCAGTCATGTCATTTGTAATCTGAGAAATCTTAGGGCTTCTGCACAGCCTGCTTGGCATGCCCAACATTCAGGTAGCACACGGGGTGCTCATGTACTCCCATAAAGAGCTAGCTAGGCAAGATTCTAGATTAGTACAAAATTCAGTCTATACATTCTTTACAGACAGATGACTAGTGATCTCATACAAGTAACAGAGCAGTACACCAATGCAAGGGTGACCTTCCAGAAACTTAAGAACCTCTGAAGTCCTGTGCGACCCTCTCCTGTATTTAAGAAAAAAAAAAACATTTGCAGTTCTTGACAATTTTGTTTCCTGTGAAGCATTAAATCAACTCTCCCCCGAAGCGTTAGGATAGTTCACTCAAGCTGTGGATTAATATTTTAGTCAGAACAATAGTAGCTTGCCACTAATAACATTTTAAAAATAATACATTTTGCAATGACTTTTTGAGGGACGGGGCCTTATGTTGTGTGCAACTAAAAAGTCCCCCAAGTGTGCTCTAGCTCTTGGTTTATTTTGGATCTCTAGATCAGTGGTTTTCAAATGGGTCTGTAGATTATGTCTAAGGGGTTTGCAAAAGAGGACTATGATCAAAAATATATGAATACCCACACCTACAATTCAGAAGGTGACTACACCTCCGTTCAAAATTTTGAAAGGGGTCTGCACCTCCATTTAAAATTTAAGGGTCTGCAAATGAAAAGAGGTTGAAAACCACTGCTCTAGAAAACAGCGCACCCAGAAACCCTGTCTTGAGTTTCTATCATTGCATTACATTACAGCAGTTTAGTATGCTAATAACTGAGAGGGAGTGGGGTGAACCAAAAACACAAAGAGCATCCACCTCACCCCCCAACTCTCCCCCTCTAAAAACAACCCATTCTGGTACAAGGCAAATCCCTTTTAAGAGCCTGGTTGCAAATTAAACTAAATATATGGATTCATTTTCAGTTAGTCTAGGATTGTTTATATCCATTGGGGGAAAAAAGTAACCAAGGGAGAACAGGACCTGCTACAGAAAATGAACAAATGTCTGCTCAGTTCTTGCTGCAGCCAATTTTATTTCAGGAGAAAACTCTTCGTTCACAATAGCTGGCCTAGAAACCAAAGTAGTCCTAATAGTTTAATTATGGAGTGAACAGCACCATGCTGCTGGAATGCAAGACAATCCGCAGCCTTAAGTGAGAGAGCACATGGTAGCCAGCAAGCTGGCTAGAGGCACTCTCTCCCCTCTGCAGGAGCCAAGCAGTTTTGGTCCTCATGTGCCTGCTTCCCTAAAATCAGTTATTGTGCCTGGGCAGAAAACATCATTTAAGCACCACATACATCTGCCTGCCTATGAAAACCCACTTAATTAGAAGTTTGATCCATGCTTTTCCAACACAATTACCAAATATGTCCATGTGGACATTACACTAAAATTTAAATGCATTTGATATAGGAAGTAATAATAATTTAATCCATTTTAATTGGCATTTTTTGCTAACTAACTTTTTACCTTAGCACCTATTAAAAGCCTGCCATATGCCTTTTTTTGGCATTCACATCGTAAACAACGATCTAGAAAGTTCATACTGTCCATCTGATACTCAAGGCTTCATGGAAAGCTAGATCAAATGTCAGGTTCATTAGAAGCTATCCATTCCTTCCCAAAATTATTGCATGAGAAATACTTCTCGTGGTAGAGATTAGAAACCTTCACTACACAATCAGGCTTCCACAGCAGTAAGTTGCTTGTCTTGCCACAGGTTCCAAAGGTTTCATGTCAGCATGTTGGCTGATAACTGAAATCAGAAACTGGACCCACACTGGCTGCATGACCAATATAAGCTATTTCTCTCTCGATTTCATTGCACACCCATATAAGTTTCAGGTCTCTGCAAAGAAAGACACATGACAAGCCATTGCTCCTTTTTAGAAATAATGATTCTATAGAGACTTGGGCTTTACTGCAACTGAAGAATGAACCCCCCGCCTCCCCCCACTCCCATCTCTGTCCCGCGACTACCTGACTTCAAGAGCATCTACCAATCTGTCCTATATCTCTCTTGCCTAATTCCTCTGTCATGAGGAGCTTCCTGTTAACATCCTTCCCAAAGTCTGTGGCACATATTAAGTGCCACAGGCATTGTGTAGAAATAGAAGCAACATTACTGCCTTTGAATATAGAGAAACTGACTTTGATTCATGGCTACTTTTTACTATTTCCTCTTTTCTGGATCTCTACTGTTAATTTCCACTTGGTTCAAGAATGGTAGTTTCATAGTTCACAGTTGTTAGGGGCTAGAAGGGACCTTACAGATCATCAGGTCTAGCCCCTCTGTACTTGGGCAGGAAAGGCTCCTGGGGTCAGATGGACCCAGCAGGGCATCAAGACGTTTTTGGGGTTTTTTTGGATTGCCAGGGTGGATGACTGTACCACCTCTGGGAGGAGCCTGTTCCAAACCCTTGGCACTCTACTTGTAAAGAAGTTTTTCCTTTTTCCTGAAGCAATCCTCAAATCAGCTTGTGCCCATTATTTCTTGTCATCCCCTGGGTGGCTTTGATGAATAGATGTTCCCCCAGGCCTTGATGTATGCCCCAACATACTTATAGGCTGTCACCAAGTCCCCTCTGAGTCTTCTCTTCTCCAGGCTGAACAGTCCCAAGTCTTTCAGCCTCTCTTTGTATGACCTGGTGTCTAGGCCTCTAATCATGCGTGTGGCCCTCCTTAGAAGTGGTGCTTCCTTCAGTGAAGGGAAACTCAATTAGTTACTCTAACCCAGAAGCTAAATCCAGCTCAAATTGGCACTTAATTCTTCAGTGCAGGCACCTTGTACAGTATTTAAACAAAGGGAACAAATCCTTATTAATACCAATTATAGCTCTGGGCTTCTAGTATGAAATTCCATATAATTACCAACATATTTCTGCCAAGTCCAAACACTGGAAGTGCCTACTGAGCTAGGCCACTTCTTATCTGAGTCAGTCAATCCCAACACTCCCCAGTCTTAGATAACTAAGAGCCAATTCAACATAGAAATTATTGGAAAAAATTATATTTTGGAAGAACTCACTACAGAAGGTGACAGAATTCCAAAAAATCAAATTACATGAAAATATACATCGCAATTTTCTTTGTACATTAGGTGAGGAAAACTTGCAGTAGAATAGAAGGCAAAGAAATAAAGAGGGGCACAGAAGAGGGATAAAGAAAGAAAACTATTTCTTTATGTCAAACCCAGAAGTTGCTCATTTGAAATCCTACAGATGTGCATGCTTCTTAATCCATCTTAAAAATGATACCAGGCAATGAGAGAGAGGAATAAAGAAAAAGAAAAGAAAAACCACCAAAAGAAAGCAGATCATCCTATTTTGGACTTAGTCAACTGGATTTCCAAACCAAAACGCTCAGTCCTTTGAAAAAACAAAACAGCAGGCTCAAGGGTGCTCCACAGCCAGAAGTTTTATTGCTACACCCAAATTCAAGAACTGTGTGCAATTGGGTCAAAAAAGGTAGAGGGGGCCGGAGGAAGGGGGCAGGAGAAGCACCTTTGACAATGCAAAGGTCACTGTAAAAACCAAGTAACGAATCCTAGAAACTTCGAAAATTTATTATTTAGAGAAAATCTGAAACCAAGATGCTGGGTGAGAGGGGAGTGCATTTCCAAACAAAAACCAAGAAAAAACAACCAAAGAAAAAAAAGCCAAAACAAAACCCTGAACTTTAATAAGCAAAGGGTTTTAATTAAGCCTCAAATGGTTCAAAGGAAAAAAAATAAAAACAGGGGGGAAAAAAAATCTTTACCCTAATTGGTTTTAGTTTGACATGCTTCACAAGAGTTGGTTTTGTTTCGGTTTTTTAAACTGATAGGAAACAATGAATAGGGAAAGTAAACCTGCTAAAATCTTTAGAATTTACACGATTCTTATCCTAACTACAAGACAGCATTATTTGGTACAATGTGTATTGTGGATGTACATGAACAGTATATATATTATCCGGATCATGTTGTGCTATGTACACATCTTTACAATTCTTCCTGAAGGTTAAAGCAGTTCATTAGGTTTCAAAATGCGTAATTGTTTTTTTTGTGTTGGCACTTGTTAGGCTCTTGTCAGCATCGAAAACTGGCATGTTTTATTGCAGCCCAGTTCCAGCCAGTGTTTGCCAACTTGTTACAACAGAAGTCCAGCAATAGGTGGGTAGAGTGCAGGAAAAACAGTGCCATGTTTCTCAATTGGAGACCTGCGATACAAAAAAAAAAAAAAGCCACATTACATTTATGAAACAAAGAACTTTCAGCTGCTTTAAGATTCTTGTCTGTATTGGGTTGGAAACAAGTTGTTCATCATCACTAACACTCAAAAGTTTATATTAAAAATGTAAAAGCATTTTTGTTGCCTTCAGAATCAAACGTGTTAAAGATCTCCCTGAGATGACATACAATGCTAAAATAAAATGGAACACACCAGATGCTGGCGCAGCTGTGGGCTCAAATTCACCATCGTACTTTTACTCCTAACAACATTTTCAAAGTACACAAAATACTCACCTCTGTCTAGGACTATAGGAGGATCGGGCTCTAGTCTCAACTAGAGAATTCCTTCTAAGTAAACGTCTAACTAACAATAAATGGCAAAAAAGCTCATTAGAGATGCAGTTTTCCCAGACAGAGGATTGGAAGGGACCTGCCAGATCAGCACATCTAATCCTCTGCAAAAACACGTGCAACCATGTAATAACTGTGTGCCCAAAGCAATCCATAAGAACATCCACATCAGGCCCACCTAACCTAAAATGTGCTATATAGCTGGCATGTAACAGAGAATTTGTTTGCCACTGAAGGTAACTCTGCATGCAGGCAGGACAAGTTTCTCAATACCATTTGGGGTCCAATGCACCCTGCGAGAGTCTCCCATCTTTAAAATTTGGTAAACATCCAGTGCATCAAGAGGAAGGCAACAAACCCAGAAACAAAGTAATCTATTAGGGGCAATTTTATTTTCAGGCCTCTGCAGGCAAGAGCCCTGAAGTCAACCTATGCTATGTCACCAATTACTCTGAAAAATAAAGCTATACTAGCAAGTGCTACAGCAGAAAGTATCAGTGACATTAAGTCTGCTGCTGACCAGCCCCAAGGCTTCTTCAACCCTATCCACCCCCTTTTTTATATAGAAGTCAAATGCTAGAACATTTGCATTACATCAAGCAAGATGGCAGCTTACTTGATACTACTCAGTTTAGCTGCTCCCAACACAATCCTTCAAACAAAGAAAAACACTGACCAAGACCAGCTCCCGCCCTAAAGTGCAACTGTGACTTGAGTAACTGTGTAGCGGGAGCACGTGAACATTAGTCTGACTGCAAGAATTCCCAGGCCAAGAAAACGAATGCAACTAGCAAGCGTTGCTTCAGAAATACTATGAGAGCTTCCAGCAAAAACAACAATTCAAGGTGTCCCATGCCATTTTATTAGGAGTATGGTTAAATGCATGTACACTTGTATGCTACACTTCTCCAGTGACACTGGGCCAGTCTCCATGCTGGATTGGGCCCTGCACTCCCTTCACTTAGCAGAATGGAGGGAAGGGGAATGGAAAAAACAAAACCTAACTAACAAAAGAAAAAAAATCAAAACCAAAACAGGCTCCAACACCCCATACTGCCTCTGCACAACAGGACTGGGGCCTGGGGGTGCTGCATTGCCTCCACCCAGCCTCACCTGCAGGGCAGGGGATGAGGAGAGCAAGTTGGGCTCCAGGGCCTGCATTGTCCTCTCCTGGTCCCACACACTAGGAACTGGCCTACAGGCCAGGCATTGAACACCCCTGGATTAGAGGAAGTCATCTAGCAAGCAGCCACCTACTAGAGACAACAGCTCAGTAAAGTGTGAATAAAGGCTTCAACTTTGCACCCTAGAGACCAGCTGCAAGAGTAGGAAGAACACAAGAAATATGGTGACGAGTTGTGGACAAGCAAAAGTTCTGTTGCTAGCTGTACTATACACCAATACAACTTATTCCTCTTGCATTATTAGAACCAGTCGATCATGGATTACATTCAGAATTCAGTGATGAAGAACAAGCTGAAATACTGCAGGAAGTAGACTACCTGAAGGCAATTAAAAAACAAACCCAGAAAACCACCCAGCCTCTTCAGCTTTGAGAATCAGAATATTATCTTAGCTTTTGAGATGCTATGGACCAAAGACTGCAATCTTATAAGCATGTTCCCAGAATAAATTAGTCACTGAGGGGGGGGGGGGGGGG
>NW_005842360.1:827407-867022 GCF_000455745.1 Alligator sinensis
AATAAATAAATAAATAAAATCACTCTCTTAGAGATGACTCAAGACCTGATCTTAGGGCAGTTCTTCAAATCTATTGCAGCAGGAGACCCACTGTTTAAAAGCTTGTGAAAATACTTAGCAAGAGGTACCGAAGCTTAAAAAAAAGCCAAACAATCGTTCATCTTACTTGCAGAGGGCTTCAAGCCATGCTGTTGCTCTGCTCTTAAAACAGTATCACTGCTGACAAGACAAGTCAAGACTACCTATTCTGGAAATGGTCTTTGAACTATACCTGTACATTTTACCATATGTTAAATATGGGACATGGGCCCAACAGAAAGTGCCAGTTCTGAGTGTTTCCCCATCTGCTTTGAGGTGCTACTGGAAAGAAAGGACCTTTCAGTTAAAAGGTCAAAGTTTTCCCAACCACCTGGGACGATCTTAATTCTCTGACATTCAACCTGCAGATAATCTGTCTATGGATGCTGATGGCAAGACTATGCACACAAACCCCCCTCCCCCAACAGATGTCTGATCCAACTCTGCAAGTGTTCATGACCACCTGAATTTTAAAGCCTGTTATGACTATTTGAGCAAGAATCCCAGAAAGATTCTCTACTTTTGATGATGATGCACTGCAAGCACACACACAACCACTATTAGAGTAGCAGATATTGAAAAGCGTCCTAACCAAAAATTTAAGCCTTTGAGTAGCACCAACAAAATTGTGGTGGAATCTGCCAATGCAGACAGTGTACAGTAAGGCATGAGGAAGCTTCCCTTGTCATACAGGCTTTCAGCAGGGCTGGTCTGCAAGCATGCAACTGAGATGACGAGTCCACCAAAACCAAGTGGGAAAGAAAAAACAAGTCTTTTTGAAGTAAGACAGGATTTCAAGTCTTGACTGCGAAGACTAGAGCACCAATTCACCCTTTCAAGCTTCCAGACTACCAGAAACGGCACATTAAAAAAAGCAGTGTTACTTACCCTGAAAAAAGTGAAGCTACTAGCTGCTGAATAAGTGTCACTCAAAAGCAGTCTCTTGGCTTTTTCTTACACAGCGGGCAACTTTCCTTTTGAATTCTCCATTTCTGTCTTCTCTCCATTCTTTCTGCAATTGAGTAGACAACACAGATGTCGGTTATTGCAACAACATGTATTCTAGTAGTTCAAGTACTGGAAACAAACATGCACTCAAACACCCAAGAGGCTCTTAAATACATGTTTACAGCTATTTAGCTGTTCTCCAATTAGTCATGGTGTTCAGGCTTGGTGATGAGAACATACTTTTTAGGATTTTAAAAACAATGTTGCTAGAACTGTGGGACCCAGGGCTTTTTACTTGGCATTTAAACTTCTGGTTCAAGGGGAGTTTCAGTTTTTAGCCCCCCAAATGTGAAACCTTTGCCACTGTATTCCAGAACATGAAACCTGCAATAGCATTTCACTTCAGTAGAAAGGCAACCCTATATGAAGAGACAGCACTGCACCCAATATTGAGACTCCTGTGGACCGCAGTGAAACAGTGCTTTGCTCAGCAGCACTGACCTAAGCAGAAGCAACAATGAAATAATCCGTTTTCCTGACTTCTTTGCTAGTTTCAGCTGATAGGCAGGACACTCAACAGTACATTAAAGAGGTAGCTTTTTTCCTTGCACTATTTACTTACAGAAAACACCCCCCCAAACACCCACCACACAGATCAGCCAACCCACCCCCCTGCCTGTCAAGTGGACCTACTGAAGGACTTGTTTCATAGTTTCTAGGGTCAGAAGGGACCTGAACAATTCATCAAGTCCGACCCCCTGACTTGGGCAGGAAACCCTGCCCTGGGCAGGAATGAGGGCTGGGATCATAATACTCCAGCCAGATATCTATCCAACCTCCTCCTGAAGACTCCCAAGGTAGGGGAGAGCACTACCTCCCTTGAGAGCCCATTCCAGAGCCTGGCAGTCCTAACCATAAAGTAATGCCTCCTGATATCAAGTCTGAACCTGCTCTCAATCAATTTGTGGCCGTTATTCCTTGCTATCCCAGGTAGTGCCTGGGGGAACAGAGCCTCACCTATTTTCCGCTGGTCCCCCCTGGTGAGTTTATAGACGGCCACCAGATCCCCTCTCCGTCTTCTCTTGTGGAGGCTGCATAGATTCAGGCCCTTTAGTCCATCTTTGTAAGGCCTGGCCTGCTGCCCCCTGACCGTGTAAATGGCCCTCCTCTGGACCCTCTCAAGGTTTGCTGCACTTCAGGAGGGATGTGGCTCCCAGAACTGGACACAGTACTCCAACTGTGGCCTGACCAGTGTCGCGTAGAGGGGGAGGATCACCTCCCTGGCCCTGCTTGCGATGCATCTGTAGATGCACGACAAGATGTGGTTAGCCTTACAGACCGCTTCCTCACATTGGTGGCTCATATCCATCCTGAAGTCAACAACTGTTCTCTCCCAAAGATGATCTCTGGAGCAGAGTTCATTTTTAGCTAACCAGTATTTCTTTTTAAGAAAGGGATATGCACCATGATTTTACTGTTCTAATGCCTCTGCCATTTAAAACCACCACACAGGATTTTCAAGGGCCCTCCACATCTTCTCTTTCAGGTGGATAAAAGCGTAAAAAGCCTCAAGTAATCTGTTATATTCAGGGTAGATGAAGGAAATTAAGACCAAGAGTGAAGAAAATGACTTTGGTCGTAGCAGATATCCCTATCAGATTGAAAGTAGGCATGTGCCAGAAATCTCATTGTTCAGTTGAGATTTTCAAGGAGCCGTGGAGCTCATGCCTTTCTGAAGAGTTAAGCTCCAGAATCTTAGCTTTCTTGATACCTTATCCGAGATACCTTGTAATGGCAACTGATATAAACTGAGACCGGGATGCCTTCTCAGACCTGGCAGAGCCCAAAACAAGATCTTTGTGATGCCTACAGTGAATGGGGCTGTTGATAGTGCTCTGAGCCTTCTCCCCAGTCAATCCAAAGATGCTATGCAAGTCCAGGAACATATGCTGAATTCCACTGTTGCAACCATGCACTTGTCTGCAGGTTACCTGCAGACTTCTCTCTGGATTTCTCCATAAAAATGTTTTGGAACACACAGGAAAAAAAAAAAAAAGAAAAGAAAAGAAAAGAAAATCGAAGCTATGCATCAAGCAGCCAGTTAGATGGTGCTAGTGTCTAATACGTAGCTAGCACATATGGACAAACCAAGATCCAGAAGCACAGCTGTGGACAAGAGAAGAATGAATTACTGAAGCCAGCTATAGGCTCTATTCCCTGATGCACATTAGGAAAGGCAGTGGGGAGAGAGCTGGTGAGCCAAGAGTGTTGTACCTCTTCGACAGCAAAGTAAATACCAAGTTTGGAGGCATGCTAGAGTAGAAATAGGCATTAAGGTCGTTTTACAGCAATCCTGTCTGGTCTCACTGGTAATAGAGCAGTTAGAGAATGAGGTAAGCAGCAGTACTCTAGAGAGATGCAACAGCTTTGCCACCTTAGACAAAGGGATCCAACAGATCTAGACTGCTTATGTAGACATCATGCTTTTGAAGCACTAGTGCCACCAAGCGCTCCAGGTCTTGTTCTAATTTACCAATAGCAGTTTTCCCCTCCATGCCTTAGAAAAAGTGTCTGTTGTTCTTTTAATACAGGGGTGTGCAAAATATGGCCCATGGGCCACATCCAGCCTGCCAGCTGATTGGATCCGGTCTGCAGGCAGGCACCCACCAATTAATTGCATCTGGCCCCACCTGCAGCTGCCCCTGCTGCGCTCTGCCTGTGCCCGAGTCCTGCCCGGGCACTGTGCTATGCACTCAGCCTCCTCTGCCAGCAGGGCAAGCTTCGGAGCAGGGCTCCTGCTGCTGCCGCTGCCCAGGGACTGCTGGGCTCCCCCAGCCTCCAGCAACTCCTCCTCCTGTCCCTGCTGCAGTGCTCCGGGCAGCAGGTAGGGAGGGAAAGCTGCAGCACTGAGGGGAGCAGGGTGGGCTCTGCCTGCAGCTCACTCTGGTCCTCTCGTGCTGGGTGGGGAAGCACGTGTGGATGGAGGGGGTGGAAGGAGTGGGGCATGAAGGAGCTTGGCTGCTCAAAGTCCTGACAGGCAGGTAGCAACAGACAGGAGGGGGGGAATGGCAGCAGGAGCAGCGTGCACTTGGTGCAGCCCCGCTGAGCAGGCATGAGAGAGAGAGAGAGAGAGAGAGAGAAAGAAATAACAGGAGCAGAAGCCAGCACAGGCCTGGCAGCAACTGCACTGGGCAGATGTAGGACAGAGGCTAAGAGAGCTGGTGATGCCAAGCTCGGCTCCCTGCCCCACCTCCCCTCTTCAGGGGCTTCTGCTGCTGCCAGCCAGCGGCAGCTGCTTTTCTGCCCTTTGCAGCATGCTGTGAGCTAGGCAGGCAGCGCCAATCCCCTTCTCCCTCCCCCTGCCTGTGGAGGGGCTGGGCTCAGCCAGATCGCAGAAAGCAGGCATGGGAGATGCCCCCCACATGTGCACAATCCACCCACAGCCCACAAATGCACCCACACCCCCCTCACACATCCCACCCCACTCCATACCCACACACCTACTGCCCCACAAGCATCCCACACACCTGACCCTCACCATACACCCCACAAATCCCACGCCCACCCCATCCCCTCAAACCCACACACATCCAAGTCCCACACATCCATGTATACACCCCAGACACCCTACCTACACCATCCACACACATACTCCACACCTCAACCACAACCATACATACACCATACCCCACCCCCAATATACAAGCAAACCTGCACCCCTAAAAGGAGTACTTCCTGGACAAGGGAAGAGACTCGCAGTGGCAAAGGTCATGGGTCAGGGGGTGGAGTGTGGCTACCCTTGTGGCCCTCGTCACCTCACCAAAACTCGTTAAGCAGCCCTCCAGCCAAAATAATTACCTGCCCCTGTTCTAATACATGCCTATAAAGGTTATAGGAACAAAGAGGAGCAAACCTTTCCCAAAAGACAGGAAGAAAGTAGTGGACTTGGAAGACTGCCCTGAAATTTTGCATGAAGTGGCTGTTAAGCAGTGTGTACCAATAAGCCACTTTCTCCACATTTAGTCAGCTGCAGACCAGTGACATTAAGCATACAGGAGAAGCTAGTAAGTTGAGACATAATATTATGTTAGAGGATATCTAAGCTGCACTCGCAGCATTTTGGCATTTAGAATCTAGTTTGCTCCTTCCAGTGGTCTCAGGTTTGCAGTAGGAAAGATCTGCATGTCCTGGATATTCACGTCTAGCAGTAATATGAACTGCAGAGAAAGGTCTGACATGTACAAGGAAGCTAAACCAAAAACCACCAAAAAAAACTGAGAGCTACTGCAGCATCATCCCATTTCCATCACATATTAGAGGCAGTCTTCTAATCAAAGTACTCGGGACCAACGTTTCTGCCAAAGTTTCGCTTGTGGAAGCTGAGCACTCTCCTTCATGAAAATTAAGTTGCAGGGGTGTGCCATTGAATTAATTTTCTAAAAGCCTTCCCATTTTAGTTGCCTTCTGTACCTCATGGATCATCCTTGCTCTGTACCCTACTCCCACCCCCTTTCAGGGAGTTTGAAATATATTTTACAATCCTCACTCTAATGAACCTATTCTTGCTCAAGTATTAGCCATCATTGTAATGGAAGGTATTACTATTTAAATGATGGGGTCACTCACACGTCATAGAAAGTCAGGGTTGTACTAGACCTCCTGAGGTCCCTTCCAACCCCTTGCTCAAGGCAGGACCATCCCCAACTACATCATCCCAGCCAAGCCTCTGTCTACCCAGGTCTTAAAAAAATCTCCAAGGATGCAAAAATTCTACAACCTCTTTGGGTAATCCGTTCCACTGCTTTACCACTCTCCTCACGAGCAAGTTTTTCCTAATATCTAATCTAAACTTCCTTTGCTGCAACTTGAAACCATTACTCCTTGTTCTGTCATCTGCCACCACTGAGAACAGTCCAGCTCCATCCTCTTTGGAACCCCCTTCAGGTAGCTGAAGGCTGCTATTAAATCCTGCCTCAGTCTTCTCTTCTCCACACTAAGGAAGCCCAGTTCCCTCAGCCTCTCCTCAAAAGTCATGTACCCCACTCCCCTAACCATTTTCCTTGCCCTCTACTGGACTCTCCCCAATTTGTCTACATTGTTTCTGTAGCACGGGGCCTGAAACTGGACACAGTACTCCAGATGTGGCCTCACCAGTGTTGAATAGAAGAAAAGAAATCACTTCCCTTGATCTGCTAGCAACACTCCTACCAATGCAGCCCAGGATGCTGTTAGCCTTCTTCACAACAAGGGCACACTGTTGGCTCATATTCAGCTTTTTGTCCACTGCAACCCCAAGGTCCTTTTCTGCAAGGCTGCTGCTTAGCCAAGCAGCCCCCAGCCTGTACTGGTGCATGGGACTGTTTTGTCCAAAATGCAGGACTCTACACATGTCCTTTTTGAACCTCATGAGATTTCTTTTGATCCACTCCAATTTGCGGAGGTCTCTCTGAATCCTAGCCCTACCCTCCAGTGTATTTACTACTCCCTCCCTGAGCTTCATGTCACCTGCAAACTTGCTGAAGGTGCACGCCATCCCATCTTCCAGGTCATCAATGAAGATATTCAACCGCACTGGCTCCAGGACCGACCCTTGGGGTACTCTACTTGATACTGGCTGCCAAGTGGACATCAAGCCATTGATTACCATCCTCTAAGCCCAATGATCCAGCCTTATAGTCCATTCATCCAACCCGTACTTCCTTAGCTTGCTTGCGAGAATGTTGTGAGAGACTGTAACAAAAGCCTTGCTAAAGTCAAGGTATATTATGTCCCCACATCTACAGAGCCAGTCATCTTGTCCTATACAGCAACCAGGTTGGTCAGGCATGTACTGCCTTTGGTGAATCCATGCTGACTGTTCCTAATCACCTTCTCTTCCAAGTTTTTAGAAACGGATTCCTTGAGAACCTGGCTCCATAATTTTTTTCAGAGACTAAGGTGAGACTAACTGCCCTGTAGTTCCCTGGGTCCTCCTCCTTCCCTTTCTTAAAAGTGGGTGCTATATTTGCCCTTCTCCCAGTCATCCAGGATCTTTCCCAAATCAAAATTAGTTTTCAGAAATGATAGCCAGTGTCTCTCTGCAATCATATCAGCCAACTCCCTCAGCACCCTCAGGTGCATCATGTCGAGTCCAATGAATTTGTATACATTCAGCTTTTCTAAATAGTTCCTAACCTGTTCTTTTGCCAGTTAGCTGCTTCCCTCCTCCCCAAGCTGTGCTGCCTGGTGCAAGAGTCTGGGAGCTGACCTTGTCTGAAGACCAAGGTAAAAAGGGCATCAACTATTTCATGCCTCTTCCGCATCCCCTCTCACTAGGTTGTCTTCCCCTTTCAGTAAGGGACCTCGCACTTTCCCTGATCTTCCTCTTGTTGCTAGAATACTTGTAGAAACCCTTTGTGTTACCTTTCACATCCCTTGCTAACTATAACTCCAATTGCACTTCGGCCTTCCCAACTTCACCCCTGCATGCCTGAGCAATACTCTTATAATCTTCCCTAGTCACCGGTCCAAGTTTCCACTTCTTGTAAGCTTCCTTTGTGCACATTAACTCAGTGCAGAGTTTCTTGCTATGCCAAGCTGGTCTTCTACCATAGTTGCTAATCTTCCTGCACCTTCCATAAGTCTTCTTTAAAGTACAGCCAACTCTCCTGGACTCCTTTCATGCTCACACTGGCCTCTCAAGGGATCCTGCCCATCAGTTCCTTGAGTGAATCAAAGTCTGATTTTCTGAACTACAGGGTCCTTACTTTGCTGCTCTCCTTCCTTCCCTCAGGATCCTGAACTCCATCTTGTGGTTACTGCTGCCCAAGCTGCCATCCACTTCTATGTTTCCCACCCAGTCTTCAGTGTTTGTGAGCAGCACTTCAAGAAGAGCACAGCCCCTGGTTGGTCTCTCCAACACTTACACTATGAAGTTGTCCCCAGCACGCTCCAAAAACCTCCTGGAATTGCTTTGCATGACTGTATTGCACTCCCAGCAGATGTTGGGGTGACTGAAGTCCCCCATGAGAACCAGAGCCTGTGATAAGGAAACTTCTGCTAGCTGTTTGAAGAAAGCCTCATCCACCGCTTCCTCCTGGTCTGGTGGTTTATAGCACATACCCACCACAATAATCACCCTTGTTGCTCTCCCCTCTGACCCAAACCCAGGCCTGGGGAATAAGTCTCCATCTCCATACTCAAGCTTCATACTCAAGCTCTGAGCAATCACACAGCTCTTTTACATAAAGTGCAACTCCTCCTACTCCTCTTCTCCACTTGTCATGGATGGATTTAAACTGTTCAGGAAGGACAGTGCTCCAATCATGCAAGGTATCCTGTTTCAGCCTCTCAGATTATTTTTCTTTGTTTTTACTGGGCTGGGCACAGGGCTGGACAAACCCTTAGAGACTGTAAATGGAAAGCAGATCCAGAAAAAAAAAATAAAATAAAATAATGAGTCTGTCCATGCACGCACAGCATGTCCCCATACTTTAGGTCACGTTCACTTAAAGGGAAATTCAAGGGAAGTTATTCTATCCATTTTAAAATCAAGTATACCCCTTTACATGACTAACATCTTCACGGCAAACAAACTGGACTCCTGCTGCTTGAGCTCTTCCTGTTGCCCTAGTTCAGTGGTGCTTTCAAGTTGGGCTAGCCAGCTCATTTGAAGCCGTAGGCCAAAGCCTCAGTAAAGCTTCTGTTAAGACCACAACTGTCACCCTTGTTAGACTTAAGACTCTGAAAAAGCCAGCTTTTAGCTTTCATTTATTTCTGAACTATGTAAGAGCAGCAATTTTTCTTTTGCGAAAAAACGAGGTGCCACAGCACCAAGTCGAGAATTGCTGGTTCAGGATGCAGTCCTAACTTGTGTACCTGGAGGGTACATGCTATGCCAGTAATTCTATTGTTTTCCAACACCTTCCTACAGTCCCCTCTATGCCCAGGACAGACAAGTTAGCCTGCTGTTCACTGGGGAAACAAAATCCACACCGTTTAGCAAAGTGCAGTGCAAAGAATCATGTGATCTGCCTCAGAAGTACAGAAGTGGAAATACTAACTCTGGAATGGCATTGCAGGATGGCTACTCCTACTTGGGCTAGGTCAGCTAGTTAATTCTGCATTGTATCCTCATGTTTCTTCATATGCTTCCTTACTCTTTTGTTCTCTTTGTACAGATGGTTTGTCATAAATACGCAGCTAACAGTTTCAATCATGAATGCTGCCAAGTACCCATACTATATATAGGCCTAACTTTGAGCTGTTTGGTAGTCTGGCTCTGCCTTCACACAGTGCTATTACCAAAAACTCCACATACAAAACCAGGGGAAGGGAGGGAAACAACTCTGGGTCTGGATATACCAGTTACATCCCTGCATGAGATGACCTCCAGAGAATTTGTCACTCCATTCTTTAGCTGTGACAGCTTTACTCCATGTTGACATAAACTGATTTTAGGAAGCTACGCTTGGTTCAGTACACAAGCAGAAAATACAGTAAGGCATGATCCACACTGGTTCGGGAGCCCTCATACGAGGCTAAGAGCAAACCTATCCCCGCTGATGGAGAACTAGAATGCCAGGCAGAGTGGGCCGAGACAAGCGGACTGAATATGACAGTTACCAACCACAATTTTACTTTATTAGTTGCCAGGTGGCTGCAGCTGAAAATGTACTTATATAACCACCTTCCTCAAACTTCCTTAGTTTAAAAGGCAGGTACAGTTTGCCTATACCTTTGAATGTCCAAACTTCAAGTTACTGTTGGCAAAAATCTTTCCCTCGTTATACTCTATTACAGCGGTGCTCAACTTTGAGACTGTGCGCTGGGTAAGTGGCACGGGGACAATTCACAGGCTGAATTGGGCTCTACATGACCGTGGATGGCCCTCACGTGTGAGGATCAGCCTTTGAGACCACTACATCCCACCTCTGCCCCAAACACCAGGATTGGGCCCTGGGACCCAGCACCACCACCCCTCTCTCCATCCCCGTTGGGAGATCAAGTACCCAATGCAGCATGCAGTAGGGGTGTGTGAAACGGGCTGTATTGGATTTGCATTCAGCCTTTTAAAAAAATAAATAAATAAAAAAAATCAGGGACAGCGATTCAACTTGTTGATTCAGATCACTGTCCCCGATTCGATTCTGCCAAATCAGAATCTGAAGACTCGATGCCAATTCGGAGAATCAGCGATTTGAACACAGACGCAGCTTTAAATGTTTTTTCTACATACCTCGAGGTACCTGCGTGGCTTGTAAACGATGCAATGGTGGGGCAGATGGAGCATCCCACAGGAGTGTGGGGGGGCCCTCCACGTGCTTGGCGGCGAACCCAGAAGTAGACCAGAAGTACTTCTGGTCCACTTCCAGGTCTGCTGCTGAGCACCAAGGGGGGGGCACGCTGATTGGCCGTGGGAGGACCCCAGGTGCCCCTCAAGACTCAGGAGGTACCAGTTGCCCCCCACAGTACGCTCCCTGGCGGACCTGGAAGTGCTTTTGGTCCACTTCTAGGTCTGCTGCCAAGAGGACTGGGGAGTCCCCCACATTCCTGAGAGACGCTCCATCTGCCCCAGCATCACAGCATTCATAAGCCACCTGCTACCTTGAGGTATGTAGAAAAGACATTTAAAGCTGTGTCTATATCCAAATCGATTCAGAGATTAGAGTCTCCCAATTCCATTTGGATTTGGAAATTTGGACACCGAATCGGACCGAATCTCCTCCAGATCGAGTCAGGGACCAAAGCTTTGCACAGCCCTAGCATGCAGGGTCTGGGGCTCCCAACAGGTCCAGCCACAAATATGGTGGTAGGGGAAAACAGTAGCACCATTCCCCACTGCCAAATTTCTGGACCCAAAGGAAACCCCAGAAGATGAATGACATGGTGCCAGGGGCCAGATCTAGCCAGTGGGCTAGGGGCTCTTCATCTCCGTTTTATTAGGATAAATAGATAATCTGCTTCAAGTTTGATTTCAGCATTTTCATTCCTTCCACCAGCCAATAAATGCAGGGCAGATTTAGCTATACCCAGTGACCAAGGTACAATGATTTGTAAAAATGACTTGGGGCCAAAGTTCTGGCATTCAGGCAATGAAGCTTAAATTGTGAAGTCTGTAAGCTTTTTTCCCCTTTTTCGTATTCTAGTGACAGCAAAGCACAGTTAGACTCTTACACTAAAGCACAATTTACAAATTGGAAGACTTACCGCTGCATCAACGTTTGCAGGAGAATCACCATTGGGATCTGCTAGCATAGAAATTACACTAATCATTATAGTTTCCACTGTGTGGATGGGAAGCCAGCGTTCCTCAGGTTTTTCATAGCCATATTTGTCTTCTCCAGGCTCATGAAGAATAGAAATGCAGACATCGCCATTCTTATCAACTACAAAGAAGAGTACTGTAAGGTATCTTTCAATGGTCATTAACATGCCAACATGCTACTGCTTCAAGATCTTCTAAGGCAGTGGGGGCCAGCCTTGTTGGCAGATGTGCCACAGATTAGCCTTGTACTAAGTGCCACTCCAAACCCCTTCTCCTGCCTGACCTGCTGCTCTGTGATCCCTGCCTAATCTGGTTCTGTGTTCTCTGCTGCTGTGCTGCCTGTCCCTTCCCTGGTCTACTACATGCCACACAGGTTATTTATTCATAGGTTAGCCACCCGTGCTTTAAAGGATGCTATCCTTTGTCCAAAGGCACTTTGTCTAGTTACCTTCTAAAGGACAAGAGAAAGTGAAGAGAACTAGTGCATTATACATTTCTCCTTTTGTACACCTAGAACAAAATGAGATTTGCCAAGACTCACTAGATCTGCACAGTCATGATGCATTTTATAGTTATGGCATTTGTGAAGATTATTTTAACAAGCAAATATTGACAGCTGCATTGTGGTCTTTCCCCTGTTTAGGGTTTTTAGAGTTGGAGATTCACTTTCTTATCCAGGGGCTACAATGTAGACACTGTAGTGCCAGTTTGGGTTGGATCAGCTACAAGATATTTTGATCATGAGATATTGCATCAAGGACCAGTTTGATATTTCCACTTCCAGATGAGTCAAAAGTACTGAACTGGAAGTGAGATTTAAAGTTCAGCGAGTCCTAGGCGTACATACAAGCAAATGCCCCAGTAAAGAGGTGGTGCATACCTTTTGGATACTAATGAGGAAGACAAATCAATACATACAATTTCAGAATGGGGATCTGAAAAAAGTTAAAAGGTACTCTACCTACTCTGTGACAGATACTGCTCACCTGCTGTCAGCCTCCAATCACTAACTGAAATGTATGAGTACTTTGGAGTTTTTTTTTTTTAAATAGGCATTTTTGGTTCTTCATCTTGTTAGGCCACTGGAGGCAGACACATGCTATTCTGCATGTAGGCTTGTCTACAGAGGTGGTTATGGATCTCCTCGCTCTCCTTTTTGCTTCTCTGGAAGGCAAAATGCCCTAGGACCTTCCAAACCAGAAATTACTAACCTTTTCACTTAGTGATGCAAAAAGGCAGTTCTAGAACAAGTTACTACCCCCCACCCAGGCCTTCACAGGAACACACATGAACCTTATTAAAATTAAGAGAAACCCCTGGACAGTTGCCAGAAGGCAGTGAAGAAGCTGACATTGATCCTTGAACTTCAGACTCAAATCCTCATGTGGTGGGAGAGCTGAAAATCAAGGCCTAAATATTACCTTCTTCCCCACTGCAGACATAAGGTACACATCACTTCTGAATCTCAGCCAGACTCAGTTCAAGACAGAATTTTAAGAAAAAGCACAATGCTTACCATTTGGGTGCCAGATTTCCGTGATGAACTTCATTTTTGGCGGCCTGAGAGGATAATCTTTTGGAAAAGTGAGATGTGCCTTAAAAACTCCACCTTCGCTGGGGAATTTAAAAAAGTTCAGTAAATTTGAGTTGCAAAGGACTTTAATTGAAGTCTAAAGTTCAGTCAGGTATCTAGTCCTACCATAAATTTAAGCTGGCAATACAACAGAAAGTTACCCTATAGCTAGTGTTGTTGCCATAGCAAAAAATTCTGAATGGCTAAGATCCTTTAATAAGATACTCCCCCTCCCTGCCAAATGCTTATTTCACCATCTTTAGGAAATGTTTGTTTGCTACAGCATAAAGTGCCACTTTAACTCAATCTCGGAGAGCCTTTAAAGCACAGGTATAGAAATCAACATTTGGTGCTAAGCCTATAAAGTGCACTGGGGGCCCTTGAAGATAATGGGACATCGTACTACATTTTAGTGGAGTATCATCATTCCAGTCACCTTTAGTAACTGAAAATATCGTAAATACCCCCACCAAAATGCAGTACAACCCAGCAGATATCCACTTATTTTCCACCTATACATATTTTAAGTCTTGATCTATTCATATTCTACACATCTGAATTGAGGAATTTCTAGAAAGCTTACTAAGAGTGCCTTAGTCATTGATTGACCCTTCCAGTGTTGCCCCCACCCACCCACATTCACTGGCAAGTAAGTTGGGATAGAATGACCTCCACCCCCCCCCCCCTTTTTTTTTTTTTTTTAAACGTCATACCTAGCTATTTGGGGGGGGAGGGAATAATCGAAGTCAAGTTTGAGTTATATAGCAAACATCCAATTCTAGAGTGGACTTGGAAGATTGGACCTGGCTAGGGCCATTTAAAAACTGAGGAGACCTGGTTGTACAAGTTTAAAAGGCCAAGGAAGATTCAGTCTTAGTAAGCATGGAGCTATATATTCAAAAGCAATTTACTGATAGGTTATCTAGCAACAGAAACATCATACTGGAGCATATACCCTAACCGTAAGTATAGGAATTTCGAAAGGGATGTGAACTGGTGGGGCTTAAAGATCACACTGTTGAGTATGGCAGCTCAAGTGTGAAAGGTGGCTTACTCAGACCTACCTGTTCTGTTGACAGAACAAGGAGAAATGGTCTCAAGTTGAGGAAAGGGAAGTTTAGGTTGGATATTAGGAAGAACTTGCTCACTAGGAGGTTGGTGATGCACTGAAATGGGTTACCTAGAGAGGTGGTGGCCCTTAAAAACATCCGACTATGGAGATACCAGCTCAACAAAGCCCTGGCTAAAATGATTTAGATGGAAACAATCCTGCTTGGGTGGGTGGGGGTTGGACTAGATGACCTCCTGAAGTCCTTTCCAACCCTAGTCTTCCATGGTTCTGAAGTAGCTAGGCAGATGGGAAAGTAGTAGGAGAGATGACCATTTCTGTTTTGTGCAAGAGATGAAACAATGATTTGCCCAGCACATGATGTGGATGGAAGTTCCCTCCATTTTAAATAAGGGGTAGACAGAAGAGACTGGTTGCCTATGTTCATGTGTAATGAACAGGGGCAGATAGTTGTTAGGAGAGTGATCTGAATTGCCTAGTTCAATTGGAAAAAAACAAACAAGCCACAAGATGAAGAAAAAGCCTCCCCCTTCTCCTCCCCCGCAAATTTGTACTATAGGCAAATGCAAGACAATCCTTCTGAAAACAAAATAAGCTGTAACTGCAGCATAGACTACTTGGAAAGCAGTGACTCAGGATCATAGGAGAGCATCCTAGATGGCAACCTGCACACACGCCCTTGTACAATGCTGTTTCAAGCTAGACTACTGCAATCCTTGGTGCGTGAAATTAAGATACAACCTTCTTCCATAGAGAGCATTAGCAAGACTCTTAAACCATTGTCACAGAGAAACAGGATCGGAAGGGACCTGGAGAGGTCATCTAGTCCAACTTCTTGCCTGATGCAGAATTACCCTTATCCGTACCATTCTATATAAATCCATTATCTAACCTCCTAGTAAAGCTAGTCAACCCAGATGCACTCTAATCTTCTACAGGTAGAGCAGGGGGACCATGGCAGCCAACATCCTGCTGCAGCCTAGATGGTTCCTTCCTGACCCAAAATATGGCAGTCTGTCTGATTCTGAGCAGAGGGGCAAGATCTTCTAGCCAGGAACTTCCAGGTTTTAGTCCCAGCAGGAGAACTTGTGCACCCTAGTCAAAATCTTGGCTGCACACAATACCCAGTTGTGTCAAGTTGGAGAAATCAATGCAGGAAAATTCAAGGAAGAAGCATCATAACACTAATCCAGGCACCTTAGGCTGAACATCATAGTGCTTTTTAAAAAGGAACCCAATCCATTCAGTTATCACAGGGAGAAAAAAATAAAATAATATAAAATAAAAAGCCACCCTACACAAGAGTCAGTGTCTAGTTATTTTGATGCAAGAGAGCCAAGGGATATTTTAGGGGTGCAGGGGCTTTTCTGAAGAGGCATAATACAGCATGGCTGTAAGTTTACGTTTAAGTAGCTGTAAGTTTATTACTAGAAAACGTTAGTGGGCAATTTAAGTTTGAAAAACAGCTTAGCAGGGGAGTTTGCAAACTCATCACTGGTCTTAGTCCAAGTAGCACATCTTCTCAGAAGACCTGTGCCAGCCTATACAGGAAGCTAGACTAGACAGTCATGGCGGTTTCTTATGATCCAAGTTTTGGTATCATTAGCTTAACTGATCTCAATTAAGAAAAACATTCTATTGTTGAAATAAGAGCCAAATTACTAAACAGAGGGGCAAGTTCAGCTATACATGGCAGACAAGAGAATTGAAGCAGAAGCTCTAATTTGGAAGAGAAGTGGCTTGCTTTTCTAGACTATTTTAGTCACTCTATTCACATCAGTAAGAAGTCCCAATCCATGGGGCAAGAAAGGAATTAGCCTTGCATGCTATAATGTGTACCAGCATTTAAAACGCCAGTACTTTCTGCTCACTAAAATGTTCTTGCTCCACTAATACAGCTTTTGCTAACTGGCTTCTACAATGACATCCAACCTATGACCATGAAGGACAACAAGCCTTTAACCTTTCCAATTAGAAGGATCATTTCCATTTACCAGTGGATGCTGTTTAGGAATAGCAAGTTCAGAGGTTGCTGCACTGCACTTAGGGGTGCACCAATAAAGATTTTTTGGGCCAATAAACTAGATGCCCCAGCCAAGACCAATCCAATTGCCTACGTGCAGCCCGGCAGCTTGGAGAGCAGTGTCTCAATGGTAAGAAGCATGGGGAGGGCAGATCGAGGCCCTGGTGGTGAGGGAGGGAGTGGGGCTGGGCAGGCACTGTCCAGCTGGGGTGGGGCATGGGACGGAGCCAGCGACTTGTCTGAGAAGTGTGGGAGGGTGACTCTCACCACTGCACGCGCTCCCGGGGGAGCCATAGGGGCACATGCCCCCCAGGTCTGTGTGGGGGCGAGGGCAGACTGCTGCTGCACGCTCGCAGGCTACACCAGCCTCTTCCCAGTGGTTGTATTCAGGCAGGGAGGGGCAGGAGGTGGCAGTGCTAGAGTTCCCCTCTCAGTGCCACCACCGCCTGCTTTATCTGGCCTAAGCGCAGCCGCTGGGACAAGCCCGGCGCAGCCCACGAGCATGCAGCAGCAGCTTACCTTTGCCCCACACACAGATCCAGGGGGCACCCCCCCCGCCATGTCTCCTATGGGGGTATGCACAGCAGCAGGAGCTGCCCCCCGCCCAACAAACCGCTAGCTCTGTTCTGTGCCCCGCTCCACCTGGGCAGTGCCCACTCCTGCCCCAGCTCCAGCCCCACTCCCTTCCCCGCCACAGGGGTCTCGATCTGCACCCCCTCCCCCACCACAGACTTACCGACCAGACAGTGCTCTTCATGCTGCCAGGCTGCACTCCCAGCCGCATGCATCCTGCAGCTGTGCACATGCATGCAGCATTTAAAAAAAAACAAAAAAACAAAAAAAACACAACGGCCACATCAGCCAAAAAAGCCGACTGACGATAATTTCAATTTTCCTTTTATCGGTGCTGATATGATGCGGACTGATATACTGGTGCACCTCTAATTACATTCTGGGCAGATTCAGCAGCTAGTAGTTTCCAAGGCCAAAATAAGACACGCATATGTTTTTCAGATCATAAAACAGAAGTCTTATGATAAAAGTACAGAACCGAGTCAAATACCCAGGATACTTCTGGTATGATCCAGGCACAAAATCAAGATCACACTAACTGACTTGCAATGGGGTAGGGTAGGGAGAAGATGACTTATCTGAGTTCAAAATATGCTATTTGGTAAAATTAAGTAGGAGTGCATCTAAGATGTCAAATTAGCTATTCTACCTGGCTCCAGTCTTGTGTTCCTTGAAGACAATTATTTTGGCTTGCAGGACACTTAGTTTTGGGTAAGCTGTTGAGGGCCACACAAAATATGTTATAGTTGATGATGTTTTAATCTATAAAATTTGTTTAAGTTACATTTTCTGAAAGATTATAATTTCAAAAACATTTTTATCCTGATAAGTCTTTGAGTAGTGTATATAGAAGTGATTGCATATCAGCTCAAAATAAAGTCTTACTCTTGTACACTGTGTGTATGCAGAGTAGGAGGAGGGGGTTGTGAGGGGCTGCCTGCATGCTAGGTCCTAAAAGCTGGTTGGGTGGCACATAAAGCAGAGCTCCTCTGGGCGGTGCAGTGCTGGTGTCATCTGTCATCCCCCCTCGCCTCCCCAGTCTGACCCATGGTGCTCCACATGGGGCCGAGCCCTGCCCACTCCCATCTGTACCCATCCCATGCCCACTGGCAGCACAGTCCTAGCCCCAGCCTCGGCCAGCGCTCATTGCACCAGGCAGGCAGAGCAAGTGAAAGGCAGCCAGGATCTGCCCACCTGCAGTTTCCCTGAGCAGTGTAGCAGGTGGAGACTAGCTGTACCTGGGCAGCTGCAATAGCAGCAAGAGCAGGCCTGCCAGGAAACTGCATGCTGGCTTGGGCCAGGGCAGTGCTGTTGGTGGGTGTGGGGCTGGAAGGAGAACCTGGGCAGGGGGCAAAAAAAAAAATAAAAAAAATCAGCCCCATGCAGAGCACTGCACGGGCAGCTGCAGGCTGAATACAATCAGTTGGTGAGCTAGATCCTGCCCACCAGCTGTATTTTGACCACCCCTTGCTCTAGAGACAGACTTATGTGCATTACACATTACATATTTTTGGACCCAACAGTTTTTAGAGCAAGTTGTTTGACTTTACTATGAAGAGTCCCCATATCCTACCAATCTCTCTCTTGGCAGCAACTGCTGACCCGTATTGCTCAGGTTCTCCCTTGCCTCACTGGAAAGAGGGGCAGCCTTGAGAGCTCTGCAGCTACTTCTCTGCCAGGCTAAGAAAAGTCCAGAGAGAGCAAGCTGACTGCATGATCAATTCTGTCCAGCAGAAGACCGGCATTTTAGAGAGGGCTCTCCCCACCATCCCCCAAGAAAGGAAAGGGCCTTGAACCTGTTCAGAAACATGTTACAGCTCATGCTGCGGTAGGCTGCCACCGTCGCCTCTGTGCTGCCCAGTGCACGAGCTCCAGGCAGACAGCAGCAGCAAACACTGCCCGGCACAGCAAGCAGGGGAGCCACTTGCCTCTGCGCTGAGCAGCTGCTGCTGCCACATACAGCCCCGACAGGCAAGCCCGGAGCCGACGCGGGGCCCAGGCTGGCAGTGGGGGTGGGTTACAAGCTGGTGTTGAGCACAGGAAAAGTGTACCCTCTCCCCAACCCCATGGCCGATGCCCCATGTTGCAGCTGCTTGCAGCCCATGTGGGGCTGCTTGTGCCTGCTCAGGACAGCCCTGTGCGGGCTGCGAGAAATTGCAGCAGGCAGTGTGGGGCTGCTTTTCCCCATGCTCAGCACCAGCTCCTTCCCTGCTGACTAGCAGGGGGTCAGGGCTGTGCGCTGTCCCCACCTGTACCACGAGGCTGGGGAGCACTGGGTACAAGTGGGCATGGGAGTACAGGGCCCGCACTGGTGTCCCAGGGCCAGCGCCAGCAGGGAACCAGGGGTCCTGGCCAGCAGGCGCTCTGCAGAGCTGGGCCAGCTCCCCGCCCCCCGGCTGGTGCAGCCCAGCCTGGCTCCACAGACCCCTGCCAGCCTGCACCTTACTGGCAGTGGCCCTGGGACATTGGTCCCAAGATGGTGACCAGGGGGCAGGGCACCCATCAAGGGGCAGGGCTACCCATGTCGTCCTTGACATCTTGCCAAGACTGGGTAAGCGGCCCTCCGCCCAAAATAATTGCCTGCCCCTGTTTTACTTCCATGCAAGCCTGTAATGGATACCACCACTGGGGAGAGGGAGGTTGGGTGGGGAGAGGGAGGTTGGGTGGGCAGAGTTGGTGTCTTCAAGTTTATGCTCTGCATTTCAGTTTAAAAGATCAAAGCAGCCAACTGCTTTCATATTTAAAAAAAAAAAAAAAAAAAAAAAAAAAAAAAAAAATGGAATAAACCCATAAGTAAAAAGAAAAAAATGTGTGAACAAAACAATACAAAGGGGAAAACCCTATTTGTGACCAAATTACTCCACAGTTTTATTACTGCTTCAAGAGGCCTTTGACAGTGAGCTCATTCTGCTTTACTATAATTGCAGTTAAAAGCCAGCCAACATTTATTAAGTGTCACCCCCAGCTATGATGCAAGGAGATGACCTGTTATTGTTAGAGCGAACTAATTTTGCACTGCTGAGGAGTTCTAGGTCTGATGTAGATTTTGGTTTGTATTTATGTGCATGCATGTGTATGTGTGGGTGGGGGGGATGGGAAAGAGAAGGTTCATCGCAAATCTCAAAAAAAGGTTTTATTAGTGTACTGGAGCAACTGACAAAAAAAGCCACTGTGTCTTCGTTTTTTTAAATGTGGTTCCTACTTTAGGAAGCGATTTAGATCTTACTGTAAAAGAGTCTTAACAGGAAATCTCAGTTGTTCCAGCAATGAACACCTGACATTTAGACACAGACTGAAGGAGCTTTAAGTATTCTAGATTTAGAGAGACCAATTCTACATAATGGAAAGTGAGGAATTAAGTTTGTTGGTTGGAGTTTGGAGGTTATTTTCTTTTTAAACTAGGCAGCAACTTGCATTACCCAAATCTACTGCCCTGTGTCCCCCTTGCCTCCTTCCCCCCCCTATAAACCTTTGACAGAAGCAACATTAAGGGATCTGCTACACTTACTTGTGCAGAGGAGCAAGGAGATCCCACAAGCCCCTCCATTCTCTCCCTCCCAAAACAGATGACGAGGGAACATGGTACATACAGCACTAGGGAGGGTGGACAGCTTCCTAAGTAGTTATGTTTGGGGGAGAACTTGCATAGTGGTTTGGCTAGGTATTTACAATGTAGAATTTAGTCCCGTAATATATAGCCACATGAATCAGCAATAAGCCAGCACTAACCAATTCAAATCTTACTGCCTGTAACCCAGGGTTAATCCAAAGATTATATTTAATCTATATATATATATATAGCTGCTTAGTCTGTCAGCAAGCAATAACAAAAGACACACTCAGCTTCAGTATGATGCTAGTACTTACTACAGTGTATCTGGAGGGCCAATAATAAGGACTTCCCATCGGTAAAGATCATTGTCGTCTATTAAGCCTGCTGAAAAGCCTTCCACTGGATTTTTGTTGAGCTCTGTTTAAAAAAAAAAAAAAAAATAAAGAAAAAGAAAAAAAGAAAAAAAAATAGCTTGTGTGAGTGTGATTGTAAGCATATATTTGTTATGTGCTTGTTATTTTGTGCACTTCTGTGCAGAGGTTAAGAAATCCTACCATGAGCAATTTTGAGATTACTGGTTGGAATCTGGCCTCAACCCCTTACCAGCTAACATCAATTACCTCACTTCTACATAGTAACCCCAGGGTCTGGTGAACAGATATCCATATCGTTATCTTGTGGTCTCAGAAGACAGACTATGGGGAGGAAGGGAAAGGGGGGGGGCACACAGGGGGAGGCAGAAAAAAAGGGCAAGCCTCTCAAAAAAGGAATCCCTCTTTAGAGCCCAAGTTCCAAAACAAATTTGGTGGGTCACTGGATAGTACTAAACCAATTATGCCAAAATTTAGTTTAGTACTCCTTGGGTGCATCTACACGAGATTTACTGTGGAGCTGATTAAATTAGCTCCGCAGTAAAAAGTCTTAGTGTCTACACATACACCCCCATTAGGCCTTAGTAAAACTAACAAACACCACTGTAGGATACTACGTGTAAAACAGAAGTACTATCCTGTGGCAGCATTAAAGTCTGTAAATAATGCCACCAAAAATAAGGATAATACCTGTAAGTTGTCTTGAAAAAAGAAGCATCCTCATGCTCATGCCCCAGTCAGCCCCTCCACAGCACATTGACCCGGGAGGGAGCAGGCTGACCCCCTGGGTCCCCTATAAGCTGGGGCTGCTCTTACCCAGCGCAACATGCTGTGGTCTCAGGCGCACGTGTAAACATGGCACCCAAGAGCAAATCAACTCTGCTAACTGCATCAACGTTTACTGTGTCACTAATATAATGTGTAGACGCACCCCGTGTTGCATTCTCCAACAACTATGATCATAATATTTAGCAAGAAGAGCTACAAAGCAAGAGGCAAGATTGCAGAGTATTTCCTGCTATAGGTGGAGAGTGAGCATCTTCCTCACCTGACCCCCACAAAAAGGAACAAGGAGCTAATGAATCCAAGAGACTTGAGGAGCCAAATGCCGCTAAAATTCATCTGGATCAAGTAGCTGGTTAGAACTTATCACACCAAAGCTAGCAGAATTACAGGTTAAATCTGCTGCGTTTCAGTCTTGCCCACTAGGGATAAGATACTTGGATCTCGCCACTTGTGCTTCTAGGCTGATGATTAATTGCTATCTGGAAGTCCTGTAGAAGTCCAAGAGCACTCCTGAAATAGTCTTTAGATGATTTCAGTTAAGTCTACTTCCAGAAAGCTCTCAAGTGGAGTGCCTCTTAAAGCTAAAGAAACCCGTATCTCACTGTACTACAAGAAATTTTAGTTTCAAGATGTCAGTCAGCATTCAAGTTAACAGCACTTTCACAG
Organism: Alligator sinensis; assembly: GCF_000455745.1. Taxonomy (NCBI): domain Eukaryota; kingdom Metazoa; phylum Chordata; order Crocodylia; family Alligatoridae; genus Alligator; species Alligator sinensis. The sequence continues at coordinate 849,294 of NW_005842360.1, forward strand.
ACGAGTTAGGATTACTACATATCTGAATCTAGGAATGGAAGGAGGAGATGTGGGGGTGTGGCTTCTGCAGCAGTTATTACAACTACTTTTTGCAAATAGTAACTGCTCAGCAACAAATCCACCGTGTTTATGCATCCTTGCTACTCTCCCCCAATAATTGTAATAGGAGGACAGGAGCCAGTATGGTTTCCACCACTCAAAGGATCAAGTAGCTAGCACTACAGCTGTTCAGTAATAGGTTAAGACCCTTAACATTTAAAGATGAATGCAAATATCACTGTCCCTTCAGAGAAATGGTCTTGAAAAAACTAGAAGAACCAAATCTTTAGGAACATTTTTTTAAGTTACATACTTAAGTGTAACTTTGAGATGGCATTTGCATTCCTGTAGTGCAGCAGTTTTGCAAAGAGCAGCAGCTGAAGTTGCTGCCCAATCATTCCTTGGAGTTCAGATAAGCTTTGTTCTCCCTAAAACTTCTTCCCTCTCAGAGGGAATGACTTGATTTTACACACTGTATTTTCACCATGCCAGATCAGCTAAAGGTTTGATGAAACTCCATCTAGTAGCTACTTAAAAAAAACCAAAAAAACCCAACAGAAACCAAAAAACGACAACTGCAGTTACAAGATTCCTTAAATATGCTCTAAAAAGTTGTCTGATCTCCAACTGGAATAAACTGAAAGGAAATCTGAAAGCCAAGCATAAAAAAAAAAATCTTAACTGTAACCTAGGAAGTAGTTCTGAAGTGTATAAGAGAGCATATTCCACCTTCCACCATGACACCCACCCACCCAGCCAAGAATCTTAGACATTTGCAAGATCATTTTGATCCCCAAGAACTTCCCAAATAAGTATATAAATCAAGGATGTAAGCTTAGAAAGTCTATGCTACAACTATTTCTTCAGGTAGTCTAAAAGTTCTGTGATTTGAACTTAGGCTAAAGACTTTGGTTCCTATCTTTAGAGGAGTAGGATAGAGACGAGTAGCAGCCAAAGTCACAGATAAAGGAAATGCTAAAAGTTCCCACCTACGGAGGTCTACCAACATGCCTCAGCATCCAGCCTGCTTGGATGCTGAGACACATGCCCAGGTAAAGAATTATACCATGCTTCAGAAAAGTAGTGATGCAATGGGTGAAGAAGCCTAACAGTTTTGCAAACAAATGGCACAGCTGAATTCATGCTGAAGCTATCTACTGGGCATGATCATCACCTTTTGAAAGGCTATGGGAAGTAGAAGAGACTTCCAAGTATTTTAACTGCTCTTTTCAGCATCAAGTACAACCCCTGTTCAGGGCAGCATGCTCTATTGGTGCTTAGTCTAGTTATTATACTGCAGAGTTTGGGGCTCATTCTGCAACCCCCCCCCCTCCTCCAGCATTCAAACACACACAGTGGAAGATTCATAATTCTTTTGCTGGGCCACAGCTGATGCGGGATGCTAATAAAGGACAGGTACCCAGTAAGCCAAGGCTAGTTCAAAGGGAGGGCTTTGGCTCTTTATCCAGCTGTGCTTTATTCAATCAGGAGTTAGCATGTGTACTCCTTAGCTACTGTCTCACTATGCCTACCAGCAGGTATTACTACCATGAACAACTAGAGCCCCACCTGATTCTGAAACAGAGGAAAGCACTCATTTTGCATGTCCGTCATTTCAACAAACATAAAAAGATAGTCAAACTACTTGCACCTTTGTTAGAACTGTTCCTAAGCATTAAACTGCTTCATGTATATGTGAGCTGTCATGATCAAGGCAAATGAGCCCCAATACCCAGCACCTTCCAAATACTGGCAACAGAAGCCAGCCTCTAAGGCTGATCCTTTTCAGAGCACAACAAAAGTGGGAGGGAAAGGGGGGCAGTCAACCATCGTGGCGGTGGAACACAAAGGAGAAGACCAATACTCGAGCTGGAAGTCAAAAATACTCCGTCATGGAGCAATTCCACTTGCTCTTCCCCTCCCCTCGGAAAGGAGAAACGAAAAACAAAAAACACCCAACTCATTAGCTTGCAACCTCCTTGGCCACAGGTTTTTTGGTAGCAATTAAAATAAAAGCAAAAAAGCCCACAAAACATTGTCTGGAAAGACTTTAGTTATGCTCATGGTCAATGTACTTGATTTAAGGTGCAACTTGCCTGTGTTGCAAGTGCTGTAGCCTGTGGCAGCGAGTTAAAAAAGGACTTGTTTGTACTGCATTTCTGTGAAGTCACCCAGAAAGAAAACTATATAAAAAGAACATGAGCCACAGCTACAGTTCCTTTTAATCCGATTCACACCAAACTACCAGTGTTCCCTCCCTCCTGCCAATATAGTCTTTGTACAAATCCAAAAGCAAAGCAGCAGCATCAACAAAATGACTAAGCAGAAACAGCCCCATGGCTAAATGCAGCAGCTATGTATGGCATCTAAACTTTTCAGCTTGCCATTTCACTCAGTCTGCTATTGCATATGAACACTTCTGTAGCGCTCTCACTGAAGACTGCCATTTACTCTGCCTAATGCAAAAAACAAATTTCAGAGTCTTGTACAGTTTCAGCAAGTTACATGTAGAAGCAAATGCCACCCCCCCCAACAAAACAAGCCACCCTGAACTATGGCCACCTGTCCAATGAAGTTACAGTGCAGCTATGGCTACTGGTGAAACATCCCATATTACAACTGCTTCTATTGGTGTGCGCAGTTTTGATTATGACAGCTATATTTTGCTTGAGGTCAAGAAAAGATCAGAGTTTAGTTTTCCTTTGTCTGTGCACCCCAACACCAGGGCAGTGGAAAAAAAAAATGATGGCTGACAACTTGTTGCAGGCCCTGGCAGTTTCCATCATTCCACTACCTGAAGAGTAGGAGTATAAGAAATAGCAGCTTCATCCTAGAGAGAAAGCTGCTGGAAGCCTCACTCAACCTGCTTCTACATTTCCTCTCTAGAACAAGGGCAGGCCATTATTTTGGGCGGAGGGCCGCTTACTGAGTTTCGGCAAGCCATCAAGGGCCGCATGACAGGCAGCCAGGGGCAGATGTATATTAATTTTCTAAATTTTTCAGGGGCCCCACAGGCCAGATAGAACAGCCTGGTGGGCCACATCTGGCCCATGGGTCACATTTTGCCCACCCCTGCTTTAGAAAGTCATGTTATTTGCATTTTGATTTCAGATTGGTTGTATGGTATACTGGGAATTTATTTGCCCTCAACTTGCAGCTATGCTTCCTTCCATCCCGCAAGTCACTGCTCAGGCTTCAAAGACCCCTCCCCACCCTCTCCAACAGAAGGGAAAATGGGGACAGAGGACTGCTCCAGTCATGGAGAGCTTTTGCTTCTAGTGCCACAATTATGACTAGGGATCTGGGTTTTCCATTTCCCACGGGGAAAAAGGAGAAAAAAAAACCCACAGATTTTCCCTACTTGCCAGAGGAAAACATGGGTTTCTCATTTTAGTGGAGAAACCTCTAGGTTTTGCAGTTTTGCAAAGAGCTCTCCACAGGCTAGCAGAGTTCCAGCCTGCAAGAGGCTGGAAGGGAGCAGGAGGAGGGCAGTGAGCACCACGTGCACTTGGCTGCCAGGCACCCTGGAGAGCAGCTCCCACAGGTACAGGAAGATTGAGGCCCCCATAGGGAGAGAGGGCATTAGGCAGGGCTGGGACTGCTGTGGCCCAGCCTGGTGATGAGTGGATCTTGGGGCTGGGAGGGTGGGGGAGCTCCCCACCACTGCACACACTCCCAGGGGATAGGGGGGGACCCATGTCCCCCAGATCTGAGCGCAGGGCAGGGGCAGGGCAGGCTGCCTCCATAGCCCAGTGGATGGGACCTGGCACTGCAGGGAACAGCAGAGCTGTGCGGGGATCTCCTTGCAGTTGTGAGTTCGGTGCTGCCCTGAGGATGCATCCCCTGCCTGCACGGCAGGGAGGGAAACAATAGAGCTGTGCAAAACACCACTGTTTCGACTTCCATTTCACTATTTTGAAGCACTGTCCTGTTTTGTTGAAACGGTTTTGCTATTTCGCCCATAGGCTATAATGGGGAAATCAGGAAAATGCCTAAAACCTTGTCATTTCTTGCCCAATTCAGATGAAAACTGCAGGGATGGTAGCCCCTTCTGAGGGCACGAACCCTGCCAATTTTTAAGGAGATAAGTGCAGAGGTTTCTCAGAAACCGCGCCTCAAACTGCTAAAAGCAAAACTCTTGACACTTGCTGGCAGCAGCAGCCTGTCGTCATCCTGCAAGCAGATCTGGGGCCCATGCCCCAGGGAGGGCTGTGCTGGACTCCTCCCTGGAGTGCAGCCCCTTGGATCTACACTGGATGACAGGAGGCTACTGCTGCCGCCTGGGACCAGCGCCAGGCACAGCCTGCACCCAGTGCCAAGGAAGACTGATGCTGCTGTTGGCTCCAGGCAGCAGCAGCAGCCTCCCGTCATCTGGCGCACAGATCTGGGGGCCCGCACCCCCAAGAGGGCTATACCGCACTCCTCAAGGGGGTGCAGGCCCCCAGATCTGTGCTGGATGACAGGAGGCTGCCGCTCCTGCCTAGGACTGGCACTGGGCACAGCCCAGGCCCAGCACCGGGCTTCACAGAGCACAGCCCTGGCTCTGCCCACTTCCCACCCTGGGCTGTGCAGGGGGGCTGTAGGACCTTCCATTTTAAGATAACCTGAAAAATCTGCAATCAGAATTTTTATTTATTTATTTATTTATTTAATTGCAAAGAGAGAAAACCAGGATCCCGAGTTAGGACCAGTTGTGTGGTTATACTTGTTTGACACTATGCTCCTGCAATGCAGCCCACTAAAAGCCAACAACGTTTTTGGGGGGAAGAAACAAGTTCCTCCATATTATTTGTTTCCCCATACCCATTACAGGCTGGTCCCCTGTTCTGACAATACTGGACTTAACTGGATACAATTAAACAGCTTCCTATTGGGACAGAGGGGTTTCCAGAGAACTGTATGCTGTCCATCTTCCTCCTGTACCGGTTTAGCACAAGCCGCATTCATCTAGTCCAGTCCGGTATACTAGACACGTCTTCCACTTCTATCGCTTCGCAGCCTGTTAGGAACATGGGCAACAGGGGCCAAAGTAAGCCTCATGGTAATTTTAACTTTGAAGTACGTTATTTCTTATGACTAATGTCCATTTTGGAGATGGAAGGAAGTCTGCCATGATAAAAATAACTTTTTGGAGCAGTGGCCCCTATCAACTGACTTGGCAACCACTCCTGATTCAGTCTTCAGATTTGGAGGATCAGCTGGCTTGGACACTTGCCTCCGTGTGTAGCACCCCTAAGGAAGATTGTAAATGTTAAAGCTACTTAAAATAAATAGGTTTCCAATAAAAAAAAAGCTGCAAGTATTTGCAATCAAGTGTGGTAGTTGGTTCCTAGGTTTTTCATGTTATTTTGGATTACTGAAATTTTGGTCAGCAACTGCAAATTCAAATTGGACAGAAGTATAAGTCTGAAACTCATAGACATGGCTGTAAATGACTTGCTTGGATGAATAAAGAAAGAAAAAAGTCATCCCTCCCTACCCTCCCTAGCACACTCCCATCTCTTCTGTACCATCCACAGTTGAAAAACAGTTTACTATGTTTACTTCGCTTGCCCAGGCTCCAATATGTCACAAAGCTCATCTATACCCCTGGCAACCTGCTGTTGCCATCTCTGCCACTTGTTAAAAGATTTAACAAGACCTGAGCTTGGATAGAATGATATGGGTTCTTTCAAGTCAGCTACCAAAGAATAGAGACAGATTATTACCATAAAACAACCAACGAACGTTACAATGTTGTTACACAAAACGATTGTTGAGAGACAAATCTGAATTTTTATTGGGCACTGTGCAACAAATCCTGTAAGCCTATAGGCAGCCAAAAGACTACGACACATGCTACTGGGTTGAACATGGATAGACTCAAGCCTTATAAACATTATTTAATACTTTCATGTCACAACACTCTCAGGGCTTTAATATTCCAATCATGCACAAGTACATAAGCCCTTTTGCCAACAGTAGCTTCAGAAGCACAACTTGGGTAGTCAGTTTTATACAGTTTTTCCTGGCGACACTAAGCCTAGACAGATGCACAATGAAAGGTGCATAACTGATGGTGTTTTGTGTAGTAAGGGACAGAGATTGTTTGTTTCAAAGCATCTTGGAAGCGTTTTTAGATTTGCTGAAATACATTTACCATGAAGGAGTTTTCAGCAGCTTAGTGAGATTCTTACAACAGCCCCATACAATATAACAAAAGTACAACTCAGTTTAACAAAACCAACAAAACCACACACATGCAAGTTAAATACAACCAAGTTATTCATTTGTCCTGAACTGGGACAAAGATCTTTACAGCCCGATCAGTTACAATCCAGTTATTGCTACAAGTTTTTTTTTTTTTTTTTTTTTTTTAAACCTGGTGTGCCACTATTTGGGGGAAGGATAGTATTGGTGGGATTAAGAAGTGGGGAGGGGGGTAAATCCACAAGAGTTGGATTATTCATGAGATACAAAAATGGTTTGACTGGTCAGTATTTGGATGAAGCAGTTTATTTTCCTGCCAAAGCTTTCAACTTCTACCCTTGTTCCATTTTTAATTTTGAGAAAGTTGTACCATATTACCACCTGGAAGTTACAGAAGATGAATGGACATAAAAACTACTCTGCTACAGAAGAAATGTATAGTCCCGCTCAATAGTTTTTGTGATGTTTTTGAAGAGACAGTAAGTTTTAGTCACAACATACTTTTGGCATGTAATCCAAGTTTGTACAATGCTCTGCATTTCAGATGTCCTCACTTTCTCCAGAAAACCCCAGATAATAATGGATTGTATGGATCAGCATAAATTGATCCACATCCACAACTATGGCACACAGCAGGTGACTTGCAGGGGAAATCCAAGTGCATTAAAAATACCTTACATAAGAGCCATAGCTCACAAAAAACTGTTTTCAGTGAGCATCTTAGTAGTGTCTGACAATGACATGCCACATGAATAAGGGCACATCATTTAGTCTCTGCCAAACTGATTCCTCCACTCCATTTAGCAGTCATAAGGATAAAACATATCAAATAAGGAAAGTTCTGTGTTATGTGAACACTTGAGTTAACGTAGTACCGCAATTGCTCTTCCAAACTCCATGTAAAATTCTCCACATAAAACAGGTGGCATGCAGAGATACGCCTTCTGCGGGGAAAGACAAATTTTAGAGTTTGTCCAGGCTCCATTACTAGCTACTACAGCAATGTTAGTGTGACCGAGTATTGATTAGCTGGATGAAGTTTTCCTCGTCTTTCAGCGGTCACTCCGAGAATTGCTGGAGAATCCAGTTTACCCAAATTGCTACAGCAACTCTCGTGAGACAACTGAATGCTGGAGACGATTCAGATTGTTAAAAGGAGTCATAGTGAACAGTGCCTGACTTGCACAGTAACCAGGAATATGCCTACCATCAATAAAGTCATCAATATGCCTTCCTAATTGGCTTGGGAGGACTTGGCAGTGCTGAAAGCCGGAAGACTTCTGCAAAAGTTAAGAACAGAACAGGACTGCTAGTCATAGAGCCTTTCATTTTGACAATAGAAAACTGCAGCTCCCTCCGCAGAAGTGGAATTGCATGGAAGTCATGAGTGAAGAACTCAGTCTTTTCACCCAACACCTGGGGATGGTCCTTAGGAGTATATAAGGGGTGTGGATCAGGAACTGGGAGAACATCTGTTCACCAGGGCACCGCAAGGGAAGGCAAGGTCTAATGGTCACACACAGCAGGAAGACCGTTTTAGACTGGACGCAAGAAAGAACTTCTTTATCATCCAAGTCTCCCGAGTCTGGAATAAACCACCCCGCAAGAAGTGGTGCAAGCACCTACTCTGGATAGCTTTAACAAACGTTTGGATACTTAAATCGGGGGGGGGGGGGGGGGGAACAAGGGAGGAGGGGGTAGAGATCTGACCCCTGCTGACTTCCTGCCCCTGGGGCAGGGAGCTGGACCCAATGATCTTGCGAGGCCCCTTCCAGCCCTAACGTCTATGAAATCTAAATGCCTCTGAATAAGCAAGCTCACGCTAAATGGACATCTTGGTGGGGAGCAAAGGGGGCAGGGCGTGGGAAAGAGAACCAAGTTGTGACAAACCCAAAACAACCCTGAATAAAGCAGATGTTTTCTATACAAAACGCACCTTATTTTAGATTCAACTGACAAGCTTAAAAAAATAATAATTCCGCCCATTAAAATGTATGGAGAGAAAAAGTAGTTGGATTCAACAATAAATAGAAAGCAGGGTCGATTTGCATCTAATAGACAAAGTCTGATGCATATATCTGAGCATACTCTTTCACAACCTGGAGTTCACCTCATCAGATACTGTTAAAGGACATATACAGAGCAGTGTATAAAAATGCAGTGATCTGAACACAAAAGGGAAAGGGACAGGGGAAGAGGCAAGTGGGTGGGGGGACATTAAGAGAGGAGGGGGACAGTGTTTGGAGAAGCAAATGAGCAAAATAAACCAAAGTGGGGGGGAGAAGGGGGGGAAAAAAAAGAGGGAAGAATGTCACAAAAAGTTAATCCAGGCAATAGGATAAAAAGACTCCATATAGTCTGCATTTAAAAAAAATCATGCTCAACAACCAATCTGTAGATGATTTCTTGTTCTGCATTTCCCATTCAAGTCTGTTCTTAAGAAGGTTCCTTGTTGAAGAACAGCTACTAAAGTCAGCCAAGGAACATCCAGGGAAGTTAGTGTTCTGCCACAGGCACTTGCAGGTTTTTTTTTAATTTTTTGGAGACAAAGTTAGATGGGTGTTCATTCATTCTTACACATTGGGATCACCCCATCTATCTAAAAGACAGCAGAGGGGCACTGTAAGCAGGTGGCATCTATGATGTTGGCAGACCGGAGGGTGAATGAACCTCGGATGTTACATCAGTGTTATTCAATTCAGCATTGATGCAAGAGCACACCAGTTTAATGGCTATTATTGAACCACTAATAGCCAAATACCTTCACTGCTCAAGCATCCTCTATGACGTTCTCTACAAGGAAGCTTGAAAGAACTCTATTCTGGGATGTGTGCAGGAAGAGTTTGTTTTATCCAGGTCAACAAGTCACACCTATACTGGAAACGAGTTAAGACTTCAGTCAAGCTAGAACAGGGCATTTCCCCTGTAAAATATGTTAAGTTAAAAGCAAGCCAGACTGTAAATTCTCTCTGGGATCTGACAGATGTTTTTTGCCTTGCTATGGATATGTGCTACATAATACCACAGCATGCATGACCACATGCAACTGTGCCACAAAGGTGCATTCTTTACCAACAGGGCAGTGTGGGGGAGGGAGAAGGGGCAGGGGAAGGTCCACAACACTGAGCAATTACTGGCCTGGAGCAGCCTGTGAACTGGGAGTCCCAGCACCAGCAGCCCTTTAATGTTCCCAGCTCACAGGCAGCCCCAGATCCCTTAAGGCTTGGCAGCAAAGCTGGTGGGTCTGCCTGGATCCTGGTCCCTTGTAGGGCTACCCGACAGCTTGCTAGCTGGGCTATCAAGGAGCCAGTGGCTCACTTTGCCCCTCAGTGCCTTTGGGGGGGAAGAAACTCAGATCTACACAGATTATGATGTGTGTCAGAAAAAGCTTCCTGCAACAAGTTTGCTGTTGGAAACAGGAACTTTTGTACCAGATCAGCCATTTCACTTGGCCATTCCCTTTGTCCCAGATTCATAAGTAAAGCCTATGAAATACAATGCCTGCCACAGCCCTTTTCCTTTTTTTCTGTGAATGGAGTAGGTATGACATGACTGGTCTGGAGATGGTGCACCCATGCCTGCAGCACTACTACAGGTATGCCCCCACCTAAAAAAAAAAAGAATCCAAGCAGGACTGACCTGCAGGGCAGACTACACACCAAGCCAACCAGACTTTTTTCAAGGCCTTGTAAAAAAAAAAAGGATGACCTGCTTTCCAGTAACAGCACGTCTCTATACTGCCTCAGGTCAGCCTTTAGGCTGGCATCAATAGATTTCAGTCATGTTAAAAGCAGTAGAGAAGTGGTATCTAGTGTCTAATGTCCAATTAAAAGAGAAGTAACATTAACCAAGTACAGTAATTCAGTAAACACCTGTAGCACAAGTTAAGACTTAATCAAATCCAGGTTTTGGTACCTTAAGTTTTACCTGCATCATGTACAGCACTAAAATGCTTGTATACAACTAGTAATATTTTCCCTAATCCAACTGTGGTATAGATATTATTTTGACAGCTAGATTAGCCGTCACAACATCTCTTGCCACCCTTCATGCACTGGTTAATCTATTTGTCATACTTAAGCACCAGGAAGTGGAAGTAGCAGCACAGGGGTCACTACCCTTTAAAGTTTCCTTGACTTCTGCAAGAAGTTCTGGTCACCAGTTAGTTACAAGTCCCAAGCTACCTCCACTTTTGAGCAGGTACAGAAATTGATGCATGTCCCCTGCTCTTAAATTTCCAAATGAGTTGGTCTAATCGTAAGCGTGTGAATCCCTTCCACAACAGCCTTCATGCGGGCATATTTTGAAGATAGCCACTCTTCCCCAGAAAGAGAAGACATTCACATATCAAACCATCACTTCACTTCCAGAAGGTTACTAGGCATTACCGCACCTTAGAGGTCAACTTCTGTTTGAAGTCATTTGTCCTCGAGGGTAAAGGGCATAATCCAATGCTGTAAATTGTGGCTTACTTCAGAAGGCAGATTAAAGGGGTGACACGATCACCTCCTTAGAAACAGCAAAACTTAGTTTTCTTGCCTACCATTTCATACTATCCAGAACACTTTTAGTGAGCAGCCATAGCACATTTTTGTTATGAGTGGTAGAACTGATTGGTTTTTAAAAGCACCAAAACTGTATCCGGCATTGGTGGATGCTGTTCTACAAGCAAACATTCCAGGGAATCCACCCATCAGAAGGGAGAAGCTGACAGAAGGGCCATATGGAGATGTTAACATCCTAGCACTCTGCCAGGAGCCCCAGAATACCCAGGACATTCATTTACCACATTGTGCATGAGAAGTTGAGTAATTCAGAGGCACTTTTCCAGTTTGTTTTCTTTTGTTACTAATAGGATACCGAAACCTGTTATTCACAGTTCCGGGATGCATTGTTACTCAGAACTGCTCTAGAGACGAGTTCGTTTTCTCCAAGAGCTTCTTCAGAATATTACTTGTCAGCCTTACACATGAGTCACTGCAGCTAGACTTAAAACTGGCTAGTCAGGCTATTTCCTGTAAAGAGGCAATACTTCATATTCAGAAAATGTGAATTACTTTTCCCAGTATTTTGAAGACCAGCATAAGCAGTTGTTCAGTTGACATCCAGGAGGTACGGTTGTGCTTCAAGAATAATTTTTTTTCAGATTTAACGCCCCCCCCCCATTAATTCTAAATAGGGCCTGGATACCTGATCAGTGCTACAGTGGGAAGCAGCAGCAGCAAAATAATTAAGCTATCCAGAAAGGCTTACACTTATTAGAATGAACTCCAAGTGCCTGGCTTTAGATATATCTAACTAGTTCTTGCCAAGATGAGTCTGACATACACACCCCATCAGTGAAATGTATAAATTGCTACTATTAGCTCAGGGGTACCCCTCAACAGAATCAGAGCTGGTGTGTGGAAAGCTGCTGGAAAGGATAAGATTAGGTGGTCTTGTAATTTGAGCTCAAGTACGGTTACTTAAGCTGTGTCACCACGTATTCCTTATGCAGACAGTGTCCCCGTGTCCCGTCCCGTCCCCCCCCCCCGGTAAGATACTTGGGGAAGGAGGGGGCGGAAATGCTTCCTACCTTCAGCAGCCTGGCTATCCTTGCCAGGCCTCCAGTTTTCGTGCTTTAAAAAGATTATTATTCTATTCATCTACTCGTCTAAAATATTAAATAAAGAGAAAGCCTTACAGTTCCACTTCAACACTGCTTGATTCTTGATGTGGGCAGTGACTGGCTTAGATCCAGATACTCCAGCATACATTACATATCTACATCTTAAGTTAACTACTTTAGTAAAAACAAAAGCTAAGACATGCCTGAAAGTCTTGAATTGATAGCCAGGTCAAAACCCTAGTTTGCTAGAGTACTTCATTTAGATCAGTGGGGAATCAAACTTTGGCAGGCATGCCACTAGCCCAGCACCCTCAAAGTAACACACTGATCCCCTTTCTCTGCCAAACTTCTCTGCCCCCACCCTGATCTGTCAGGTGCCACAAAGGCTGTCCATGCCACTTGAGGCACTTTGGCAGACTGACCAGCCCAATGTAGATCAAGAGACCATAGTTGGAAGCAGCTATCTATGAAGAATAGTCAGCCAGAAAGCTAGTATTCCCCAAGAGTTAAGCTTGGTTTAGAAAGCCAAGCTTGAGATATTTAAAAATGCAGCTTTGAAAGGAAAGAGAATGAGAGCCTACACAGCATATATCTAACTGAGATCTTAAAAAGACATTGACATTTGTCATTTGAAGAAACCAACGCAAGCAAAAGCAATATTGTCTAAAGTTAGACCAAATACTTACTTCTGAAAACTTTTTCCTGCTTTATCTAATTTTTACTATGATACTCTGCCCCTCCTATTCAGTTGTCAAGATAAGTTGGTCAAATTAAAAATGCAGAAGTCCTTCCTCCTCTCCCCCATCCCTACCCCCACAGCCACTGGTGATTTTACCAGCATTAGAAGTAGAGTCCCCATCCATGGCAACTAACTAGATATTCACATATCAGGACATTTCCTTATGATGGAAATAACTTGTTGGGAGGGGGGGTTAGGGGGAGGGGCAGGCAGAGTTAAAAATTTGTTTGACAGTAGCACACCACAATTCTTCTAGTCTGGGGTTATTCCTGGTAACTACCCCAATGGTCCACAAGTCCATGCCCCACCCTCCCCTACATCCTGGGTCTGGCTTGTGAAAATATTCAGTTACTCTCTTTTATAGATCAAGTCAGTCCCCTATCAACAGAGATCAGAAGTCTAGAACTTATATAGTTTAGATACAACCTAGAGGAAAGCTATAACTATGCCCAAATTAGGGTGGAGAAGAGATGAGAGTCAGTCACCTAACCAGAAAAGAATGGAATGTTACCATCTGACCAGATACCTTCCTCTTCTCTATTGAGTGACTGTTAAGTAGGTTGGATTTCAGAAAAAGGGATTTGCTAGACAGAAAAGAACATTTAAGTGAACAAGCTCATCTAATTTGTTTAGCTCACCATTAGCATCCTGTTTTTGTTACCTTACCCCTGTCTCTGGGAGAATTCCCCAAACTGCTGCTCAGGGGAAGATGGTCAGCATTTCTTTTTCAAAGAAACCAAGTCTGAGAGTGCTTGTGTTCATAGTTACTAACCAAGATTTGAATGACAACTCTGCCTGTCTCACTAGAATAAAGGCTTGCCCTCCCAAATTAAGAGATTGGTTAAACAATAGCATTATACTGTATAATACAATATGACCCCTTTGCTTATGTCTGGGTAATGCACCATACCTAGGATATGGGTGTGCAACATTCACATCCCTAACTTTTTGCTAAATCGAACTAAAATGCTAACATCTAGAAGTTAGTTACTTCTGTCTAGCCAACCCCACAAGAAAGGCATCCTACTCATGAGATAAATTTGTATGCAGTAGGACAGAACAAAGTTTACATGATAAAAATTAAGATGGTGGGGAGCAACTTTCTGGCCCCCACAGGCAAGATGAATGGCCCAAGGATTAAGCCCTGCACACGTGATCCAGGGCACAGAACTATGCTATCTGACCTGCAGGGATCACCATAGGTCCAAAAGTTTGGCAGCAGGGGAGCTGAAATAAATACTGCTAAATTTTTGGATCCACAGGGAGCCCTACAGACTGGATGATAGAGGTCATATGTGGCCTGTAAGCCAGGGATTGAACAACCCTGATTTAGGAGCATCTTAAGAGCTAACAAAAGTAGAGGAAGCTTGTCCAAAATATGGAAGGTACCTTTTTAGAAGCAAGTGTATGCTGGCATTGAGTGATGTGGAAGTATTAAGCTTGACAAGTCCCTCTGAATAATAATTAAAAAAAAAGTGTGAAGTTGTAAATAAATACTGACTTGCTTGTCAAGTGTACTGCTGTCAGATCTTTTTGCCAAAAATTGCTATGCAAGTCACAGCAGTACTTGAGAAGTTGCTTTCTGCTTGCCATTACACCATTACAGACAGCTTTGTTTGGAGCAGGGATAGCCAGACTGTAGCACAGGTGCTGCAAGTGGTATTGGCATGGCATGCACCTCAGTGGAGAGAGGACAGGGCAGCACAGTGGCAGATCTGGCAGGGGACAAAGCACAGTATCAAATCAGGCAGGGTTCACAGGGCAGGACACACAAGCACAGCAGCAGACCAGGAAAAGATCAGAGTAGCACTCAGGGGGAAAAAGCGGGGGGGAGGGGGGGGCAATTTGTGGCATGCCGGCTGAAAAGGTTGGCCCCCACTATCTTAGAGATTGTATACATGAAGTTCTGCTGCTTTGCAATGTCTGTAGCAAATCTCAGACAGACAATGGAAAAAATGTCAGGTTTCACTTGATTAACACATAGCTCTCCTATACAAAAATTACTTACTAGCATTTCTCCTTGTGAAACAATGTTTAATCCTCTTATTGGACTCTCTATTGTACACCAAATTAAAGAAAAGAAAAATGAAAATAGTGATTAAGCTAGTTAGCACTAAAGTCAGAAGAAGAAGGTACTCAAGGTCCCCAAGGCTATTTGTATAGAATTTCTGCTCCCATTCCATGGAAACTGTGCCCTTTTAGCCTCTACAGCAAGTGACAACTCTTGGACTAACTTCATGAGGGGTCCTAGACCTTCACTTCCCTGGAAGGGAGACTAGAGAACAATGATAGAACAGACCTAAGCCTACATTAAAAGAAAAGCACCTAAATATCACCCAAGTTCCTTCACTATGTTAGTTCTAAGATTAAATATTGGTACAACCATATCCAATAGCTTCAAGTAAGATTGCAACACGTATAGTTGTACCCTAGTTTCTTGATAGCACAGCTGAATATTGCCTAAATATCTCGGGCAAAGGAATTTATTACCGAAGTTTAAATGAACTCTATGCGAATTGCTGTATTTAGGAAGGAAGCTATTTTGTGACCCTGGTAGAGAACAGTCATCTTCAGCAAGTTACTTTTCTTATAGTTAGGAAAAAACACAACTCTATAATTTGAAAGCCTTATTTGAAGTGCAGCATATTAGTTCATTTAACTATTGTTGTGGTGCTAGTTATCTAATTAACAGAACTCAAACTTGCTCTAGCAAGAAGCTTCCCTTGATGTGCTCATCTGGAGGAGGGGAAAAAGGCAGGCAAAGCCAAATCAAATTCAAGTTTTTCGAAAAAAGCCAACTTCTCACTTCTTGTTGGTGAAAAAGAGGGTTTAACAAGCTAGAACTTTGCTATAGGAGATAACTGCACCCTGGACCACAAGTCATCCTTGGATACATGCAACTCCAGAACTTGCATGGAAGTTGAATGCAAGTTTATAGTACTTCGCCACAAATGCAAGTCCAAAATCCTTTACCAACAGCATAAAGAAAGAGAGAAGAGTGGAAGATAGATTAAAAGGAAATTATAGTGCTCGTACTGTGCCCTTGCTCTCCTCCCCATGTCATTTTGCTGCAGTCCTGAGAACCTCCACCTTGTTTCCCTCCCCCCGCTATCTAATCTCATGAACATCAACTGCTTCACCATTTTGCTTCTCAGATTCCTTATCTAGGAGTGGGATGGATGTCTTGCTCACACTGTCAGCTCTGACTGACCTCTTACGCTCAAGTACTACTACTGTGATAGGTAAGTGTATAACCCAAAGCAATTATAAAAACTTTGATCATGTCAAAAACTAGCCAAATTCTATCCTATGCTATCCAAAGGCACATGTACCATTATCCAATGTCTCACAAGATACAGGAACACTGGAATATTAATTATTTTGTTTTGAAAGAGAACTAGTATTGTGGGTGAAACACACTGGCCCAGATGAGACTTGGAAGACAGCGAGCAGTGAAGGAGGAAGACCTGACCTACCATGAAGCTCAGTCTTGGCATTGAGTTCAAGTGTCCTGCCATGACACTTGATGAGCACAAAGACACTCATGACACTTGATGAGCACCACATGACACAAAGATGAGCATTGGCATCTGTAGTAGTCATTCAGTTAGAAAGTCTGTCCATGTTATAACATGAACATTGAGACAGTCTTCAAGCAGGAACTCTGAATACTCTAAAGACACCTTCCCCTATAGCACTATAGGATCTTGCACTGGAAATCCACATACAGAATTGCCAACTACGTCGGACACGTTGACAATACGGGTTGGCCCATGTCAAATGAGGGCATGTAGCACGGACATTAAGCAGGCCATCTCCCAAGTGCTGAGGGAGCAGTAACTTGTGTTGGCAACTGTGTTATGTTCTTACAGTTGCCCGACTAACGTAACTCCTAGCACATGAAGTCTCAGTATTAGAAATACAGTCTAAAGCAGAACTATACATCCATCCGATGATCAACAGGTTAACAAGCCACTATAAATAATTCAACTTCTATACTCAGATACCCACCCTCCAAGTTTACTCAAACTCCTCCTTAAATGAAAGAATTAGTGTTAAGTTGCCCATCTGGATTTGAAACAGGAACATGGCAGGGATACAGAAGCGTTGTTACCACTCTTTCAAGCAAACAACCATGATTTATTTCTTCTAATTAAAATAAGACAAAACCTCAGAAGACACCACTGTCTTGAACAGCAATACGTCTCGCTCTTTGGTCTCGTAACTCTGAATAGTTACAAGACACATAGCCAAGATATTTGTTTTGATCACAGGGTACTTTGTTCATTTTGCTATGGAGAAATGCCAGCGAATAGAAACAAGAAGTGGAGGAATTATCCAGCCTAATATGTTTATGCTGCAATTACCGAACATCGCGTCTACGAGATAAAGCCGTGAAAGTGGTCTATTTGCGTCTTTGGCCCACTGAGCGTTTAAACTAGTTCAACGCCATAACCCCAAAAGCTGTATCAAGCAGCTTATTTACTCACATGGCTCCTTTAGAAAGGGCCCATATAGCAGCCACAGGATTTGGGGCCATATCTATACCCGTTATAACTGACAGCACTTGAGCATGCAGGGACCCCGACGATAACATCGGCAGAGTAAGTTTCTGCGGCAGCGAAGCGTTAAATCACGCACCCCGGCGCTGCCGGCACCCAACTCCTCCTAAGCAACGGGCACGACACGTCGCCACCGCTGAAGACGGGGGCTCATACACACCTGCCGTTTCCTACGAGAAGAGAGAGAGGTTTCACTCCCGAAGCCACCAGCTGCAGTGACTCGGTCTACTTTTCGGTGAAGGACAACTCTGGAGCGGAGTTATTTTAGAGGCGGAAAGCAGCCGAGCCCCCTGGGACGGTGTCGCGCCACCTTCCTGGCTACAGTGCCCTGGAGGTGGCCCCACCGCGGCAGAGGCGCCCTGCCCGCCCCTCCACGCAGGCTCCTGACACACGTGGGCCGGAGCCCGGCCCTCCTCCTCCTCCTCCTCCGGGCTGCGAGGAAGGGGGAGGCGACGAGCCTCGCCTGACACCTTCGCAGCCCCGAAGCCCCCTGCTCGGCTCGGGGAGGAGGGCGGCAGGGAGAGGCCGCAGGGCCGCGGAAGGAGCCCCCCGGGGTCTCCCTGAGATCTGGCAGGAGCGACGCGGAGCCGCG
>NW_005842360.1:867530-888167 GCF_000455745.1 Alligator sinensis
TGGGAAGGTCAGCTCGAGGCCCGGGCCCGCGGGGAAAGCGGCGGCAGTGGCGGCGCCCGTGTGATAGGAGGGGAAGTTGGAAGAGACCCCCTCGGCTTAGCACGGCACGTGGCCCCGAGCGGTGCGAAGCCGCCGTCGCCGCCCGTTCCCACAAGCGCGCCCAGGCCTGGCCCGGGACAGCGCAGGTACTGCCCGGATGGGGCGCGCGGGCCCTTTAAGAGGGTCCTGGGCCAGGTGCATTCTGGGAGTCGTGAGCACGAGGTGGGGAGCGCCGGGCATGCTGGGAAGCAGGAGGGTGGCAGCTGCAGTCTGGCACGTGGCCCCTCGAAGGGGAGGGGTGAGCGCGGGGCTGGGGGCGTGGGGCCGCGGGCACCCACCTGGGCAGTGCTCTTGGTGAAGCTTCGCCAGGGGAGTAGCAAGGTTGGGACCAGAGGGGAAGGCGTTGGGCCGGGCTGGCAGCTGGAGGCTCCCATCTGGGGCCCTGCCCCCTGCCAGGGAGGGGCTCTGCTGCTGCACCTTGCAGCTCCCTCCATGAAGCCACCTGCTTTCTCATTTTTCCTCCTCTCTCCTCCTTTTGTGAGAGGAGCTATGACCCCATTTTGGCTGCGCGATGAGTCAGCAGTTAATATTAAGGGAGAAGAAACTAGGCTGGAAGGGCAGTTCTGCTAACCTCTGATAGCGGTTAGGCTTTCAGCAAACCCTGCTGCTATTGCTTCCTATATTGCGCTGTGGAAGTTGCAGTGTGGCCCGTGACCTGCGTCTGCAGCTGTTGCACGTGCAGTGCCTTCTGGTACTGTCTCCTCCTCTCCTTGCAGCCTTCCCAGGGTCGTTCTGATCCAGGCTGTGTATCCTTAGGTTGTTACATTTAAATAATGTGAGATTTTTTAAATCTGAGACGGAAGCCCCTCGTTCTGATCCCACCGATGCTACTGCCAAAGCCTCTTTTAAAGAGCGAGGCAGGCGTGCAGCTTCATTGAAGTATAGTCTCCAATCCCAAATTTTACCTCGTACATGTCAGAACTAGCACCGTTAGATAAATTCACTTAAAAGTGCACCTTGTGCATAGTAATGAGATTAAATTTGCATTTTCTGGCCCCGAGAATTGGATGCATTAAGCAGCTGTACCAGATCTGGAGACTAGGTATCAAGAACAGAGTGATACTATGACTGTGACAGCGAGCGCTTCTTGTGTGCATGCTTTATTAGTCTACATGAAACAGTGGCTCATGAGGCCTGAATGTGGAACGGGCTTCAATGTGCCTCTTGTTAAACAGGACTTACTGCAGCTTTATTCTGAACTAGCTAATCCTATCTGGGAAACATTCAATAGCTCATGTCCATAGATTGTTCCTGTTGAGTGGTTGCTGGTGAGAGAAGTGTTAAACTCTTGAATTGGGGGGGATGGGATTCCAGATCTATCATTAAGGACTTTTTTTGATCGAGTAGTTCAGGAATATGTCAATGAAAATCAAGGCAACTCTAAACTGGAGTTGTATCCTGCTTGTTAGGAAATGTCATCCAGGCAGAATTTCTGTTGAGCATCCCGAGGCTGGTGGAAGAACTTAGGGTATGTGCTTGCTCACATATGTATGCAACAGTGGTATGACTCAGGCCTATGAATGCAAGGGAGATTTTTTTCTTCACGTGTCAAACTGCTACTCTACTGGGGTAATTAGATTACCCTGTTGACTGGCAATAAGATATGGCTGTTTTTAAACTGGGTTAGTCACTATAAAGAAAAAGCATCATGATAGCTCGTGGTAAATACGAGTAACTCGTCTCAGTACCTGTCACAGTTGTTTTGTCCCCCTCCTGAACACCACTGGTTCACAGTGCCTGGTACTTTTGTCAGCAAAGTACAAGACAGGCTGATGTGAGCACCTACTCACATTGGGTGGTGGGCATGTTGATGAGGACAGTAAGTGTAGCTTACATGGATGGTAAATCTCCAGGGCGTGTAAAAAGCTTAATTCTTAGTGTCATTCAACTTAGCACTGAGTTAACAAAAGTTCCTGTACTAGATGTCAATCTTGGCAGGAATATACATTTCTGACAACTCTATTAATAGAGGACCCGACCATCTCCAAGAACTGGAGGCCACTTCGAACACTTCTGTATCCTGTTACAACATAATCCAGCATTTCTCCACCTTTCCATGAACTCAGTCACTGGCAAAGACACCTCTCCTGTGAGTGGTGTATATTATTACCCTTTTCTGTAAGAGGAAGAAAACCATACTGTAGTAGGTCCAGGAGGGTGTAGTGTAAAGTGGGATGGATAACCTGGATTCCTTTTTTTTCTGGCATCAGGGCCTGGCTTATAAAGATACTGCATATGTGATAGTGGGAGGTGGTTAAGAGTTCTGCAGTCTCCTCTATCAAAGTGATTTGCATTTAACCAGACAAAACTGGAATAGGTCCTCTTGTTTGTTGGAGAGAGAGTTTTTTTTGGGTTTTTTTTGACTGAGTCATACCAGTGTATTCCCAACAGCAAGCGAAACTCCCAAGGAGCCCCAGCAATAGCATGAAACCATTTTTTCCCCTTAGTAGAGGTGGAAATGTTACTTGTCCTTCCAGGGTACACACATTCCCCTTCTGCATTGTAGCAGATACTAGTACCCAGAGGGGTGTACCTCCCCTGCACCAGCGGAAGCGAATCTCTTCTGTTGTGTTAGTACCCTGAATTCCCATACGGCATTGAATAAACATCTTAGTACTGCAACTGTTCCTTACTGAATTCACTTACTAGCTGGTAAGCCTGCAGAGAGGCTGCCTTTCCCTGTCTCTGCAGCCCCTAGAAGGGCAGTTAATAGGTTACCTTCCCATCTCTTTCTTAGATGTTTTTCCCATGCGATGGCCTAAATTCAACTGCTATTACAGTAGTCCTTGTTGATACCATTTCATTTGTTACAGAGGTATTGCCCAAAGCCTGTTCGTGTTAGGGTCAGCAACCATGGGAGTTGTGCTTTAACATTTACAAGATCAGAGTTTCGCTCATAGCAACTTAATAGGCTTTATCATGGTGTCTGGTTTGACCCCATATCCCGTGGTGTTAAAGATACGTCCATCCCAAAACAAGGTCCCAAGCAGTACTTTAGTAAAAGCTCTTCTGGTTGGGCTCGGATTGTCAGTAGCCTCGGCTGGTGTGATTTTAGTTTCTTGGCCAAAACCAGGGTTGGTCAATCAGAACATCAGTAATAGTCAATCAAAATAGACAGTAGCAGCTGGTAAAACAGTCAATTAGAATAGATGAGAATGGTCCTACCTCTTGCACCACAATAAGCTAGTCATAGAGATCTGGCTATAGAAAAGTGGTGTGCATTTAGCACACCTAACCTTTTCCTATGTGCGCCACATGCAGTAAATGGCCTGTAGACCCATAATACGTCTCTCTTATATGCTGTGATCAGTGAAGTGACATTTCAGTGGCAGCATGGACAATTACTGTTATGCTCATTGAGACACGTGGGAGCATGTCATACCTCTTAGTTACCGTTTCAGTCAGGTAGTCTGGCAACTCTTTATATCCAGCTCAATCTGAAGTTGCCTTTGTAACCCGTAACATAAGGGCTTCAAGTCTGGTTTCTTTTTTTTAACTCCTTAGATTCTGGAGCCCGAGAGTCACCAAAGGAAAGGATTAGCTCGCTGAGCTGCTGTCAGCCTGTGCAGTCTAGCCCCCCACACTTTATACCACCCTGGTGTAGGAGTGGCTAAGTCGAACCACCACTCTGTGCCAGTGGACCTGGAGCGAGTTCAAATTGTTCACAAGTGCTATGCAGGCTTTCAACCTAAAAGTGCTCACAGCTTCATCCTAAAAGTGAATGTTCTGCAAGCTGTCCTGCTGGAGAGGATTTAGCAGAAAGGAGATGAGTTTGCTGAGTTCACCTTCTCTGTCAAGCTCCCTATTCTGTGGATTTATGTAATTTCTGTGCTGTTTCTGACTAGATGTGCTTTACATATATAAAACTAGACCCTGGGACCAACACTACAACATATAGCCAAAGCTGTTTTGCCTGAGTTGAAGCCCACTCCTATTTAGAGGGTTCAGGAGTTCAACTCCTAGTCAGATGTTGCTGGGTTGAGTTCCACTGGGAAGTATGGGGTTGCGGGGGAAATCCCATGAGAAAAGGAGCTGGCAGTTTGGCAAGCACAGGTTGAGGACCTGGAAGCAAGCGCTGCGGTATTCCAACACACCTTGTATAGCACACCTCGCCTCCCTGCAGTATCTGAGCACAGTTTTGTTTCCTTGTATTGCAGTCACGCCTACATACCCCAACTGTAATTGGAGCCTTCCTAAGTTAGCATTGTGTGAACATGTAGTAGGATAGTCCATGCTCCTGTGTAAAGCTTAGAATCCAAATATGTGAGATGGAAAAAACGGTAGGAAGGGAAACACTTGTGTAGCAGTGACTTGATATACCTAAGATCTGTGAACAAGGCACTGTCAGAGCCAGAAGTCCAGGTCCCTGTTCATACAATTATGCTTAATCTTGCACGTATGTTGACATATGGATATAATATTTACCTTCAGTTGTATGTGATTTAATTTGCATCATTCGGTCATTCCTTAATGTGCCCAGCAGCATTCCAGCATGCTCCAAAGCCCCTGGTTCTTGTGATGAGTAATTTCTGATGGAGTAACTTGGTTGTGGAAGTAAAGAAATGAAGCGAGGGGGACTTAACACATGAATCCTTGAAATTGCCAATAAAACCAGTGAGGAACAAAAGAGTTATCAGTATTCATATGGCTTCAGGCCCTGTCTAAAGCATTCTGCTAAAGCAAATTTTCTTAGCCACTTGTAACAAGATCCTTTTCTGCCAAAAGTATCCTGTGAGCCATTGCAAAGATTCTTGAGGTGCCTCCTTAGAAACACAGTGGGACATGACTTGCTTCAGTGAGCAATGCGAGCCAGCATATAGTTTTGAGGAGCACCTAAGAAGTGTTGACGGCCAGGGGCTGAACGTAAAGGGTGTAACATGCAGAAGTGTAGGACTCTTGCCGACTTAGCACAGTAAATAAGCTGGCACTAGTTGCTGCTGAATTCTCCCCACAGTGAACTTGTCCTCAGGAGGATTTCACTTTATGATGAGGTTTGGTTGTTTTCTCCCTTCAATTTTTAAAATCCTATCCATCCCCTAAATGGAGACAACTAAAATAATTTAGGACATGGCTGTCCACTTGGCCACATGTGTCTTGTAAGTGATTAATTTGTAGCTCTCCCACCTCCTGACTGCCGCTATCCTCGTTGCTCCAGCTGCTGCTGCAGTCAGGGGCTCCAGGCTCCCCTTCCCTTCTGGCTTTCACTTTGTGCCCCTGCTCCAGATGCAGAGGTAGAGTAGGGTGGCAGGGACCAGTACAGCCTACAGTGCCAGGGGAGCCTACAGCCAGGGATGGGGCTGCCACCTACCTAGTGTAGCAGTGGAAGGAGAGGGGACCTTTCCACCCATGCGGTGCTAGGAGAGCTTGCAGCTGGAGGGGTGAGGAGAAGAACATGGCCACTGCTAGCGTGGCCCCCAGCCACTAAGAAGTTGAACAGCCAAGGTTTAGGATGTACCCTAATATTTCTTTTCCTAGTCAACAAGACTGCTTTTGGAAACAAAGGGTTATTCTAAATCTAACCTGAAGTTCTGAGAGCCAAACCAGGCTTTGATCCTGTTCCTGTTTTTCTATCAAAGGGAAAAACTCCATTGACTGCAATGAAATAGGTTTGAACTCTTAACCTGCCATGTAACATTAGTGCGAATTTAATGTCCTAGGTGATAAATTCATATTTTGTGTGTTCCAGTTGACACGCTATATTCAGACACCTATCTTATTGGGATCTCACTCCATCTTCAAGTGCTCTGACTTGTTTTGATGTAATTAGAACAATGTTGAAGTGTAACAGCACCCACTGACTAGCACTGTTTGGGGGGAAATAGTTTCAAAGCAGATAGGAATTGATTAGACTCAAGCACCTTTAAACCTTCAAATGGCTGTTCAGATGCTATAAAAAATCTGGTATACTTATGGAACTCTAAAGATACAGTTAAACTATATAGCTTTTTGTGGTAGAGGAGAAAGCGAGGTTCCCTTTTGTACCTGTAAACTGATGCAAATATTTTTAAAGGTTGCTGAATTTTGGTTGCATCAATATTTAGGTGGTGTGACAGGGCTGTATTCCTTCAGACCTAGCTTTGGCTTAGCACCCCTGTTGTGAAACCTTGGCTCTCCTAGGAGCAGAAATTCTGAAGAATGTAGCCTTGTAAGCCAAAAGACTCCTCGTGTGAGTAAGAAAAGATATAAAAGAAATGGCCCGGTGCTTGCTCTGGCAGAGTCTCATATGGAGTATTTATTGTGTGGGGTCTTCAGGGTGGCAGGCAGCAGCAATTCACAGATAATGCACTAGAACAGCATTTCTCCACTTGTGAGTTACGACCTAAAAGTGGGTCGCAAGAATATATGAGAGGGTCACAAACAAACCTTAAAAAAATGGGTCAACAAACTTTAAAAATGGATTCTCCTTTAAAGGAGAACAATGTGGGGAAGCTGTGCGTTTCCCCTTGCAGGCTGGCAGAGTTCCAGCCTGCAAGGGGCTGGTTGGGGCTGAGGGGAGCAGGAGGAGGGCAATCAGGTGGGGGGTGCCACGTGCATGTGGCAGCTAGGCAGCATGGAGCACAGCTCCTCGCAGGTAAGTCTGTGGGGGTGGGGCATAAATTACAAGTCAGGGAGGCACAGGTGACACCGCCTGCCACCCCACCTCCTCTCCAGGGTAGAGCTGTGGCCTGGGGAGCAGCGGCAGTGGCTGGGCTATGGAGGCAGGGTAGAGCTGCGACCTGGCACACAAGTGGTTGGTGGCAGGAGAAGGTAAGGGCAGTGCGGCTTTCCCCACCAATGCATTACTTTTCACGCTGCTGATGGCATGGCTGGTGCAGGGGTTCTGGCAGCAGTGCGTCTCACTGCCCCGCTCTGCCCTCCTGTGCCAAGTCCTGCCTGCTGGGTCACAGAAGTGGCTCCTGCCCATGGTGGTCCAGCCAGGCTGCAGCCCCATGCCCACTGTGGGTGCACAAATCGGGGGTGGGGGGGGGGCATTCCCCACCCCTCCTGCCCCACACACCATGGGCTTGGGTCCTGGGGGCAGCAGGTCAGGAGTGAGGAGCACCAGCAGGGCTGAGGGGGTGAAGGGCTGTGGGTTGGGAAGGAGGGGCACTGGCAGGGCCAGGTGGCCTTTTTTTACTTAAACTATTTACTGGGTCAGGACTGGCCATCAAAGTTTACAAATGAGTCTTGGTACAAAAAAAAGTTAAGAACCACTGAACTAGAAGGAGCAGTGATTGTTGGAACAGGGGAGAAGAGATGCAGATGTAGGCTGATGATGGATACCAAGGAAGATACCAGGGGCAGCAACAGAGTGGGCTGACTGCTGGGAAAGGTCAGGCCTGTTGCTACCGCATTTTATACCAACACTAGATGAGTCCTCCATTGGGCAAAACCTTTACAGAGAAGCATGGGTCAAGTTGAACAGACTGTGATCTGGATATGGATATTTAAAAAAAAAACACTTCACAACGAAGGTCAAGTTGAACAGACTGTGATCTGGATCTGGATATTTAAAAAAAAAACACTTCACAACGATGAACCTCTTGGACAGCACCTTGTCTGAATGTGGTGTCCAGCAAACAGCACAGCATTTAATGAAAAGCTGCAATCTTTACAAATGCCCAGATGGGGTAGGTGGAATCCGTACATTGAGCAATAATACCAGACAGTGGCTTATAGATTTGGAACTTGATATCCGATGCCATATGAAAAAAAGAGGAATGAAGACGTAGAAGAAAAATCTTCTTGCAAAATTAGCCTTCCTTCTTGGTACCTTTTGCTGCTACACTTCGTGAGCCAGGAGGGGATGGCAGCAGTGGCCCCTTGGTAGCAATTATATAGCCTAACATATATATTCAAGTGGTTCTTATTCCATTAAGAAGTAGCATCTAAGTAATAGAAGACAGAGAATGACATCCCTTATTTGTGACTTGTGTCCGGTTGGTTTAGGTGGATAATTGGAATTTGACTCTAAGCACAAAATAGTATTTATAAAAAGTTAATTGAGGGGAGGCAAGGAAGTGTTCAGCACATGTGGTAGATTTACTTACGTAAAATTATCAAAACATGGCCTGTGTTTAAAATGTTTATCACACAAGGAAGTATTATCTATTAATGAATTGAACTGATTGTTTCTGGTCCCTGTGTCCTTCAACATGTTAGTAGTAATAGATCTCTTCATCCCACATCTTGGTTTTTATTCATGGATTAGAAGAGGAAAACATGCTTTCCTGCATTTTCAACTCCCAATTGATTTCTCAACTCTGAATGAACTAGTCATTGAACTGAACTTGTTCAATAAACTGAAACTAAGAAAACTTTCTGTTAGCAGTAACCTCTTCTGCCAGTACAGTCAACATTTTTTGTTCAGGACTTCAGCAGACTCTGCTTAGCCAGAAATGTCTGTTGGTTTAGTGCCCTGAATTTGGCAATGTCAGTAGCAAGCATGCATGCACATCTGTCTTTTTTTTTATTTAATCTGAACATTTTTAATAAATGCCTCAACACAGATTGTTGTCCTTTTGAATTTTTTTAAAAACATTTATCTCTTAAAAAAAGAGACCTAGCTGGGGAAAAAATACATATAATGACCTTTCCACTGTCTTGTCCCTGTGGGCTGGTCACTTATATCAGGGGTGGGAAAAATACAGCCATGGGCTGGATCTAACCTGCCAATTGATTGTATCTGGCCCGTGGCTGTCCCTGTGGCATTCTGGATGGGGCTGAGCCCTGCCCGCTCCCACCTGGGGCAGCTCGAGCCAGGCTCCCACCTGCAGCTGTCCCATAGCTCCTGAGGCCACAGCCAGCATGCACAGCTTCCTGGCGGGGCTGCTACCACTGCTGCCACAGCTGACCAGGTATTGCTCAGTTCCTCCTCCTGCTGCCCCTGCAGCACAACTGGGCAGCAGGTAGTGTGGGTAAATGATGGCAACCATGGGAGTGCACACTGGGCACCATGTGCCCAGCTAGGCCAGGGGGGAAGTTGCAGCTGGAAGGCTCCTACCCCAGTGCGCAGGGCTCCAGCTCCAGGCCTCCTTCCATTCAGTCTGCCCACCTGGCACGATGAGCATCCACTTGCATCAGCCAAGTGGATGGAAAGCAGTCCACCTGGCACAATGAGCAGCCACTTGCATCAGCCAAGTGGATGGAAAGCAGCCGTGCCATGAAGCTGTGCATGCTGGCTGCGGCTGGGGCCAGGGCTGGGGTGGTGTGGACAGGCGTGGATGGGAGTACAGCATAGGTTGCCCCAGGTGAGAGCAGGCAAGGCAGAATGTCATGGGGCAGCCATGGGCTGGATTGGCAGGGAGTGGGGGCAGAGACCACACTTGCACTGCACTGGCCAGTCAAGCTCTGCTGCATGTGCCTCCTGCCCCTCCCCTCCCCTCCCCTCCCAGCCAGCTCCTAGCGCCTAGCACACCAGCAGCCCCCTACCCACACAGTCCCCCCCATGCATACCCCTACACACACAATATACAAAACTAAGACTTTATTTTGAGCTGTTGTGTAGTCACCTCTGTATACACTACTCAAATCAGGGCAAAAATTATTTTCTTGAAATAAAAATATGTTATAGTAGATGTTTGGTTTTTTTAATATACTTTGTTAAAATGATAGCTTCTGAAAGATTTTACGTGAGGCCCTCGACAGCTCACCAAAACTCATTAAGTGACCCTCCAGCCGAAATAATTACCCACCCCTGCTTTATATCCATGTAAGCAGGAAAGATAGGAGAGCCTGAATGTAGGCACAGACTCATTTTTACCAGTCATGGATGGAAGAGTTGTGGTACAGAATGACTAAACTACTGTCATGTACATAGGCCTGCTGCTCTCCTTTCACTGGGATCAATTTGAACACCTTTTTTCTTGCCTTAAGACATTCACTCCAAGATGCTTGTATTTAGATTGCCAGTGCTTGTCTGTCTTAAATGACAGGCATAAATTAAGTTCTTAAAATGACATGCAGCTAAAATGAATGGCAGTGATAGAGCATCTTCTGTTTTTTAAATGATGTTCGACAGCTTAGCATTTAAAAAAACCCTACTAAGAGTTGAATATTGTATTTCAGCACACAGAGCCTTGGGGAAACAAAGCGCTAAATAAAGACAACATGTTCCATCAACAGCTTATCTCAAACTCTCTTCACGGGAGGAAAAATAAAAGCAGTACATCGCTGGTGTTTGTAAATATTTCTTGGTATACAAACTGAAGCATATACTTACAGAGACAAATCATCTATTTGACCAGGTACAATGGGACCCCAAAATAGTCCAAGTACCAAGAGCTTGTCTAGACTAGAAAGCATGCCATTTGAACGACACTAAAGTAAAATCGCAGAAGCAACCCTCTCTGTGGATGCAGTAATTATTATTATTCAGATGTATATCCCACTTTGTCTGGAAAGGCTCAGAGCAGGTAATAACAGGTATAAAAGGCTTATTCTAGTTTGGGAAGCAAACCACGTTTTTATAATGAGAGAACTGCATCTGCTCCTGAATTCATTGAAAACTGGATTTGGGAGTAAGGAAGGACGGTCCAGAAGACTTAACTACTGGAGGTGGGTGGGAAAAACTAAGCAAAGAATGTCACTGGGTAGGAAGGTCTGTGATCTGGTTGTGGGTATAACTCCAGTGTTGGCTTCATTTCCTTTGCAAAGTAAAATCAGTTTGTTTTTCTGTAGATACTATGCTGCGAACTCCTTTGGGGTGATGAAAACGCAGGTGGCTTGAGCTATATTTGGCTGCTTAAGCAACTGAATTGCTCCATCGGTTTACATTTGCGTCCTTACTTTTGTTGCTTTTTTTTTTTTTTAAAGGAGCATGTTCTTAAAGGGAATTTGAAAGTATTTTTTTCAATAGAAGTGAATTAAGCATCAGAACATTGTAAGGGAAGAGAAATCGCGGTATGCAGGCTGGAAAATGTAGGCAACAAGATGAAGTGACTTGCATATTCCATTAATGCTTGTTTTGTGACTTGGGCATCTCCTGCAACTGTCCGAGACTTTGAAAACAAGAGCCCTTCTCAACTCTGTTTAACATGCTACAATAGCAAACTCTTTTAGCTTTCGGTCAGACAAGCAGTCCCGCTGAAGTCAGTTGAAATGCTCGTATCAGCAAAGACTAGACTCATACTGGTGTGACTTTCAGTCTTACAGTATTTGAATTAAGAGATAATAGTGTTACATTTGAAGGGGGCATGGCTAAAAACTAAGCATTACCAATTCATATCATTTGGGCAGTCACTTTGGAGTGCATTGGAGTTCGTCCTTAAGTAGGATATTTGGCTGCTTTCTCAAACCACAGTAAAGGGGGAGTCAATAGTCATTTATCTCTAAAAAGAGCTCAAACCCACAAGAGGGATCCTTCACTTCAGCCTAGGGGAAGATGTATCATTCAGCATTTGTAAACTCCAATATGCTGTCTGTTCACAAGAACAAAGTAGACAAGTGTAGCAGGGAGAGTTGCCTGCCTGCTTATATTTAGCTTAAATACAAGTAGGCTGCACTGTACTACTTTGTCTTTCTAGTTTTCTTGTATTCCTGTCTCTTCCATATGCTTGACACACTCACACACATCAATCCTGCATGTGAACTAGATACAAACAAGGGGAAATCATGAAATTCTGATATTGGCATCTTAAAACTCTCTTCTTGGAAAAGCAAAGTTGTCTAATTTCAAAGTGGGCAACAGCCAACATGTCTCTAGGCAGGGAAGAAAAAGCCCATACTTAAGTCACTTGTAACTTAATATGATGCAGTGTTTAGAAGCCTTAATCCAACTTGCTTCTATCTGAATACTTCTGGAAGAAAGGATATAACTCTGAACATCAGCTTTGGTGCCCAGTCTCAGTTGTTCAGTGACGCTACAGGTAGGTGACAAAATGCCTTGGGGGTCCGGTTGTCAGATGTTTTATCTTTTCTCTTGCATTAGGTATCAAACAGAAGTGAAAGCCTGTATTCTAAGTTGAAGGATTTGTGGGGTGGGGGGAATAAAAGCCCCCTCAAAATAAAGATTTTCTCTGCTCTTTGAGGTTTGTCTGTCAATGGTATGGTCGCTTATACCATGATAAGAGTGCCTGTCTCATTCCTGGATGTATTAATCTTCAAACACTGATGTGAAGTCAGGCAGTGCTGCTGTCTCCATTTTGCTGATGGGGAAACTGAGGCATAAACCGACTGACTTGTTCATGGTACAGAGGGAGTTATGTTAGAGCAGAAGGTCTCACAGGTCTCTAGAGTTGTCATCTTTTCCCCTAACCATGGAAATACCTCTTTCTAAGTTAGCAAACTGACTCTAAAGACCTGCCTCAGAATAGTGTGTGGTACATGCAGTCAAAATCACAGACTTGTCATGGGCAAATAATGCTTCCAGAGACTTAGTAGTAGCTTAAATAAGGCTAGGATAAGGTCCTGTGTCATCTTTTGAGATATTCATGATCAAAACGTGTATCTGTTTTAAGAAGCTAAGAGAATGAATTTTATATTATTGAAAGCAATAAACCAGAATCTGGTCGGTAGCATTGTGATCTAGCACATTAATAAATCTCTTGTGTCTGTTTAACTGTGCTTTTAAAACAGCAAGAGGAGTTGTGAGGTGAGTTAATGCAGGCAGGCAACATGATAACCCAAAAGGGAGGTGATGGATGGAGAATGATGTAATACACCAGAAATAAGGAGAGAATAGTCGCAGTGGATTGTGTATTTCCTTTAGCGGTGTGTCTTACTTTGCAGGCACTAACACAGTAAAAATGGGGCACTGAAGTGGAAAAGTGAGTTAGTTTTCATGGAAGAATGAGTTAATGGAAGAATGAGTTAATTTTCAGGGTGTGGATTGCAGCCAAGGTGTTGGCTTGTTTCTAATAAGAATAGAAAGTCTTCAGGGACATGTCAACCTCCTGAGAGGAGCAGATGAAGGAAGACTTCCTTCAGCACTGAGAGAGGGTTTGAATGTATACCATGTATGTGTTTGTCTCGAGTGATATCAAGGGACTGGTTGCGTTAATGACTGTTTGCTTGGAAGCATTAATAATGCTGGAGAGGGAACTACTGTCATAGCACATAAGGAGGATTTAAGGCATTAGAGAACTACAGAAAACAAAGAGTGAAGATCCATACAAGGAATTCTAAAGACGTTGCTATCCCTTGTAGCTTATAAGATAAAGGCAGTATTTTAATGTATTATATCTTTTCCTTTCACCCCTTCAAAGGTGGTACCACTCGCTTAACAAATAGGGACCTGAGATGCAGAGGGACTAAGTGGCTTGTCCGTGGTCACGGGAAGGCTGAGTCAGAACAGGGACTTGAGCCTGGGTCTCCCACATCTTAGGTTTTCATTAGAACCAAGGGACACTTGTTCTCCTTTAAAGGTGTTTTGCCCTTGCTTTTAGGGAATGAATCTGAGCTGAGTTCTGACTGACTGAAGTTTTTCTAGACTTTTTCTGTAGATTACTTCTGGATCCTGAAGAAAAGCTAATCCTGATCACTTGTCACTGAAGTGGGCATAGCAGTACAATTAGCTAAACCCTCTTTTAATTCATGCTCTTGAGCAGCGGACTGTGCGCTGTCTCCCATGCCAGAGGCAGCTGCCTTTCAGTGATACTATATGTAACTTGCATAGAAGCTTGGCATGAAAAACACTTTATGAAAAGGAAGATGCTTGCAATTAGTATGTCACAACTAATACAGTGGGATGTTACCTAATGTTACGCAACGGCAAAAAGACGACAAAACTTGGTCAGGTACCATAAAAAGTAAACTTTCGCTTCTTAATGCCAACAATGGTGTGTGGTGGCATAGATGTTGTGTGTTATCCCAGAGGGGATAGTGCATTTGCCACCACTTTCGTTGATACTTAGGAATGTCCTCTACTTCTCTAAGGGTGAGGGCCATAGGATGATAGGAAATAGTTCTGAAAAGAACCTCGCAAGATTATCTGGTCCAGGCTCTTGCTCAGGTCAGGATCGTCTCTGACTAAATCATCCCAGCCAAGCATCTAGCCAACCTGTTCTTGAAAAGTTCCAAGGATGGAGATCCTCTAACTTCTCTAGGTAGTCTGTTCCTATACTTAACACACCTCCCCCCCAAAATCAGAAAGTTCATAGATTCATAGGTGCTAGGGTCAGAAGGGACCTCAACAGATCATTGAGTCTGACCCCCTGCCTAGGAAGGAAAGACCCCAGCCAGATGCCCATCCAACCTTCTCTTAAAGACCCCCAAGGTAGGGGAGAGCACCACCTCCCTTGGAAGCCCATTCCAAATTTTGACCACCCTTACTATGAAGAAGTTTTTCCTAATATCTAGCCTAAATCTGCTCTCTGCCAGTTTGTGACTGTTGTTCCTTGTTTGTGACCATTGTTCCTCCTAGTCTCCAATTTAAATTTACTCTGCTACAGCTTAAGGCCATTGTTCCTAGACCACAGAGGAAAGCCTGTCTCTGCCCTCTCTGTAATCACCTTCCAAGTATTTGAAGACTGTTATCAAATCCCCTCCCTGCCCCCACAACCTTCTCTAGACTAAATAACCATACTTCTTTCAGCCTTTCCTCATAAGTCTTGCTTCCCACACCCCTAATCATTTTGTCACTCTTCACTGGACTCTTTCCAAACTGTCTGCATCCTTTGTGAAGTATGGGGCCCAAAATTGAACACAGAACTCCAGGTGAGGCCTCACAAATGGTGAACAGAGCAGAAGAATCACTTCCCTTGATTTGCAAGTGATGCTCCTGATAATACAACCCAATATGCTGTTGACCTTCTTTGCAACAAGAACACACTGTTGGCTGTGTGGTTTAGCTTATGGTTTGGTTGTGGGCTATGTGATGTGGGCTACTATCATCTTATTCAGCTGATGGTCTACTGCAATGGTTAGACTTGAGGCACCAGTCAGAAAATTCAAGCTCTTATTTTTCTATAGTAAAAAAAAAAGTGAAAACTAATGGAGCAATTCTTCTGTTGCAAAGAACTCAAACCACAACAGGTCAGAATGTTTTAAACACTATGAATTCCTATTTGAAATCTCTGGGTTTATCTTATAAATCATGCTTGCACACCCAGAGTGGGACATGGTACTCTGCAGCAGAACCCTTAAAAAGATCTCAAGGCACCCCAGGGTCCCACATCACACTAGTTGAGAGTCACTGGTCTACTGTAATCCCCAGGTCCTTCTTTGCAGAACTGCAGCCAGCCAATCATTTCACAGTCTGCATTTGTGTATTCAGTTATTCTGACTGTACCCATCTATGCCAGCACAGTAAGTGACGCACAGCTTGGGACTGCACTGCCTGAGCTCAAACCCCTGTCTGTGCTGACATGGTGAAACATTGAACATTCCCCGTTTAGGAGGCCTCCCTCTACTTGCCTGCCACATCTTGATCTTAATGAAAATAAAAGGGAGGTATGTTGTCAACCAGCCTAAGGCACATTCTATTTGTAGGTGTTTCTTGGGGCTTCTCCTTCCCTACCCCCCATCCACACGCCAACCTGGGTCTGTCAGCCTTATGGTGCTCGGTATTCTAATTGTAGGCAACCAGCCAGGTTTAGTATTGTTCTTTCTCCAAGAATGTCTTGATTATAGGGACACAACACGTGTGATTAGTTCAATTGCCCTTGAGATGTTACAGATTTAATTCTTCCATAATTAATTCATAAGTCAAAAGAAAGGTCTTAACATTAATACATAAATCACTGAAGTTCATGATCAAATTAATTACTCACAAACATCTGAAATCAATGAAGTCATGATGGTCTCAACTCAAGTACAAATCAAGTCAGTTTATAAATAATTTTCAGGCCAAGTGAGCCCCCAATGAATTAATGGGCACTCTTAATTCAACAAACTCCCCGATCGTGTAGCCCACTCTTATAACCACTTGATTAATTCTGGTCATGTGGCTTTGATCTGTTCTAGGGCTCCGTCAGGATACAGCGCAACAAAAAGAAACAAAGCCATACGACAACAAAAAAAGAAGTGGTAATCTCCCCGCCTCACTCGCGCATCCCACTTTTAACATCTGAGTACTGGGGTCCAGGACAAATCCTTTTCAGGGTGGCCCTGGATCATGGAAGAGAAAGATACCCCTCTGGGTATCCCGGCTGTGGAACCGGCTTGGTGCTTTCCTGGTCTCGGCGTTCTGGAGCTTGCAGCAACTGTGCTGCTTCCTGCTACCCCGCCATATGGTTTTGTTCAGGCTCTTGTAGCTGGTTCTTGGTACGAATGTCTGACGTCAAGCCCCACACACCTCTCCAGTCACAGAGAGCATGTATTTATAAACTATGGAAGTAGTTCTGCTCACCGCTCCGTGGTCTCCGTTCCTGCACCTGCATCAGGTAAGCAATTAGTTCCAGCCCTTGCCAAGCATTTGCCTGAGTATTTTGCGGTCCTCCTAAACTGTGCAAACCCCTCCCACATGGTGTCTGAGCACCTGGACTCGTCGTGTTGCGACACTGACCCAAGTGTAGGACTTTGCAGTTGTCCTTGTTGAATCTCATCTGATTGATTGTGGACCATTTTCCCAGTCTATCCACTTAATTTTTTATCCTAGTCTTGTCCTCCAGAATGTCTGCAACTCCCCCCATCCTGGTGTCATCTGCAGATTTGCTGAGCATGCATTTAATCCCATTGTCCAAATCATTAATGAAGCTTCCTAACTGCAACTTTCTAAAAACACTGAAGGAAATTGTTAGTGAGAAGCAATGTAACTGATACCAAATACTCTACCTTTGCAGAGACATATTTTTTACAGAGGATGGCCTATATTTTCATGCTGTCAGTTCATGGCTTTTGTCATTAGCCATAGAAAATGCGTCCTCACCTGTGAGGCTTTACTGGTAATTAGGTGAGTCTAATGGATAAGTGATAAAGTATGCAGTGATCTCTTAATGGTCCTTCAGGGATTAGTATTTCACCTGGTATAACAAGGAATCATGCTAAAGGATAGCCAAGATTGTTAACAGACATGCAGCTCTGGCTACTTTACTGAATTCCATTGAGTTGCATAGCTCTGTTTTCCTGATTAGATTATGACAGGAGCATCCCGATGACTTTCAAAGCTCGATGATAAGAGACTGGCCCTAGTCTGAAAAAAGTCACTGGTGCTGGGTAGAATAGTGGAGACCAGTTAAACTGGTTATTGGAATCAGAGTCTTGGCAAATATCATCACTGTCTAACTTGTTTATGTAAGCCAATATGGTCTTAACTTGTTTTATTCTATGCTTGAAGGAATCCCAGATGGAACAGAAAGCAGCGCTCCAGCCAGGTGGAACTTCCTCCTTCATGACTTTACCAACTGCCGCCTTCAAAACAATATAGGCAAGCATATTCCAAGGTTCCTAAAATCCTAAAGGATGTGTGCAAATTGGAAGGAAGCTTAATGACACAAACATGTGAGTACTCTGGTCACCTTGTAGTATTACAATACATATTGTGCTTGAATAGGAGATGTTCTTGGCTCACTGCACTGTAGTGCCTCTTAAACTCAAAATCATACATACACCATTCCTCATGGTAGATATTTGTAACTTCCCCTTAACTGCCCCATCAGCTACCTGTTGGTTCAATTAGTAAATCAAGCTTCCTTCCTTTCAGTCTCATGCCTCAGCTTCTAAGGTCTTGATCCCAGAATGTCTACATGTTCTTGATTCAGGATTGGATCCAAAATGTGAAGGGCCCTCTGTTCTCAATGTGGTTCAAATCCAGCCCAAGGTGACAAATCTCAAAAAGCACTCATCTAAATCTCTGATCCACTTGTGGTTGCTACTGCTTTCCAGGTCTCTCCTTCCATTGAACACTCTTTGAGGTCTGGTTTCCCCATACAGGAAGTATGTCCGCTTTAAGGCTACCTCACGTTTTGTAGAATATTATTTCACTCAGTGAATTTGTTCAAGCTGCTGCCTGCTTTGCTACAAAATCCTAATGCTTCAGCTCAGACTTACCCAAACCATACCTCTGTGCACATTTGTAAACTTTGGGAATTACATCGAATACCTCAGGAATGCAAACGGTAGTCTTATCCGCTCTTGAAAGCTTGCGTGCAACTCTCGCTCTCCTAGATGATTCCTGGCTGACTGCTCTGCTAGCTGGGTGTGCTGGGGAAAAAGGAAGTTATAAGGAACAGAGGTATATCGACTCTTAGCATCAGAGTGCTAATCAGATTCTCAGTTCTGCCACAGGTTCTGACTGATCTTGAGTGAGTAAATTAACCCCTGTTCCTTGGTTTACAAAGGGGAAGTGATCATACCCAGATGAGGAAGGCAGAATATTTCTGGTTTGTGTTTCGACAAGACCTTTGTTAATGACCGTTTTTGAGTTAGCTTTCTGAGAAGGCCTGGCAATGTGGTTTGTCTTCAGGGCTGCTCACAGAAATGCTAACCATTCACATTGCAGAGCATTTAGCCCAAACAGGGTGACTGTAGATAAACAGGATCAAAAGCACTGATAAAAGAGGTTTTCAAGCAAAACTTTTCTGTTTGTTTGTTTATTCTGTTAATAAGAAGTGTTAATAGTAACTCCCCTTCCCATCAGTTCTCTGTAAATTGTTCTCTGTGGGTTCCAGGCACAGTATGTGTGCTAGCAGCCTCTTCACTGGACTGAATGAAGCTAACAGAAGTACACTGGTGGTATAGCACGCAGCTTCCACAAGTCTTAGCTGGTTAACTTTAGTATTGCTGTTGTATACTATAAGCACTTTTTCACTAGCTCCCTCCTGTTTATATCAGTGTCTCATTTCTTGCTAATAAGAGTGGCAGCACAGGCTAGAGTTGTGGCCAAGTAAGGGTAGGAACTTCAGCTTCTCAGGCTACGTAGTTTGATACTCGGAGCGCAATGCAAAGATCCAGCAGGACTGCTGATCAGATGTTAAGTGCATGCCACAATGGATAGAATGCTTGTTTTTTTTTTCTTGAATGAATTAATAATGTCCAAGCAAAATTTGAGTGTTTAATGATTGCAGTTAAAGCAAGTGTCCTGTCTAAACGCTAAAAAAATGAGAAGGGGAGAGAGAAAGAAGGAAAGCGAGAAAGAAAGAAAATAAATCTATGGCTTAGCCTGCTGAGTGTCAGCTGACCCATTCTAGCTACTAACAAGTGCTGTATATATTCATCTGGGGATTCTCAGTTGCATTTGCCAGGTTCAGCGGTCAAAACAAGCCTTTAGTACCAAGGCCAGATTCAAAATGGTGTGAGGAAATATCTTCCAACTGTGCACATGGGTTAATGCCAACAACTTAGAATAAACAGTTCTGAATGGCTGCTACCATAGAAGGATTTAACTGCTGGTGACTTGGATGATGCAACTGTGAGCCCTAAATGGAGAGTAAAGCGAATAACCACAGGAGGATGATGCTATACTACTAGGTAGGGAAGCACTTGTGTGTTACAGTGACACCTAAGGACTTTAATATATCTGAGGTATCTAGACAGTATATGCTTCTCATGAACTTTAATGCATAACTGGTTAAATGAGATGGGTCATTTAAACAGGCCAAGAGGTATCCAGGCAATAAGAAATGTGGGGTATAACAAATGGTAATCGTGTCCCAGCTGTTGTCAGAAGTCTGTACTCTGTAAGCAAGAGGTGAATCGGAAGATGTCTCTGGACTTCTGACATGGAATTTGTCCCTGATCATTTTAAGAGACCATGAAGTCTCTATGGGATAAATGGCCTAATGGGCACCAAAGGTAGAGCAATTGGTAGAGCAGTGTTGGTGGTGTGTCCCTGTGAACTAATAGGGCAAGTCTAGGTTATAAAAGCTTCTAGAAAGAAAGCTAAGCTTGTCTGACAGCAAAGAAGGGGAATGAACAAAGGGCCACCAAAACAGCTATGCATGATCATCCTGGGGAGCAGCTTCAGTAGTTGAAGTTCAAGGTAGGTGTGATGATGTGAACAGCAGAAAAGCCAAAGTTGTAGAACATGAACAAATAACAACTTGAATACTGCCTAGATGACTTAGTCAAATGAAAGCAGTGTCTAAGAGGATACATATATTTTAC
The DNA here is from genome assembly GCF_000455745.1 of Alligator sinensis. NCBI lineage: Eukaryota > Metazoa > Chordata > Crocodylia > Alligatoridae > Alligator > Alligator sinensis. Next base: position 887,592 of record NW_005842360.1, read on the forward strand.
ACCAAAGTGCCTGGAAGAATGTTGCTGTTGTCCAACCCAGTAAACCAAAAGTAGAGCTTGGATAGAAACCTTTATTTTGTCCAAGTTGAACTTGGAGTTGATGATGTGACATTTGTAAGGAAATGGTCTACAAACCTGCCTCTCTGTTTTGGGCTGAGTCACTTGCATAGAGAAGTCAGGTCAAAGCCAAGTAAGTCTTAACTATCTATGGCAGCTTGTTCCTATATTCTTCGAGCCCAGGAGTAGATGTTGGGCATGCTGTGACAATGGAAAACTTTGTGGGTCAGAAGGGAGATCCAAGCTACCAGTTTTGGGAGTCTTGAGTGGTTTTTTGCATCTGTAAATCCCCTGAAACACAGGAGACTTGGGTATCCTGGATGGGTGGGAAAAAGTTTGTGGGAGGAGTGGGGAATTTGTATACTTGCCCTGGGTATACAGAGCCCAGGCACTGCTATGCTCTCCTTTTGAAAGGACACTCAAGGTGATAAATTAAAATATTTGCAAAGTTTGGGGCTCCATTTCTTTTTAATTTCTTATTTTGCTTGATCTAGATGTTTTGTCTTTTTCCTTCCTGCT
>NW_005842360.1:888215-1016448 GCF_000455745.1 Alligator sinensis
TCCTGCTGATGATAAACCCAACTTTCTGCATAAGCACACAAAAAACAGTGCTGTGTGATTGCCTAATCTCGTTCAGGAGTGCACACGCACACATTCTGCAGACTGGTTTGAGGAAAAAATATTTAAAAATTGGAATCTAACATAATTACACGTTCCTTTACAGAGCAAGCTTAAGTCTTCAAAACTTGATCATGGCTACATGCAAGTAGAGATATTAGTGATGGTGTTCAGTGGCTGGGTTTCAGTGATGGCTAGACAGATCATTTTCCAGAGTGCTGGCTGCTTAAGCTTTTTTTAAATAGAAAAGATTAATAATGAAACTGGTCCAAAGTGTGCCCGTGTAAAGGTGATTGGAAGCTCCTGTTGTTTGTCCTAGGAGGCACGGGTAAGTACATGGTGTTCTTTTGTATTGTAGTGACACCTAATGGCCCTTAATTGACTTGCGCAATTAACAGTTTAAACTGTCCCGTTTCATTGTGAAGCAATACATTCATTCACACCGATTCATTACAGAAATCTGAAAATCTGTTACATTCCCTTTAACTTGCCTCTCATCTAAAGCAAGCAACATTCAGAACTGAGATGATTTTGCCTAGCTTAGAAATGCTTAGTTCTCAAGGTGAGCTTTTATATTTTATTTCTGGCCTAATTACCTACCATTTTTAATGGGGCAAGGTTGTACTGCTTACATATATATTTTAGCCAGACGTATACAAGTGCTTGAGGTGCATGTGCTTTTAATATATTAACTTATCCTTTTGGTTTTTGGAAAGACATCCCTCCCAACCCTGTTAGGATGATTCTAGCAGGATACTAGATTAATCTCCCTCTGTTGGTCACATGCAGTCACAGCCGATGACAGTTTTGATGAAAGCTGCACCATGAATTATTGTGTGAAACTTTTATGGATAAATGCAATTTTAGAGCTATTTAAAAGAACTTTGAGGGGTAACTATTTTTGCCAAATTTTTAAATTCAACTAAATTTAGAGCAGGATCAGGTCCTCTGGTTCATATAGACCCTGATCTCCAAAATAGAAGTGTTGTAATATTACACACCACACTGAATGGGAGAGGGTCAATTTTTCAAAGGAACTTGATCACTCTGGGTATGGATACATTTCTTTTCTTTTACTGTCTACCCCACAGTGCGAGATGCTTATCGATTTTAAAATGTAGCCAACTGCTCTCTCTCTGCATCAAAAATAATTGATGATGTTACTGTCCCATCTTTCTAGACTATTTTAGGTAGTTGTCTAGCTTTTAGCAGTGTAGTTTCAGACCCTATGCCTAGTTTGCAGTAAATTCCCTTAATAGAGCAGTATAAGTAACAAAACCAGTTGACAGGAGCAACTGGAAAGACAGTTGGGACTAGTTGTCAGATTTCTAGCCCCCTCCCCCACAAATAAAAGTAAAAATAGAAACCCAAAATTTGGAGTTCTGCTGTCAGAGTTCCTTATGAGAACTGGTATTAGACCATTTGGAAGAATTCTGTAAACCAGAATTGCTTCCCAGGTCTTTGAAGTGGGTAGCAAGGGGTACTAATAATAGGCATATCTACACACGCTGGAAGAATCTGCATTTATATCCCTCCAAAATGTATTTTATTGTAGAATATAATTGCGTATTGCTATAGTATGTAAATGAGGCTGCAGCAAATTCTGCTGAAGTAAAATTTCTTCCTTCTGTTCCCTGCCTGGTTTCAACTCCAAGGTGAGTTCTGCTGTTTTGTCTCTGGTAATCCATGCTCTGTGACTTAGGGCAGTTTCCCTTCACCTCTTAATGGCCAGGGGGAGTTTTTTTTTCCAGATATTAAACTCTACTTAAATAATAACTGATCTACACCCCCCAACCTTGGCAGTAGTGTTTACAGCCCCTTAATTATAAACCTTGAAGTAGAATTCTACCTCGTTTGGGCTGCCCGTAGTGTCCCATATGAGACGAGCAGTGAACAAACTTAGACGCTGCTCTCAGGATGCCATTCTAATACTTTTAGCCCTATTTTACAGATGGGGGAACTGAGGCACAAAGAAAATGACTTACCATAGGTAGGCTGTTTCTTCACACAGTTGTTTAGCGCTCTGTCCTGCACGGTGAGTCTTTCTGCATTTACATCCTCTTGTGTTTGGATTCAGAGTCAAGGATATTTTTGCAGCTGTGTCAGTAAAAACCACAGGCCTGACCGCCTTTTTTGCAGAAGCTGCCATGAGGAACCTTCAACCTAAGGCTTCATGGCCAGGCTTGTGGGTAGATCTTTGTCGCAGGAAGTGACTCTACAAGGTTGTCTTCCCCATATTGCGAGTGAAATTAAGACTTATCTGGTTGTGCTTGAGAAATTGAAATAGGGTAGTTTCATGTCCTGTGGAACATGGAGATCTCTGTGCCAGAGCGGCCCAGTGAAACAAGTGAGAAGAAAGGCATACAAGCTCAGCTGCCCCATGTCAGGAGGAGCTATGGCACAACTGAACCAAGTGAAAGAGCCGCTCAGTTTTCACAGGCATCGGAAAATATTTCAGCAAAGAGATCTTATGTAGTGGTTGGGGTACTCTGCTTTATTAATTTAATAAACTTTATGGATTGGTTTCTTGTGCCAGGTAAGATTTCTTCCTCTTTTTACGAAACAGAGTTTTTAACCAGTCTGTTAATCTCATAGTTGCCAGGGAAATATCAGCCTCAAAGGCCTTTATTTTGGGGGCAGGGACAGGGGGACCACCATAAATCCATCAAAGCAGCACAGATATGTAGACTTTTATTTATTTACTTATTTATTTTGCATGATAGGTTTTGCCTGTTTGTCAAATTCCTGCAACATTTCCATTTATAAAATTAAAAGGCCAATAAATGATTGATTCAACTGTTGGAAGCAGCCTGCTGACAGTTAATCTCCGGTCATTCGTGTCTGTAACATGCTGGGATCTTATTAATTATTTATCCATGAAATTACTATAAATGGAACCCTGGCATGAAGTGTGATCAGTCAGTTTCTATGCAAGGACTTTGCAGGACTTTGGCTTGGTGAGGCATGATCAGGTGTCACCACACCTTCTTAAGATGTGATAGACTGCTCCTTTTTCCATGTAGAAATGAAAGGGTATTGTCCTCCCTGCTGCTTTCAGCTGGAGATAGGTTTGCTTGTATAAGGACTGATGGGTCATCCATGATTTATTTTTCTCCTAAAAGGATTAAGCAGCCAAAAATCCCCCTTTTATTGGACCATAACTGACATATTTAATCTACTCAAACTTGGCAATCTTAAATATTTTTGAGGGGGTTGGGGGTTTTTCAGAATCTTTGATGGATTGGTTGCTTAGTCTAACTCTAATAAATGGCTGAGTGCCTTAAATAGATAAGTTACTTTGTACACATAGATGAGATTTTAAGTGTCATGGATTTAATTCTCACAACAGGCAGCTGTAGCAACTGTGAGGCTACCAAGAATGTGCACTATATGGTTCCAAATTTCTTCCTTCCCAAACACTAAAGAAAATGAATGACTTGACTTGAACCAGAAATGGGAAACAAATAGGGATATAAGCTGAATGAAGTATCAAGGCTGTTAAGTACTTTTATCCATAAGGGGAACTCTCCTTTTTGTCTAGGCATTAACATTAATTCTCCTTCAGCAAAGAGGCTTGTGGAAAATAATTGGGGTTAGAATGCATGAGAAGAGAGTGCACCGAGGATAAATGTGTGTGATAACAATGGACTTTCCCATGACTTAGCACATCTAGATAGTGTTATCTGTTATTTGGTTCACTAGTGACCAGAACTATTCTTGATCTTGATTGGAGGGAGCTAAAAGTGATTTACAAAGAGCAAGTTTTAGGATAATCCCAGGTTTACAGCTGGGGAAATCTGAGAGGCAGCCACCATCAAGGTCATACAGGAATGCTAGAGCAGGATATTCCAGATATAAAACACGGATGTTCCAGATGCTCTTTCTGTACCTCAACAGCAGCATGGCATTGAAACATACTTCATTTAACTCTCGAAGAGCCCCGGTATATGTAACTTGATTTCCTAAGTGAAAATTACAGATAATGTGGTATAGCAGCATCCTGTACATCTGCAGAACTCTTGCATCAACCAGCTTCTCTTTAATGCTTCTGTGTCAATGGAGGTCAGATTCCTAAAATGAAGCACTTGGCTTAACAGATTAATGCAGGAAAGCAGGGGAAATGCAGGCATCAACTTGCAAGTGTGTTGGTAGCAGTAGAGAAATTACGGTTTTGTGTTGTGGGTCCTCTTCAAGATAGGGTCTACAGAAATCAGATCCTTTGATAGTAAACTTTTGTACTTATTTATGTGAAAGAGGAAATTGGGGTCATGTGAACTTTGCCTCTTTCCTTGTCCTGTTACTGTGCATTGATATAGTCAAGCTACTCTTAGCTTCATGGGCTTGGTACATGAAACTAAACAATATGATGGGTTAACTTGACCTTGAGCTGGAATGCTTGGTTTGGGGTGGGCTGAGGTTACAGTTGGAAATGGTATTTTTGGTGATATTGTTTGTTTTCTGATGATACTGTGCCTTGATCAATAGCTTCCACATTCCACCCCAGAAGTGTAGCTAGTACCTAGTTTGATCCATTTCTGGTTAGGTTAATGATATCATTTAATGTCAGCAACCAAGACTGACTTAGTGTGGTTTTGCTCAAAGAAGTTCTGTGATACAAGGGGCCTTGCGTGTTGCACTGCCTGCTAGGTGTGTAGCTCAGCCCCTCCCCTCAACTCTTCTGCCATGACTTGATGTTATTCTATAAAGAGAGAGGGTTCAATGGAGATCTTCTTCCTGGGAGGGCTTCCCCGGGAAACGGCAGTACTCACGATTTAGACGCGATGTTCCATGGGGCTCCGCCTCCCCTACACCCTGTCCACTCGCAAACCGGATGGGCGTCAGCACAATGGTGGTTCAGCCTTGCTGTCATGACCACAGCTTGCTTCGAGAGGAACCCCACATCCGAGTGGGCTCGGTTGGTATTTGTCCCTCCTGCCTCGAAGCGTAGCCTTCCCTCCCTCGAGGTTGTCAGGCTATCTAGGCGTAATGTTGCGCCTACCGCAGTGCCTCTGAGTAGGGGGCTTTGTTCTTACGCCTCTTCTCTCTCTCTCTTATTTTTCCTTTTTTTTTCCAAAAGAAATAGACTCCTGGGGAGGAGAGGGATGTGGAGCTGCCTCCTTTCCCCCAGCCTCCTACAGGGGCGCTCAAATGCCTCCCCTGCTCTGCCTCCTACAGAGGGGCTCAAATGCTTCCCCTGCTCTGCCTCCTACAGGGGGCTCAAATGCCTCCCCTGCTCTGCCTCCTACAGGGGGCTCAAATGCCTCCCCTGCTCTGCCTGCTGGTGCTGCACCAGTTGTGCTGCTCCTCTCCCGTGCAGGATCCTCAGCACGTCTGGCATGTTGCACACCAGCGCGCTCTCTCTCCAGCTCCTTTCCCGCCTGCGTTCTGGCGGGGCTTTTAAATCTTCCCACGGTGGCCAGCATGGCTGCCTCGATTGGTCCAGCTGTTCCCTGCCCGGGAAACAGCTGATTAAACAGCCGGCGTAACACCAGCTCGCGTGGCTGCGGTTTCTGCTCCTGCTTTGGCTACCCGGCGGGAGGTAAGTTTTTCCCACAGGGAGGCTGTTTCTGGGGTTTGGGGTCCACGGGGATTACCCTCTCCCCTTTGGAAGCCTTTGGGGGTGCCTCGCTGCCACAAGGTCCCAGTGAATTAAGGCTGCTGACTTTCCAGTCACTTATTGAGCTTTCCAGAGCAATAGACCTTTTAAAAATAAAAATCTCTTGCTTTTGCATGCAGTACATGATCAGGAGCAGCTTAGAATTTGAGAATCTCAGTGTTGCTCTTTTACATTATCGACTAGTGACTTAATATTGGACTAAGGATATACCTGCTGAGTCACCACTGTAGCTGCAGTGAAGACATACAGAAACTAGCTTAAACTAGCCATGACAGCCTGAACTAGAGCTCAGAACAAGTTGGGAAAACCCATCCAAGGAACCTGGGATACCTTACACTTTAGACATGATTAACCAGTTAATCACTTCTTGCATAGTAACCTGGCCGCATATTTATGCAGTTAATGGTATGATAAAACAGGGAATAAGCCACAAAGTTTTTAGACAAAATGGGTGTAATAACTCTGTGGCTAGTTCCCATTGTATATTAAATTGAACGTGTGGCTAACACTGATTAGTTGATCAGCACTCTGAGCCCCAGGAGTGCACCAGTCTTGAAGGACTCCTATGTGTTCCCTAAGTGCTCCCAGCCACGGGCACACTGGGCACCCAGCTTGCTACTTGCTGGTGCAGGGGGAGCCTGGGATCATGATTCCGGGCTCCCCCTGCACTGGCAATAGGGTACGATTGGGATCTGATCCCCAGTCCCACAATTGCACTCCCTGCCATGCACATGTAGCATGGCAAAAGGTAGACTGTAAATCAGATTCCATTGCAGCTTTAATTGAACCTCTGTTAACAGCCCAAGAGGCAAGGTAAGTACTTTTGTTGTTGGTCTGTTTTCACACCTAGATTGCTACCAGAACTAGAGCTTTCTGGTTTGCAGAGTAGCATAGATAGTGATGGTAGTGTAATATAGCCAAAGTAGTCAACATTATAGTCAACTGTCTTCCATAAACCACCAGATGAGAGAGGGTGCTGTGTAAGCTAAGCCATTGGAGATGAGACTCTGACCCCTTGTGTCCTTAACTAAATTTTTGGTAAAGAAGATATTCTTTAAAACACAAGAACTAAGATCTTTAAACTGATATAATATCCTTCATTACCACAGGACTGAAGGAAAGGAAACTTCACATCTTTTTGTGACTGTGGTTTCTGCTATCAGTTTCTTATTTTTGCCAGAGGAAGAGGTACAGAGCAACAAGATCGTGTTAGGATAAGAGCTTCCCTCCCCTCCTTCCCCAACACCCTACCAAACTGTGAAAAGCCATGAAGTGGCTGAAGTGCCATCTCCTGAGCTTTAGCCATGAATTTATAACAAGGATTGTTGGAATCATTTGTATTTTGTCCAGTGTCTGAGAGGCACAAGCTGGAACATCGCTGTACACTGGAAATGGTGATGTATCTTAGTAGAATTCTAGAAGTTCTTTCTGTTCAGACTAAATATTCTAGGATTGCTGGCTCTGTGAGACTAGGAGCTCCTGTGTTGCAAACCCCATCTGGGCTGATGAGCATTCTTGCTACAAAGGGCACATGCCACTGATCTTGTTCTGCATTGTGTCTACCTAAGCCTTGGATTTATAAACTGCTTATATATCACTATATATGTAAATGACTCTAGAAATTACTGATTATAATGGAAACCCTGGGTGCAGAAAGTGTTGCAGGATCTGTACAGTAAGCTGGCAATAATTTCCTGAATGAAGTGCTAGAAAATAGGTTATTTAAACTCTTTTTAGTATCTCATATACCAAGGGTTGGCAGCCTATGGCCCATGGAGATTTTGGAGGCAGCCTGCAAAGCTGTGGCTTCAGCAGCAGGAGACTCTCTGCACCACGCCACAGTTGGCACCAGGATCTTAGGTGGGGAGGGAACTGCCCACATTGCCCCGCAGTTGGCCGCCTTGGGCTCCAGCAGAGGAGCTGTCACTGTGCCCACATTGCAGTTGGGCAGCTTAGGCTGTGGCAGAGGGAAGGTTTTACTCATACTATGCCAGTCAGGCAGCATGGACTCCAGCAAAGGGGTGGCTTTAACCCTGCCATCATGGGCAGCAGGGAAAAGTGACAGCATCCAGGTCCTAGTGCCCACACAGCTCCTACCTGAGCTGGGTACTGGGCTGCATTAGTAGAGCATTAAGGCCAAGAGAGCAAGCCTTACAAGGGGAGACTCAGGGACATGGGACTCTTCAGCCTGCAGAAGAGAAGGCTCAGGGCAGCTTATAAGTACATAAAGGGGGTACATCAGGATCTGAGAGAACCAGGGCTCACCAGGGCTCGCCAAGGGATAACTAGGTCTAACGGCCACAAACCTCTAGAAGGGCAATTTAGACTTGATATAAGGAAAAACTTCTTTACAGTCCGAGTGTCCAAAGCCTGGAACAGACTCCCCCCGAGGTGGTGCAAGCACCTACTCTGGATTCATTCAAAAGGCATTTGGATGTTTATCTTACTGGGATCATTTGATCCCTGTAGACGTGGGCGACTGGTGCCGCCTTAGTCAGGGGGAGGCACATGTCCCCACAACCAGTCCCGCCAACTGGGAGGGGGTCCCCCTGTGGCCAATCCGGCTGCCCAGGGGGAGCCCTGCAGCCGATCCCACAACGGCCAATCACTGCGGCCAATCACTGCAGCCGCTTCTGGGAGTGGTTGCGGCGGCTTCTGGGAGCGGCTGCAGCGGTTGGCCAGTGCTTACAGGGTGGGCACCGGTGCTCCCGCCTGCCCCCCCGTGCACCCCCGTTCACCCCCTACATGTCGCCACTGCCTGCAGACTTCCTGCTTCTGGCAGGGGGCTGGACTCGATGATCTCACGAGTTCCCTTCCAGCCCCTAATGTCTATGAAATTGCCAGCAGGTTGTGGGAAGTGATTCTTCCCCTCTGTTCAGCGCTGGTGAGGCCACATCTGGAGTCCTGTGTCACGTTTTGGACCCCACCACTGTAGAAGGGATGTGGACAAATTGGAGAGTCCAGTGCAGTGCAATGAAAGTGGTTAGGGGAGTGGGGCACATGACTTCTGAGAAGAGGCTGAGGAAACTGGACTTATTTAATCTGGAGAAGAGAGGACCGAGAGGGGGTTTAATAGCAGACTTTAACTACCTGAAGCGGGGGTTACAAAGAGGATGGAGCTGGACTCTGTTCTCAGTGGTGGCTGATACAGAACAAGGAGCAGTGGTCTCAAATTGCAGCAAGGGAAGTTTAGGTTAGGTATTAGGAAGAATTTTCTCACTAGGAGGGTAGTAAAGCACTGGAACAGGTTACCCAGAGAGGTGGTGAAATCTCCATCCTTGAAGGTTTTTTAGACAAAGCCCTGGCCAAGATGCTATAGTTGGGGATGGACCTGCTTTGATTAGGGGGTTGAACTAGAGAACCTCCTGAAGTCGCTTCCAACCTCAATTTTCTATGATTCAGTGACTTCCAGCCTTTCATCAGAAAATGTTGCCAACCCCTGTTGTATGCAGTAAAGATTGCAGTCCTCTTTTGGGTGAGGATTGCAAGACAATTGACAAGCCGAATGCACCACGGCTCTGCAAGCCCTGGTCTAGACATCAGTCTTCAAGGTGGCAAATGAGAAAAAACTGCAGCTAATGTATGGTGTTCTCTACTAAACTTCAATGTGGGGTTTTCTCTTTGCAGGGATACTGCTAGATATACAGACGTACTTCGGTATCCATGACAGCAAAGCTGGTTTCTTGCAGACAGGTAAAGAGGGTGTCCTGGTCAGAGGAATATGATCTGTTCCACATACAGCTTGCTGGTTTCTAAAAATGAAGTATAGCTGTTCTTTTCTTCCTTGTTTTGTTTCTAGTTCCTCACTACTGCCTTGCAACTTTGATTGCTAAAACTTTATCAGTTGGTTCACAAACGTATGGGTAAAAGCCATTGACTGCTGACTTTTAATCAGACTCAAAAAAGTTTCTTTACTGAGAGGGCTAACCTTTTTTTTCGGTCATTTAAAATTTTTATGGCCCTCAAAGTCGGGAGTTGGAGTGGGTTTCTTGGCCAAATTCCTGCTTTAACACTAACATCCTCCTAACAAAATTCTATTTATCTTTCCATTGGCCAGTAAATACCTTTTGCCTAAACTTAATGAGTCACATAATGAGTCCAGGCTGAAACTACTTCAAGATCGTTTCAGGCTGGACATAAGGAAGAATTTCTTTACTGTCCGAGCCCCCAAGGTCTGGAACAGCCTGCCACCGGAGGTGGTTCAAGCGCCTTCATTGAACACCTTCAAGATGAAACTGGATGCTTATCTTGCTGGGATCCTATGACCCCAGCTGACTTCCTGCCCTTTGGGCGGGGGTCTGGACTCGATGATCTTCCGAGGTCCCTTCCAGCCCTGATGTCTATGAAATCTATGAACATATGAATTGGGCAAACCTATGATCCCAGGGTCTGAGGGTTAGCTAACTTTTAATTGCTGTTGGTTTGAATGAATGTGCTAAATAACATGGCTATGAAATGCCTTTATTTAGCATGGGATCATTTAGTATCTGTCACCCTGAAACAACTAAGGTCAGAGTTCATGGGTGTTGGTCCAAGGACATAGGCAGACAAAATTCTTTGGGTAAATCTCATACCTTTTATTTGACCAACCAAACATTTTAGTTGGTTTAATTAAAGATATCAGATTTACCCGAAGAACTTTGTCTGCCTAATGTCAGAGTTAAAATTCTGACTGAAGAGCATGTTTTGGGAAATAATGGCACATTTTGGGTGGAAATGTGAACTAATGAGCATGGCTGGCAGCGTTAAACTGTCTTCTTAACAGAGTATTAAGAAACCCTTGTCTCATTCAAAGAAGTTAAAAAAAAAAGTGTGGAGGGTGCAAGAAGCAGTGGTATAGATTTTTTAACAGTATATCGAAGAGTGAGTTTATTAAGGCACCTGGGAGAAGTTTTTCAGTCATGCATATGTGATAACCTCATGAATTACTAAAGCACTAGACTGCTTGCATCCTGGTCATTGGTCACTGGTTTACACTTAACGTTTTGCTGCTTGTGGTTTCTGTTTCTTCATCTGCAAACGCTTACATCTAGATGAGTCACTGCCTAAACCAGAACTATTAAACCTTGCTACCTCAGGGCTAGAAAAGCCAAAGCTGCTGAAATATTAGCCTGTTTCAATATGGCTCTTGGGAGTGGTGGTCTGCCCACAAGTTCTGCAAATTTGATCCTTCCTTTTGACATTTAGCCCAACAAATAGCACATATATACATAGTACTGCCTCAGGGAAAAAAGGGGTGTCATAAGAATGACTTGCCTAGAATTCTCAGATTGATATATTTTTCTTTTTCAGTCTTCCTCCTGTGCTACATGCTATCTGCACCCTTCTTCGGATACCTAGGTGACCGATACAACAGGAAAATCATCCTTGGTGCTGGCATCTTCCTCTGGAGTGGTGTGACACTAGGCAGTTCATTTATCACTGAATCAGTAAGTCACTTGCTTATTCTGGGATGGTACTCTTGAGTCAGTGGAGTCTGGGAATAATGGAGTTTTGTTTTGAACCAATCATACTTCTTTAAAAAGCTTTCAAACAGCATGGTAGACCCTGCTTCTTAAAAGTGAACAGTTAACCATGTGTAGGAATGCTTTACTGGGGATTGTAATATGCCTCTCAAGCCATGGAAGGTATAGAGTCATGGGATTACTATAGCATAGTGTATATGCATAAAGATTAAGTCTGTGAATTAAAATTGTACAGGCAACTTGTTTTCTAACTTTTGAGTGCTTGACTTTTCTAGAATAGTAGGGCGTTTTAGCTTCATCGATTGTAACTTCGCAGTTTAACAAACCGAAACCTAAGTCTATCATGTGGCATCATTGACACCGCTGGCTCATAAGCATAGTTAGAGTGTTAGATCCTTCATGGTGTCACATGGTATCCTGAAATAAAATAGTCTCCCTGGATTGTTCAGCTCTGTTGCATACATCTTTTCAATTTTACCATTGCTGTTATTAGCAATGAAAGTGAGACGAATGCCCCTTTAGTGGAATGCCTGGGCTCTTCTCTCTAGTTACAACTACAACCACCATGGACCTGGTTCCACGGTGGAAGCTCTGGGATGGTTGGCTGCCCCAAGAAGTGCTGGATACTCTGGGCCTTGGCGATCTGTTAGGCATGTACCCAGAATTATTAAGGTGGCTCTACTTGGGTTCTCTTCTAAGAGAAAAGTTATGATGAGCTCTACTAATCATTTCAGGAGTTTCAGTTAAGCACTAATGTCTGTCCGAAGGTCATGCACCAAATATATAAAATGTCATGCTATGTATGAAGCAAACTTTCAGCATTCTGTAAGGAATATCAGTTTGTAATGAAATTCTACAGGTGGTTCAGAGAATTTCCCCCCAGTAAGGGAAACCTTCAGATCATGGACCACAATGGAAGCAGCTGTTTGGTGCTAGTCTTAATCAGATTTTTATTTTCAGTCATTGTACCACTTTAAGTCAATTGGGAAATGCTTAGTACCCCTTCTCCCAACTTTTAATAAGCAATGTCTTGATGTGTGGTACAAGGCTGTCTAAAACAAACAAGAGAAAGTGAGCAGTGCCTTCCACAAGATGGAGATGATGCACTTGATGTGCATTCCGCTAGATGCTTCATCATGTAGTGGACCTATTTGTATAATGCCCTGTTAGCTGAACTTCTTGGGTCTCCACAGTAGCCCTCCATCTTCACTAAGGGGATTGAGATTTCCTTTTCACTGAGCGGTGTATTCTGAGGTTTTTCTCACTGCCTCTCAAATCCTTAAACAGCCTTTTTTCCCTATCAATTTTGTGAAAACATTGTACACTAGGGCTTCCAAAAATGGACCTGGACTAGCATGAGTTGATAACAGAATGTTAATCACTGTCTACCCATGTTCAATACAAGGGACCAATTAATCTGGTGTCTTTGCTGTTGTGAACACTGGTAAGAATACCCTTCCTTTAAAAGAAAGCTTTCATTTCATGTGCATATTTTGGACCATACTCTGTCTTCTGCCTCCAGTATTTCTGGTTATTCATTCTTTCACGTGGACTTGTTGGCATCGGCACCTCCAGTTACTCCACTGTGGCACCAACTTTCATTGCAGACCTATTTGAGGAGGGGAAAAGGACCACAATGTTGTCTTTCTTCTATATCTTCATCCCAGTTGGAAGGTATGTCTGTTTACCTATTGTTGAACCTTATGGGAAATTTTTCAGGTCAGGACTCTCATACAGCATCCTTTTCAGCCTTGATTATGTCCAGTTGAGCCTGTACCTTTATTCTGACTTCTTCACGGTAGGCCAGCACCCAAAAAGAATTGGCTAGGCTTTCCATAGTTATGTTAAAGTATATAATTTAGGTCACACCTTTTATAATTTTAATGGGTTTTTGTGTTCATTTTGGAAAACTTAAATGCTAATGTGGTGTGTGGGCAGGCCCCCATTAGTTAGGGAAAATCTTAACATACATATATATATTTTTAGACAGGTGAAAGCTAGGTTTTCTTCTCAGAAACAAGAAACAAGGTTTTCTTCTCAGTTGTCAGGAAACTATTTTTTAATTAAAGTACTTGCTCTTGAAGAACAGAAACACTTGAGATTAGTTTTCACTTGCAATAAAATCTATAGGGAAAAAAAGCATGCTTGTTAGTTGCAGACCACACTGGAACCCAGGCTCCCAGTTTAAGATAAAGGAGCCTACGCGTGGTATAATTCATCCGGCTTTTGTAAATAGACTGTAAGATTTACTGCAGGTCCCTGCTTATATCTGGATGCCTGGGTTTGTCCTAATAGAATAAACATGTATATTCCTTATGAATATAAATTCAGTGAGATAGTCTGAAGAATATTTTCTTTCCAATGCTGTTTTCTAACTTTGGGTTCCTTTAATTTACGATAATCTTCATGAAGAAGCGTGGGCCCAGGCAGAGGTACAATACATTTGGCTTTTAAGCCTTTATGGGATTGGGGCACTGGAGTAACAGCTTTCTCTTATTTTTTGGCCCCTTTCTGACCATTCCCCACAATCTCATTTGCTTCCCCATCTGTGCCTGTGGGAATAAGGAAAGGTGTGCTAAGCACTTCTAATTCAACAACATGGATATTAAGGCCTTATTTGTGGTAGAAAAAGTCCTAGTATAGACCTGATTTGGACATTGTCATCACAGTCTGTCTGAGCACTGTTAGCTTCTAATGGGAAGTACAATTAAATTACCATGGAGAGGAAACTATCACAAAATCTTCCTGTGTGCTCCCCTCAATAAAAATCCTGCTGCTGAGGGTTGGTCTTCTAGTGCACGAGTGGACGCTGCACAGAAATCTTAATGTATTGTTTTTCTTTTACAGTGGCTTTGGTTATATTCTGGCATCTAGTGTGACACAAGCTACTGGCCACTGGCATTGGGCATTCAGAGTGAGTGTCTGTTTTTTGTATTGTTTTTTTTCCCCTTCACCCCTTCTCCCCTTTCCTCTGGGATCTGATCTATTCCTTGTAAAATTTCAGTCTTGACTGGATCTGTGTAATGATTTTTGAGTCTCCTAGCTTGCTTACAAGGCAAGTCAGCAGTCACAGGGAATGAATGACAGCTGCTTCTAGCAGTCAGGTGCCCTGATCTTTAGGAGCAGAACTCTAATCTTTTAGATCAAGGGTGACCCACATGCAGCTTGAATGCCACAAGTGGCACAGGAAGTCTCTGCATATAGCACACAGCAGATCAGGGCAGGGACAGGAAACACAGTGACAAGTAGGACAAGAAGCAGAAAGCAGAAGAGGAGATAGAGCAGTAGTTTGAGCAGAGGAAGGGGATCAGAGTGGTAGTTGGAGGGTTCGGGGCTAGCTTGTGGGACATGTGCCAAAAAGGTTGGTCCCCACTTTCCTGGTTATGCTGCCTCCCAAGCAAAGTGAGTTGTCTACCTTCAAGGTACTTGCAGGAGTAGAAACATCAGTACTGAGATGACTGCTTGGCTGGGTGCCACCCCTCATGCAAGAATGGCAGCTCTGCACAGTGGGGAACTTTCTCTGCATTTTTCCCACAGAACTGTGGGAGACCATTGGTGGATTCATACAGGAACATGTGAGGGCATGCCAGTGTATTGCACTTCCTCACAACAAAATCTTGTCCTATAGTTGCATGGTGACCTACAGGTTGGTTACAGGGGTAACCAACCTGTGGCACATGTGCCACAAGTGGAATGGGCAGCCTCCATGTTTGGCATGTAGCAGATCAAGAAGGGGCAGGGAGCAGAAAGCAGAGCAGCAGACTGGAAAGAGGATAGGAGTGGCACTCATGTGGGAGGTGTGAAGCTTAGTTTGTGGTACACCTGCCAAAAAGGTTGTCCCCCGCTAGCCTAGAGAAAACAAATAATGTCTCTTCTAGGCCTCTCTGCAGGTCCTCATGTATACATGTTTAACAGTAACACATCTGGCTATTACCTGCCCTTCAGTGTAAGGGGAACAGCATTCATGACCTTACTTCAGTCTTGTCTCTACAGATAACTCCTTGCATGGGAGGGTTGGCACTGGTCTTTCTCATTCTGCTAGTCCCTAATACAAACCAGAGAACAGCTAAAGTTTTTGGAGGGCAAAGCATCACCAACACAACCCAGGGAGCAGCCAAGAAGCATGAACCACACAGCACTGCCCACACAACCTGGTGCAAAGATGTCAAATCACTTGGCAAGAAGTAGGTAATCATAGTTGCAAATATTGCTTATAGCCCAAAATAGTTGTTAAACCAGTAGGCAGTGTGATTCTGGATCCAGATGGCAGTTGTGTCCCACAAGCATTTGTTCTGTACTTGAGTGCTATAGTATATGCTGCAGGGTATGCAGGTTGCCTGAAGCCCTCGTAATTAATTTCCCTGCTTTCTTAATTACTGGGACACTACAAATGAGATTGAGGACTGACTGTTTCTCCCTACATATGTGGAAAGGAAGAGGCAAAGCTGCTAGTATTTGGGGTAGGGAAGGCAAATGCCTGGTTCCCCTCTTGTTTTAACTCAAAGATAGGCCTGACTCAATCCAAGCCCTGTTGTGGATGCAGTTTAAATCCTGATCCAAATCTGCCACCAAACTGGGCCTCTAATTCATAGGTGATATCTGCCCCACAATTGCAGGTAGAATACAGAGTGTAGACTTACCTGCACCAGCTCATGTACCATGAAGCTGCAGCAGCACAGGTTTCA
Source organism: Alligator sinensis (assembly GCF_000455745.1). NCBI lineage: Eukaryota > Metazoa > Chordata > Crocodylia > Alligatoridae > Alligator > Alligator sinensis. The sequence continues at coordinate 904,040 of NW_005842360.1, forward strand.
TGGACAAAGTCCTACCAGGCTTGTACTGCCTAGACAGAAGCAACTCTTATAAGTCTGTATGGTGAAAATCTACCCTGCTTTCTGCCTGCTATTGAGGTTTCAGGTAAATGAGCTATCAGAGAGTAATGGGGCTTTGTAACTAAACCAGGGTCAGTGAAACACCTGCAGATTAGGATAAATATACTGCTGCTTTGTGCTGCCCTGTCTCTCTACTTTTTTACTGAGGGCTCAAAGGGCAAGGACTGTCTTGTTCTCTTTGTATAGCACCTTGCATGATGAGGTCTTCAGATTATATTCCCATACCACACAGTGATAATATCAAACACAGATAATCATCAAGTGAGTGCCAAATGCTGAAATCTTCCTAGGCTGACTTCCAGGTATGCTTCTGGTTGATAATATGTACCCTAGGGTGAGGACTGAGGGAGATGGCAGCACCAATCCAAATATTATGTTGGGCAGTAACCCATCTGATTTCTCCTGTTCTGTACTGGTAGGAATAGCATGTTCCTTGTAATGATAGTTTAACAAAAGTCTTTGCAGAGTAGAAGGCATGTCCTGCCCTGCATATCTGACAGAAGCAAGGTTTGCCCTTGACTACACTTGTTCCTGGGCATTTATTCATGTGAGAGGCTACAAGAGGTAGTAAATAATTGCAGCTCCCAGTTACCTGCATGCACAGCCTTGGGAATGCCCAGCCTGGTTTTTTTTACCACCAAACAGCCATCTCTGAAAAGTACCCAGAGGAAGATGGGTCTGAAAGCATCAGCAAAGCAGGGCCAAAAGGAAATCTGGATATCATTTGTGGCCTTAATAGTAACTAACATGCTGTTGAGTTCTTCATAAGTCTTGGTGCCCTGTGCAGATAACCCCTTTCATGATGCTGACCTTGTGGGTTCTTCCTAAGCTGCAATGGATCAGCAGGTCTTGGGCAATCTCATATGATGTTGTATAGCCTGCTACACTGCTTCATGGCATTGTGGCCAGAATTTGCAAGATGAGGAGGTGCGTTTGTGGAGTAGTTGTGCAGCCGTGCCACAACATGCTCACCACTTCAGCTTTGACATAAGACTAAAAAGCAGAATGGCCATCCACAAGATGGCACTGTTGACTTGTATGAAGCTCACTTGTAGAGTTTTCAAATTGTGGCAAAGAACTTAATGACCTGGCAGCATGCTGACATTGTAGTTTTGCTTTCAAAGCCTACCTGTAACTGTCCTAATAAATCTTGGCAATAAAATACACAAGAGGCTAAAGTTGAGCTTTCACATTAAGGAATCAGTGGGTCACACTACTGCTGATGCTGTCCTACTTGGTCTGAGTATAGCGTCTGTTCTCATCATAGATTTTTATGATCGTGATGTTTATGCTCCCTGAAATAACATCCTTTTGCTCGAAGTATTTCTCAAAACTCTGATACTTGTTTCTCCTGATCTGGCAGCCGGAGTTTCATCTGGTCCACGTTGGGTTTGACAGCTGTGGCATTTGTGACTGGAGCCCTGGGATTCTGGATGCCGTTGTTTCTATACAGGGCTGAACTCCTCCATGGCATTGTCTCTCCATGCCTTGAGGAGCCATGCAGTTCCTCCAACAGGTGAGGTGTGCTTCATTCTGGAAAGCTGTAGAAAATGTATGTAAGAACACAATGTATTTCTTAATCCTAATGGTGGCCAGGGGCTCTCTTTCTAAGAAAAGGCTAGGGTTGGGCTGTGAGCAGTTATGGAGAAGGTATAAGGCACTGGTATTAAAAGAGATCACTGAAGAATGCTGTGAGTTTATTGTTTTAGATTCATACTGTAAATGAGCTGGTGCCCTTTTCTTGAAGGCTCATTTACTTGGTGAGATGCTACTAGTCCTTCAAAAAAAGGCAGTTTACACTGTAGCTTCTCAGTCAGTGGGGAAAGGTCTAGCTAATGGGAAGGAAGGTCCAAGTTTGAGACCTCCCTTGACCTCCTAGATTACATACATGAAAGTCACCTGCCCCCACAGAATGGATAACTGTCCCCACCACATGATGGGCTGTGCTTCCCTCCTTCATAGACCCTTTGGGAGTGTTTATTTTTTCAGTGCTTGACCCTGGCCCCTCACTCTTCAGCAATGGAAAGCTGCATAGGTCTGCTACTGAAAAACTGGATCTCTTGGCACCCAGTTTCTTACTGGCTTCTGCAAGTAGGTCCAAAAGAGCTCCAGCATCAGTTGGAGATGTAACTCTAACAGGAGCTGTGCAACCATCAGATTTTTGCAGCAACTCGTAAATCTTGTCAAAATGAAGCACTGTATAGCTGAAATACAGGATTCAGGGACATTTGGGTAAACAGTAAAGAAAAGCCTACACTCACATCTCTTCAATCTTGGCTAGATTGTTTGTTGAGTTATGGAAGCCCCGCTTGGGCCTGGCCGCAAGGGAAGGGGCCCAGTGTTCTGCAACAAAACCTGCTCCGTGTGTAGGGGAGATGAAAGCGAAAAGCTCCATTGAGTCGCCCTGTATTTGAAGAAACGGCTTCTTGTAGCAGTATGCTCCAGTCTCTTTTCTTTGTCTCAGGTTCCAGTCTTGCTGTCTTTCTGCGTCCTGACACGGCAAGTTAAACTTGTTTCCCCATCCAGATCCAAAAAGTCTTCTTGGCTTGTCTAGTGGTGGTTCTTCCAGTCTATCTCCCAAGTAGTTTTCAGATAACTTGCATCTCGCAGGTGACTTGCAACCTTCACAAGCTGCAAGTTCTTGATAGTCCATTTGCAGCAGCCTCAGCATACCTGCATGGCTCATCCTTCATTGTGTTCTTTTGTCTCTGGAAAGAGACTAATTGCTTTACACTAGATGGACATTACAAGCGAGTAGGAAAACTTAATCACATACTTGTTACGAACCTAAAATGATATTGTCACAAAAAAACCACAAACCACGAGATACGTGTGAGTGTTGGATTGCGGGAAGAAGGGGAAGTCATCTAAATGTTCTGGCAAAAGATTGCTGAGTAAAGATGAACCTGAGCACGAGGTTCAGTGTCAAAGTTGAGGGGAATTAAGCCCCCATCTGATGATACTGCAGCAGTGAGAAAGGAACAGAGGTTATTGAATCTGAACCTGTTACCAAGTGGCCGAGTTTGAGACTGGAGTCACACTAACAGGTCTGAGCCATGTGGCACAGCACTCTAGCACTCTGCCTCAAAATTGGGTAGCTTCTATCAGTTAGTAACTTATCTATAGGCAGAACTGTGCTAGAGAGGAATAGTCAGGTACAGATATTGATATACAGGTAAAATATCTGGTACCTTTTAGAAAATTTTGTGTGGTGTCAAAAGGAGGCAAAGGATTTGCAGCTACATGTCATAGCAAGGGAGTTGCAGAAAAGAGGGTCCTGATGTAATTCTTGTCTGGCTTTTAATTGATTTTTGACATCCTTGGAAGCCTTTTGCCCTCAGCATGGAGGAAAACTTTCTTGGCCTTCTACACTGAGAGTAGTAAAGTATGCTTAGTACAGCTCTTAGATGCAGCAAGCACTCAAATATCTCCCAACATCTACACACTGAATGTCCATTCTCTGTGCATGTGGTCATGAATACCTCCGTTTTCAGGGTGTTTGGAGGGGCAGCGGACTGCCATGTTCTTTATCCTCATGGTGGGAAAGAAGGGTTCACAATGTAGAGGAAAAACAAACCAGAAGAGCTTTGTTTATCTCCTTGGGTAGCATGGAGAGGCTAGGGGAAGCTATATTTAAGCAGGCAGATAGGTTCTGAACTCAGAGCTGGAGGTGTTGGACAGTTTGCTGGCTAGGTCACCAGGAAATGGTGGCAGCAGATCAGAACTTCAGTACCTAACTATTTTTGCACTGGTCAGTCCTAGGACAGGCTTGGGTAATGAAGTCCAACCTGGAGAAACCTGCCCAGTTTCAGATAATAGGCACGCTGATGTGAGAGTTCATGAATTGTCACCTGCAGGTACCCACCATGTCTCCTCTACTAGTGACTATTTCTAAGGAGCTTGTTTTGCTCAGATGCTAGTCCCATTTTGCTTGTTCCAAGCATAAGATGTAGTTTTATCTTCTAACTTGCATTTTGGATGATTTGATGATAATGATATTAGAGTAAATGCTACCTTCATAGAAGTAAAAGACTGCCTGACATTTACTGTTATCTCATGTACTGCATCCTATGCTAAGGTTTTCTTTTCCTTTTTTAAACTGTCATGGGAGCTAATGCCAAGGACCTTATATAGCTGGTTATAGATATTTTTTGGTAGAGTGGCATAAAGGGAACTATCAGATTTACATCTGCTAGTGCTGGGATTTCCAGGGTGCTGCACATTCCTGGATTCCCCCAGTGATACTTTAAGTGTGTCTGAAGCTGTTTAACAGCCAGAGGGGATGACCCTCGCTTAAGGATCAGTCTTGCAGCACCTAGGCTCCCTGGAAACAAAAATTCAACCTGCAGCATAGCTGACTCAGCCCTTTAGATACCATGCAGTTTATGTGCAGGTCTTCACACGGAGACCTTTGCATACATCAGACAAGTACTTGGGGTTCTCAGATGCTTAAAGACCCCTGGGCAATCTTAAGAAGAAAATTCTCTCTCCAGAGCTTGGCTTCTGTACTTCTTTCTCTCTACCTATTTTGTTGTGCCCTCTGATGGACTAATGCTAGGCTGCTTCTAATTTCAAACTTGATTCTACCTGACAGAGATGCTTGTAAAAGAAGATGTTGCTGGTTCTATCCATACTACAAGAATTATTACTAGTTATAGATTAGAGGATTGAGGGTGGTGAACTAGTAGTAACCTTATGCTTTGCCTAATGCCATTGGATTATTTTTGTTACTAATTCTACAGTGAAGTAGTGAAGTGATAATGTCCAGTTATCCAGGAGGCACTGGAAGAGCCAGTACACTGCATCACAGTTTGATCACTACAAATGCAGATGCCCCTGCCCTAGGCTAGGGATAGAAGTTACACATAAACCGGTTCAGATCTGGAACACAACAGAAGTCCAGTGCACATAAGCTGCTTTCAGAATGGCTGAAACTGGTTTAAAATAAACCTGGGTGGATGTAGTATCAGACTTAACTGATTTAGGTTAAATTGGTTTATTGAACTTCTGTCTCAGATCCCCTCCAGATTCAAGTTAACTGGCAGTCTTCCATCATCCCAGTATGCTTTGCATTTCCCCTGCAAACCCCACCCCTCGCAGGGTGGGTGGGCTAGCCTTGCTCCACGCTGTCTGCTCCAGCTGAGCAGGGAGGTGTGCTGTAGCGCACCCCGGCTTCTGGCCTGGGTCACTGCAGGCATGTGGCTGCATTTCCAGAACAAAAAATGAATGTCTGTTCACTTAGGCTGCTTGCAGACGTGGAAAAAAATGGTGCTTCACTTTAAACTTGGTGTGCTTCCACGCTGAGCCCCGCACATGCCCAGAAGAGACAGCACCTTAGTTGCACCAGGCTTTCCCAACGTCCGTAGAGATTGAGCACCTTAGCTATTCAATCAGCTATTAAATACAAGTACCAAAAAGCCCCGTTGAAGTGCCCGTTCTATACAGACACTGCAGAGTTGGGTCAAACTAATGCACTGCTGCTTCCAATAAAATGCATTTTGATTTGTTTTTTATCCACATTTGTCATTGCCCTTGCTTATCAGTTCAGTCTATGCAGCTTAGACTAACCTGTGAAGATTGAATTGATTCAGTCTCAGGCTTTTTGACTATCTGTACTTAGCCCTAGAGCTAAGGAGACCTGAGAAAGTAGGGATCAGCATAAAGCTATGGACCTTGTTAAAATATATTTAAAGGTTCTTGTTCTCAGAACTCTCCTCTGCTCCTGTTTCCACTCAGATGAAGAAGTTCATGATGTGCTCAGCAGTGACTCCATAGTCTTGTCTTGCTTTGTCACTGGACTCTCATTTGGGACAGTGGGGATGTTGAGGGGCAGGGAGCCCCTTAGGAAGCTAATTCATCTGTACTGTGGGGGTAGGAGTAGGTATCCATAAGGAAGTATCTTAGTTTACTGGACTGGCCAAGATGGCTGGGGGCTCCTTTAAGTCACTGGTTCTTTCAGACAGCTCCTACCAGCAGAGAACCCAGTGGGGTTTTATTCATCTTTTGAGGGCATATATGTTAACGCCTGCTCTGCAGGAAAACATCTGCTTCGAGTAGGCAGGAATCAGTAGCAGAAGTGTAACTTGCATGCTTCAGTAGTGTAGCCTTGGATAGAAGGGATTGGGATACCTGGATAAAACAGAGCCCACATTGGATTATTTTTTTCCTATAACCCTGCTAAGATTAGTGGCACAACTAATAGACCAGTAATAATGCATCTTTTCCTTAACATACCCTACTCACCCCATCCCTTTCCTTTACTACCAGCTTAATATTTGGAGGAATTACTATTGTGACAGGAATTTTGGGAGTCATCACTGGGGCAGAAGTTTCAAGAAGATGCAGGAAGATTAGCTCCAAAGCTGACCCTCTTCTCTGCTCCATAAGTATGTTCACCTCTGCTCCGTTCCTCTACGTGGCAATCATGGTGGCCCAGGAAAGCATCACAGCTACTTACGTAAGTGATGAGACCATCTGTCCTCAACAAACTGCTTTGCAGGCTATTGTGGGTGGGTTGAAGTTTGTGGCTGAACTGGTTCCATTTCATTACCTGCTTACAGTGGCTAATGCCTGAGCACATGGCACTAAATTGGCCTGCACTTCATAGGGGCAGTCCAGGGACCTTAGAGGCCTCAAAGTGTAATGTCTCCCTCTTAGCTGGAGCAGGCAAATACCTGATGGAACGGGGAAGTATTGCAGACTGGGAGTAGCAGACTTCATAGGCTGAACCAACGTACTGAAGATGATGATGACAAATTCAGGCAGCATAAGTTTGGCCAACTGCTGAAAAGTTGTGTTGGATGCTTGGACGTGTGACGAATATTGGCCGTTTTTGTGGGTTAATTGCATCATGCTGTACATGTGTGGGGGGGGTTATGATTTAAATGAGGGGGTCTTGATCCTTCCTTCCACCGTGCTGGTGCCCCCCAGGGCTGCTTGAGCGGGCAGCTAGCGGATGGGTGCTGCCTGAACTGGGGCAGTACCTGCCTGCTATCAACCACCCTGGCAGCCTAGGGGAGTGCTGCTGCCACAGAAGGAAGAACTGCCCCCCGACCTTAGGCCAGGGGCCACTCAGCCCACCGGCAGCTCACCCCCCTACCATGGGAGATGCAGGCAGGCTCTGTGGCGGGGGTAGGGGGGAAGGATCAGGCCCCTCGCTGTAAGTGATGGAAGCTCCTAAATTGAATTAGTGGGTTTTTAATCGTCGAAATTAAAAATCCAGCATTTCAATTCAGGGAACTAAACCCCTGTCACGTGTACAAGCACCCATTATGTTTTAGTTGAGTGAAGTGCGGCTGTCCCTTCCTCCACAGGTGCAGTGAGGTGCAAACTCTAATAGACTGGCTTCTGGCATTTACAGCTCTTGTGTCTGTTTACTCCCAGAACACTTCAAGATTTGTGTGCTTGGCAGTGTAAGATAAACACAGTTCCTGCTTTTTGAATGATTTAGCCTTCAATTTGGGTGTCCGAAATCACTAGTTGTTCTTGAAAACTTCAGCCCACAGTGATGTAACCAGAAATGTAAACAGTGTGAATATTGTTGTCAGTAAAGGGAAATGCAGAAACCTACCAGGAGTGATGAGTAGCTGCAAGAACTCTCAGCGAGGAGTAAGTGAATGCAAACTTTATTTTAGCCATAATTTGTTAACAGCCATGAAAAGACTCCGAGCCTTTTCCAATGTACCCATGAAAAGACTGAGCCTTTTCCAGTGTATCTTTTATTCACCATTACCAGTATTAACATAAATAATAGGATCCAGGAAGAGTTAATGATAGTAATCAACACATCAATTCAAAAGGAGTACTTTCACAGCTCCTTCTCTACTAAAAATAACATTATGCTAAAGGAAAACCTCTTTGAATCTTCAGGAGCACGTTCTCCATGAAAGGCCATCCAGCACTGATGGGTTTTTCAGGCCCACAAATCCAAATGTGGTCTTTAATATGACATAATTTTTTTTTTTTTATTAATGTGTGAAGAGGCAAATAGCAAAGTGTAATTATCTCAAGGATTTGTACTTGTCCTTTGTAGGAACCACTCTCAAATCCTCATGCAGACCTCCCTGCACCCCAGTACCTTTTGTACGTAAAAGTAGTGCACATGAGTATAGTTTCATATTCCGCTAACTTCCACAGTTAAGATGATTCAGCCAGCATGTTGTAGCATCACATTTTGTCCCCTGTCCTTGATTAGGAATGATAGCATGAAAACCCACTCTTTTTTAAAGAGTTTGTCTCCTTCTCCTACATACCACTTATGAGACATCAAGTGATGACAAAGCTTTGTGAGGTGAACATCCTAATGAATAAAAAAGCTTTTTTTCTGTATAAAAACCTCTTTGAAAGGGCTGGTGGTAAACCCACTCCCTTTTTAAATGTATATTGGCAGAATCCTTCCTCGAGCAATTAAATCTCTCTCAGAGTAGGATGTGGGTCACCATGGTCTCAATGTCTGTCTTCTCCCTTCTTCCCTTGCCCCCACCCCCGCCTACAATGGGTCAATGGGTTTCTTAAATGCTCCAACTTTTCCGGATTATACTGGCTCTTTGTTGCATATTAGAAAGGCTGGATCAAGCATGAGCAGTGGGTTGTAATAAATTCTATGTACCTCTTACCTGTTTCTTATTCTTTATAGCCATCTGACTTGTTCCCTTTCCTGGTGCCTGTTATGTCTGTGTCTCTAAACCAGATCTGACATAAGACATAATGGTGTGTGAATGAGGGTGGAGTGCCAGCTGGTGCATTTGACTTGAAGGTCCCACTGAAACAAAGCTTTCAGCAGTGGCAAAAGCTGTCAGAGAAACTGGCTTTCCCATCATAGTTAATTCAGCCACATTGAAGGTAGCAAACTTGTCCCTACCACAGTGTATGTGACGGTAACCAAGGCAAAAAATGCATGTTTCACATAATTTCCAAAGGCAGTACCTTCTGGATCTAAATAAATGGTGAAGGCCATGTTGGCTGGGTGCAGCTGATGGAGCAATATCAAAATTGAGGTATGCATTCAAACAGGCATAGTGTGGCAGCTGGTAAAAGATGTTTCTCTCCTTTTGTTATCCATATTGTTCAGTAGTTCTCTGCTGCAAAATGACTCTCGGGAAGTTTGTTTCCACAAAGTTGTAACCAAGTTGGTGGAATGTTTCACAGTCTCAGAAGAGGTTCTGGTTGGTTTGCTTAGAATTATTTATAAAACAGATTTCACTGTCCAAAACTGTAAATTTTCTGTAACCCGGGTAGTACTCAATTATGTACTCCCCTCTCCAATTGGAGGGAATGTTAGCAGGGCAGGTGCTCTGTGGGGTGAAACTGCCTATTGCATACAGTTCCCTCCTTCCCCTATAGAGTAAAGCGGGGACACATCTTAAGACTTAACTATATACAAATGTATTAAATATAATCAGAGTTAAAAATGGAACATATATAATAAAGACATGGGAACTATCTGCAATACACACGGGCGCACACACACACACACGCGCACACACACACACACACACACACACCTCTCTATGCAAATTCTCTGGGTGCAGATGAGGGATCTGGGAAACAAAGGGTCTCCGTAAACATCATGCAATCTTATATTCTAGTGAAATACTAATCTACAAAGCATGAGGCGCAAGTTCACAAAATAAGAGGCTCAGGGTTTACAAAATATGAGGCCTGGGGGGAATAAATAAACAATAGTAATGCCCCAGGAAAAGGAGGAGCCCTAGATGAGAGTTGGGGAGCCCCAGATACCCCAGCTGCCCCTTTAACAAACTTAAATATCCCAATTAATCATCATGGGAGGAAGACCCTCCTCCCCTGTGGGAATCCCCTTCCCAGGCAACTCACAACTCCTCCAAGGCCCCGGTGAGGCTGTCCTTGTCTTCCAGTGCAAGGTGTCTCTCCCCTTGGCAGGGGGGCCTCAGCTGCTTTGGGGCTTTCCCAGCCCCCAGCCTGCGTGGGGACCTGTGCTGTTCTGTGCACCATTGGCCCTGCCTTGTGCCAGGGGTTGGAGACCCAAGCCACCTGGTGCGGCGCCAGGGTCTTGGTTTGCTCCTAGACCCTCCGTGCACTGGCTGTTTACCATGTACCTGGCCCATGCCAGGGGTTGGAGACCCTAGCTGCCTCGTGTGGCTCCGGGGTCTCGGTCCGCTCCTGGGCCCCCCGTGCACCGACCCGTACACCAACTGCCTGGCCTCCTGCCAGGGGTTGGAGACCTGAGCCACTTCGTGCAGCTCCCAGGGTCTTGGTCCCTCTTGAACTCTCCATGCACCACCTGTGCACTGACTGCCTGGCCTCGTGCCAAGGGTTGGAGACCCAAACCACCTTGTGCAGCTCCCAGGGTCTCAGTCCCTCTTGGACCCTCCATGCACAAGCTGTGCACCAACATCGCACTCCCTCCCGGCGGGGCTGGGGGGCATGGCTGCTTGCTGCTCCCCATCCAGTGACAAGTCTTCGGGTTCTTCCAAGGCAACAGCCCCACTCCGCTAGCCAGCTCTCCCAGCTCTTTCTTGCCTTCTTCTCTGTCCCTCAATGCAGCCACCCATGCGTCGGGCACGCTGCTCCTTAATTCCTTTCGGGGGCTTCGCCCCTAGATTGCAAATGGAGCAATCGGAGAGAGGGGGGCTTAGTTCCCTCTCAGGTCCAGCTCTTCACCTTGCCCCTCGGTTGGGGTGGGGCAAGCCTCTCCCCTGCCATCACCTGATTGGTGGGAACGCCCCACTAATCGCTCGGAGACCTTCTGAGACGGCAAGCTGGGCTGCTGCAGGCTGGTTCGCCACATTTCTAAAGGTGATACATGAATATTGCTGCAACACAGCAAGTTCTGTCTCTGTAGTGCACTGAAATTTATGTTTTGAATATTGGGATTAAGTGGGAGCCAGGTTATTTTTCGGGTTAACTCAAGCTAGGTTCATCTTCACTCTGGCCCAGTTCTGGAGTTTGCTCAATTAAAGGCAAATTTTGAGTCAATCTGCAGCTGCTCTCCACTCTGATAGAAGCAGCTGCAATTCAGCAAGATCATCTCTTACTCAGACCTCTTAGGTACCTTCCTTTCATCTTAAAGATGATGGCAGCAGTGGTGGCAGACTGTCTTGCAAACTTTACAGGCTGCACCCATGTACCAAAGCAGACAGTGGCAAATCTGTGGGTTACGTGTGGTATCTGTTTCTTGCCCAAGCGATTCCTTCACATCTCAGTTAGGAAAGGGGCGCTATTTCATCTTCTAAAAGGTTGGTTTAAAGGGTAGTCTGACATGTCTTCCATAGTTATGCTGTTGGAAGTGATTTAGTGCAGATGCAATTTCATCACCTGCTTTATTTTTTTCATCTGACAACATACTAGCAAGCTGGCTGCCTCGACATATTTATGAATATATTCAGAGAAAAAAATACTAAGATTTTGAGTATGCTCATGTAAAATCCCTGTAAGACAGACAATTGGAGCACAACTCAGTTCTTGTCCAGGACCCTCAATGATGAAGTAAGGCCTTTCCTTCAAAGCTCCTAATATCAAGTTGAACTGCAGCCTCTGCATTGTAGACAATTGTAAGGCTTGGAATCCTCTGGGTTGTCAAATATTCTTCCATTTCCCCTCAACCAGAAGTAAATAGACAACAGGAGTTGACATATTGCTGGAATCTAGTAAGGGGAAATTTTAAAAGGACAAAGATGATGATAGATTTCTTTTAATTCAGTGTGCTGTGAAACAAAGTGCTTCCCCAAACACTGTAGTACAGCTGTTGCCATAAAACAATGCCTGGCAAGGTTGGAACCTTTATTAAGACATACAGATAGGGGATCACGTGCATCCCTGGTGTAATTCCTTTGACTTAGGTTGTTACAGGATGGATAAATCTAGCCCATCATGTGTGGCAAACAGATGTGTTCTGGTTTTACAAGCAACTGCTGTAATACATTTATTAGTCAGTGTGGAGGCCAGATGAGTTATTAGGTGCTTTAAGATGTGACTGACTTAGAGCAGAGCATTTTTTATTTGCATTTAATGTTGATCACTAAAACAGCATCTAGGCCTTTACGTAAGTGTCAGGTAAGAATAGAGATAGCCTATTCATAGCAATAGATGGGACCATTATTCTGGAATCTAACCAGTCATCCTTCTAAAACCAGTTGAACTCTGTTGTTGACTATGAACCAGACAATTCCTGCATGTTCCTTCGGGTTTTTGTCTTTACTGGGGCAGATATTCAAAGGCCTTGTGTATAGAAGTCCTCTTAATTATTGGATTAGGTCTGATTTGCCACAAACAAATGTGATTGCCTGTAGATTTAATGGAACCATGCCCCATATAAATGTAGACTAATGGCTTGAGAGGTCTGAGGCTGCATTGGGGAATAGCTGAAACAGTAGGGTGCCGTTCAATAATGCATGGTGGTTTCTCTGGGCAAACATTACTTGCAGGATCTAGTCTCTTGGTCTTGGGCAGAGACTAAGTACAGAGCATTTAGTGCAGTTGGATGGCTGAGCTTACACAGAGTATGACATGCTGCATTATACCATAAAGTGAAATATAACATCGATTTGAATTTTAAGATAGATAAATATCCTGTCTATGTGTATTTGTGGATATATCTATGTATCTGCAGCTTTATATATTGCAACCCACAGCTGGTTAGGGAAATATTTTTCCACTTGTACCTAAAGCTATCATCCACACAGAGCCTTAAAATGAACTTTGACGGCTTAAGGCAGAATCAGCACGATTCTCAGAACAAAAGAGCGTTGAATTATTTCACCTTATATGAGGTGAAATAAGAGAAATAATTCAGTCATGATACAAACTACGAGAGTTGAATTCTAATGAGTCGAAAGGGCTAGTGCCGTAGCAGCAATGTGCTAGAAAACTTGCTTAGCCAGCACAGTTCACATCATTTCCACCATTTTTAACATTCTGGGCCCAGTTTCTCCCTGACTTCCTGAGATGAATTAGACACTTTTCTCAGTAGCTAGGTCTTGTGCTGAGGGAGGCTTGAAGGCGTATATTTACTTGGATTTTTAACAGACTTCTATTGTGCGGTTTGTCTTTCTATGATAAATGTGCTCCGCTTTTACATTCTAGTGCCATTTATAAGGCTTTGTCCTACTCTGCTGCCTTTCAGGCTAGTATCTTCAGTTACTTTATACTCAGCATCACAAAGTCTACAGGAAGGGGGATAGGTGGTATTAACCAGTTAATGCCCTTTGCAGCTTGTAAAATGTGGATAATGACTAGCTGTGAGCCATACTCTCAGCTGTTGGTAAAATTGCTCCTTGCTGTCACACACTGCATGGAGCTGGCAGAAATATGTAGATAGGAACGTGCTATGTCAGGGTTGTAGTAGCGGCATTTGTAAGTATAGACAAGGTCTGGGACTTGTTTTCCCCTTTAGTTGGATTCAAACTACCTGCCACTTTCTTCCAGGGGTCCCAGAAATTACCACTTTCTTTGTCTTCTCCATGCTTTGCTTTTACTTGTGATGTTTCTTATAAGCTGCTGCAGTTTTGCTGAGATTTATGCAACCGAAGTTCATGCTGGCAGTCCTGGATACTCCCTCCCTTTCAGTACTTGTCTGCTCCATCAAACTGTAGTGCTTCTGAGGTATCGAGTTCCTAAGTGAACAGTGATGTATTTGAGTCTTTGTGATACCAGTGAAAAGAGAAAACAAAGTAGTTGTCTGATATACAATTTTTTAAGCCTGCCCATGGGGAAATTGGACTGTGGTAGCTTTGGGATGAGGTAGTAAAGGGCTAGTGTTCTCAGTGGCTTGCACAGGTCCATGGTGTTTTGTGGTTATTGCCAGTTGCCTTGGCAGTAGGATGAGCTTTGTGCTATTGCTACTCATGGTAACAGATGTGTTTCATTTTTTTGGCCCAAAGTGCTGTAACGCAAGCATGTGTCACTTGCTCTCCAGCTAAGGTTGGCACATGTAAGCATTTCTGTGCAGTTCATGGGATGAAAGGCCCCAAATCGTCAAAAGCTGAAATTGCAAAATTCCAACATGTGCAAAGGCAGGGCACTTGGCTCAAGTGGCCTCTCCTTGACTTCCATGGTGGTTGGACTAGGCACATAAACCCAAGGTACTGACACTTACTGAGCCAGGGATTAAGTGGATAATATTAGCCACTGTTTTGCAAATCTCTACCAGTTCTGTTGATCTAAGTTTCATTCATCTATTTTGGGTTTATCATTAGAAGTCTAGAGGCAAATTAAAGCTGCTTCATGAAGAATCTTGATGTGACATAAGCCTGTGTCCTAGATAAAGCTGTCACGTGCTCCTGGTTTTCAGCAGAAAAAGGATGGTTTAGGATTCCAACCCAGATCCAATAATGCAGCTGGCCCTCATACCAAATGGATCACCCTTAAGGCTCTGACTCATGGAAAGAGTCAAAATTAGATCTAAATTTTGTGATTAGAGTCCATCCCCAACCACAATTATAGGACAAGGGCTGGACTTCAGAGGCAAATGAGGTGGAAGTAATTTGAACTGAGTGAAGAAAAAAGATCGTCTAACTGCTTCTGCCCCTTTTCAGATCTGTATGCCTGGCTAGATTGCAAACTTTCCCTGGCTCCCTAGGTTATGCAGGGTACCCAATGCACTTTGAACAATAAACCTTCAGTGACACAAGACCTAGCATCTGAAGTCTAAAAACTGACCCTTTGGATGATGGACAATGGCAGCATTTTTTATGTGGATAGCTGAGCCACCAGATACTAGACTAGCAAAAGCAAACCTAAGGCTATATTTTTAATAGAAGAAAAAGCATCCCTTTGACATAAACACTGCCATTCAAAGCACCTATATGGGCCTGACTTTGTCATCTCTTATCTGAGTTACAAACGCACTTGTCCCAATCCTTGCAGCCTCCAGGCTTTACCAGTAATGCTGGTTTTATCGTGATGTTTTTATTCATACATAAATGGATTCAACTGTGCCTTTTGGGAGAGTGGTAGGCAAGTGTGGTGAATTTACAGGAAGCTGAAACATTTGTTCCTGCAAGTACCAAGGCGTAAGCGTCAACAGAGCAATGCAAGAAGTAGGTTCCATTGTCTTGAAACTGGCTTTTCTAAAGATCCCCGTTAATATGCAAAATGAGCTCTGACTAGAAATGCGTTCTAGGCCCCTTAGTGCCATGAGGCATTGAGGAGCAAGGATGAAAATTACCATTGGTGGTGGGACGATTGAAAAAAGAATCAATTAATACCTCTCTCATGCAAGCCCAACAACTTGAAGTCTTCCCCCTGCAATTCTTCCAGTTTGAGGCTTTTCTTCATGGGCTGGTTGCCAATGGATGCCATTCTGCTGGCTTGTCTTGTGAAACCAACTTTAATACAAGCTGTTCTGGTCATATGTAGGTGAGCTAACCTCATCTCTGGCCTATTGAAATCACTTCTGTGTAGAAGTCCTTGAGACAGAAACCCTACTGGGGTCCAGGTTGTAGAGGCAGAAAGTGGGAAAGAGGTATCAGTCCAGTTTATGGGACAAACAGACAACACAGAAGAAAAAGGAGTTGGTTGTAAAGGAGAAGCGGAGAGATTAGCATTAGATCCCTGCTTCTTTGCAAACCCTTGATGGGTTCCCTTTGTGGCTTGAGCAAACTTAAAATGACTTGTATCAGAAAGTGACTTCACCTCTGGAGACCTTTAAAAGTAGGCTAGACGCACACCTTCCTGGGATTATTTGACCCCTGCAGTCTTCCCTGCCCAGAGCAGGGCGGCTAGACCCAGTGATCTCATGAGGTCCCTTCCAGCCCTGAACTTCTGTGAATCTCTGTGAATCCTGGAGTCCACAGTGCTAAATTTTGGAACATATTCCTGTAGGCAAATTGTAATTCGCCTCCTATACGCAAGACTTCAGTCACTGCCTCTAGAGTCAAATGCTGTCTTCAAGAATTTGCAGCTTTGAAGGGTAAGCAGTGGTGTTTATGGTACACCACAAAAGTAAAAATTGCGTGTTGCTTGATTTTTATTTGCATTATTAAACATGCTTCAGTGGATTGGCAGGTAGAGGGTTAATGCTTTCCAAGACCACAGCTCTGAGAGCTATAGGAGTCCAACCCCTCTTCTCACGTGGCTGGGCTTCCATCTGTGATGAATTGGGCAATTCCCACAGCACCCTAAGAGTGATGTGAGCCAAGGAGTCTAGGTTGGTTGTCTCTAGGAGCCACTTGCTTATTGGAGTCAGCCTCCTGGGAAGAGCCTTCTTACTGGAATACTTGACCCCTGCCTGTTAAGAGCCATTCTGTTCACTTCATTTAGAGATCAGGTCAAAGGTTCATCTTTGAGGTCACATTTTTAAAATCGCATCTGACTGGGAGGTGCTTCTGTCTTCCAGGCTCTTGGTTTGCTCTTGGCTGGGTTCTGCAGGCGGTGAGCATGAGTCACTTTTTTCTGCTGTGGGTTAGGGTTTGGTAATGAAGACTAGTGATTCCTTGTTCTGGCTGTGCCACTGAGTAGATATGACAGTGAGCCAAACCACTTAACTTCTATGCTCTGGTTTCCTTATCTTTAAACTAAAAATGATACCTGTAATCTTATATCAGGAAGGTTTGCAAAGAGATTTACATGCATGACTACACTGAGAATGAGTCAACCTCCTTTGAACGTGCCTAGCCACTTATACTTTTTTTGCTCTCGTTGCAGGTTTTAATTGCATTTGGAGAATTTTTTTTATCCTTAAACTGGGCTGTTGTGACTGACATGCTATTGGTAAGTCTATCGTTCCTGCATGTGTATAACTTTTTTGCTCGATAACTTGATACCCTTCTCAGTCACGTGTACTAGTAGTCGGAAACTCCTCAGTGCCTGTTTCTTATGGTACATATTTTGTTTCCTCGAAGAGTTTCACAGTTGGAATTCCATTCACACCCAGGGTATAACTCATCCATTCACACCAAGGGTATAACTATCAGAAAGTAGTGCCATGCAGAGAAACCAGAGCTAGCTGTGAGTGAGTTAGTCTGGATGCTGGCAGCAGTAGAGGTTTGTTGGCACAGTGTGCCACCCGGGCTAAAAGATAGCTCATAATGAGCTAGACTTCTGTACAGGAAGCAGCATGCAAGCTACCTAATGCTGGTAAGAAGCAAGATGTAGATGCCCAAGTGAACTGTGGTATCGTTGACCAAGCTATACTGCTTTTGGCACTTGCCTTGTTCAGATATAGCTTTGGTACCTGCCAAGTGCTGCATGGTGTCAGTGCCTGTCAAGTCTTCTGCAGAAGTAGAAGCCATTTCACAACCCATATGCCAGTGCTCATGCTGAAATGGATAGAGTAAGAGATACAAAGTGAATAACTTACATTTCCCTGGAGATTTGCTTTGTTGAATCTTGCTTTACTATTCTGTCAACTACCAGGAAGTTTCTCTTCTAAACATGCAGTGCACACAGCTTCTAACATTTACAAATCAAATTCATACACAGTGTCACGCTGCTGAAGTGTTAGGAAAACAGTGAAGTTTACTAGACTATTGGTGGTTCCAGCAGTGACACCACAAGCTAAGGAGAGTAACAATGAATATTACACTTGACTTCCCTAATCTGTAACTCTCTTTGGAAGAGTGCTGTGAAAATCACGTGTCTCCGTGCGTCTGCATCAATGAGGGACTGTCTTTTCTCTTTGTAATAAAGCAATTTTGAGGTAGCAACATTTTAATGATACTTTTTTTTTAATAGGACTTCCATTTCACAGAAGAATTTGGCTACTTCTGTCTTGATTAGTAACTTTGTAGTTGTTACTTTGCTTTAATATACAAAGCAGGCTAGACCTTACACAAGTACAAGAGAAGTATGTATCCCTGACATCCCTATGGGTAGGGGTGCATAAATACCTTGCTGTAAAGTACATTGGTTCTGATTCAGTTAGTTTGTAAGGGCACCAAGGAGTAACACTATGCAAGATAGGTTGCTCCACTTTCACTGAAGGCTAAGCTACCTCAAATTTATTGCAAAGAGAGAGTGTGTGCATGAGCAGTTACCCTAGAGTGGGTGGTGTGCTCTGTTTTCACCCCCTAATTTAACTTGGTCTTCTGGAAAAGTTATAACACTAACCATTTACACAATTCCAAAGGAAAGACTGTAATATTCTAAATTATTCATATCTAGTAATCCTCCTGTAGAAACACCATGCAGTAGTATCACATCCAGAGTCTATCAAAGTTACTGGGAGCCATTACATTCATTTCTTTCCATAAAAGGTGGGCATGACTGTCTGACCCAGAGACTAGAAGCTGTACATTACAAACTGTACAACACAGTAAAGAAAAGGACCCTCATCAAAATGATGATAAGCTCTGTAACCAGAAGCTGGATAGTACTGTAGAGAAAGAGCAGGGGTCACTTGGGTGTCTTTCATTCTATGCAGTATTTCTTATCTCAAAGATCCCAGATCCTCTTACAAATTTCAGGGTGACGTCATGCAGTCTTTAAACATATGTTTTACATCTGTATAACCTATAGTTCAGATGTCGTTATATGGCTTCAGTTTTTGATGCACAGCAATATAACGCATCAGTGTGGAATTAATAGGGCTAATTGGGAACCACTATAGGTACTAGATGATGATGATGTATAGAAAAGGATTGCCATTTTTCTTGGGTGCAGAAGTGAGAATGCTTCAGTACACTTAATCTGTCAGTCCTTTAAAAAAAAGTACATTGTCCCTAAACTCAGCCTTGACAACATAAAACATGCACAGCTCTACATTAAGGTTAGGTCAAATTAGGCAAACGCATGGGTCTAGAGTTTATCTACCCTGTGTCCTACCTTCTGCCTGATTTTTAGACTGACATAGCTAACTACTTGTCTAGAGTATATTCCAAGATTTTGCAATATGACTTGCATCTTTGAGAAGAAAGAATAAAGCTACCAAATGAAAATTCAAAACTTTCCATCAAATCACTGCTGAAATGGACAATTACGTCAGTCTTTCTTTAAATGGATCATATAATGGCTATACCTTGTGGTACCACTTTCTGTCGCATGTCAAATTACAAAAAAAATCTGCTTCATTAAATTGGTGTTATAATAAAAAAAAAATCTGAAAGTGACCTTAATGAACTGGTTGTCAGCTCAGCTCTTTTTTTGCGGTCTACAAAGGGTCAAAAACAATTACCCTGTGAGACAGTGAAGAAATGTAGGAAAGGCTGGGCGTAATCCATCAGAGAGACTCAAAGGTATTTTTTTTTGATTGCTTTCTATTTCAGTTTACTCTATCAGTGTTTCTTACATCAATGGCACCAATTACAGTTACACATTTTAATTTTCTTTTTTTATAGACCACTTACTGCTTCAGCATGAGGTTTTAAGTAGCTTTTAATTGAATCATACACTTTTCTCTGAACTTTAAACCTGGATATTAATAAGCCTACAAGGTGTCCTTGCTACAGAGGAAGAGGATGCTTCAGTATTTTGCTCGTGGGATGTCACAGAGAGACAAAGTTCAGACCAACTAACAGAGTTAGTTATAAATGGGAAAACCAAGGCAGAAGATGATACTTAACTATTGTTAGTAGCAGTCTTGGAGTGGCATGAAGGAGCATTGCTGGTTAGAGCAGAAGTTACAAAGCTGATGACATTTCCTTTGCCCTCATACTTATATCTCCCATGGAGCAAGAAAAAAAACAGAACCTTTGACTTTTTAATTTTGTGTGCCTTCCCAGTCTCTTGCTCTGTGGAAAGGCTCTAATTGAAAGATGTGTTCTGTACCGGTACAACAAAAGACTTGTCTGTAAATTAGTGCTTTGTTCTGAGCTGTATTAAACATTGCAGCCCGTAACTTCTAGCAAGTATCAAAAAGAATGGTTCTGTAGGGAATCTTAATGATGTGCAGTTTCCCTACCAAATCTGCATGTGTTTTGCGGTGGACTCGTTACATTCAGAACAGGGCTAATTGCTGAAGTTGTGGTGGTTATACAGTGCTTCACCTGAGTGTCTTGGAACCTGTCTTCCATTGCACTGAGAATCAGAGCAGGTTCAGTGCTCTGATGCTATTGTATTGACTGAGAGGTGTCATAGCTTGCTCAGTAACAAGTTCATCCATTGAATTTGTCTCTTGTCTGAACCAATGCGATTGTTGATGACATGGCTTGTCTTGCCATGAAAGTACCTTTTTATTTGCCATGAAAGTACCTTTTCTTTCTCCCCACGTGGCATTGCTATCCAGACAATATAGTTGGGCATTTATTTATCCTGCAACCTGTGGAGCTGCAGACAAAGGAAGATGCTGGCTGAATGATAAGCTTGCTTTTTCTTTTTGTGCCGTTACATCAAGATGCATTGCACGTAGCCAGCTCTGTGCCCCCCTTTTTGGCAGTTAATGTGAAGACAGCTACTGTACAACTGCATTCATAATACATATGTGATCTCAGAGGTGCTGTAGCTTCCTTTGTGGCTCCAGTCTATCTGCAAAAGGCTATATATATGGTCTCCCTTACAGGCATAAGCAAGCAGAGTAAATGCAGTGAAAGAAGAGGGGAAGCATGTGGAGCATGGCCTTGTGCTTTGGGATGTCAGAGTATATATCTAAAGCCCTTGGCAGGTGAGAGTGAGGGAGATAATCTTAGTTGGAGGCTTTGAGTGAGGAGGTAGGGTGAGAACCAAACCAGGGCTGTGAGAGGTTGGTGAGAACCTCTCTGCATTGGGCCAGCTGGTTGTTTTTATCTGCTTGGTTAACTGGCAACTCTGCTGTGTAGTGAGTCTATGGGAGACAGCAGGATAGGGCCTATAAACTAAGACGTTTTGTTCTGGGTCTCCCTGTCTATCAGGGACTCTTGACTGCCTGTCCCAGGAAATGATTTTTTGCAGGCTCCCACCTGACTCTGTGAGAAGGAGCAGGTGCCTGGGCTGCCACTTTTCATGGGCAGCATATTCTGGCACACTGTTCAGAAGTCTCTAGGGTATGAGGCTTCATTTTGTTCTTTTTTGAACAAGAACTATATTGCGTTGAGTGCTAGCAGGAAGAAGAGCACTTGCTGAAGCAGTATGTGCTGTCGCTGTTATATTAGCCTGTACTGCAGCGAGTCAGGCTCGGAGAGAGCAAACTGCACAGTTGCATAAAGGTGTTGTTTTGCCTACTGAGCACATCCCTCACTTCCCTTCTTCCTTGTTGACTGTTTTCTTAGCCACTATGCTCCAAAAGCTGCTTGTCATTTGACAGACTGGAAATCTGTTACCATTACTGCACTTCATAAAAGAATGGTGGTAGGTATGGGGCGGGTGAGAGACTTATCTCTGGCCTGCCTGTTCAGTAATTCCTAATATATTTTAATAGGGGGAAATTCAGTCTAAAGAAACGGGAATCAATCTCCTTGCAACAGCCAGAAGTAAACCAAGTCTCCAATCCAGGGGCCCACCAAGCCCCAATTCTGTTAGTCAGCTCTTTCTGTCCATCTTCCAGTAGAAAAGGTTCTCTCCAAAATCCCCTAAGCATTTCTGGCTCCTTGGGCAGTCTTTGCAAAGATAGCTCATGGGACATGAAACCTTTATCTGAATACTCTCGCCTCTGAGGGTGGCCCTGCCATGATAGGATTTAGAAATGTTGAGTGGGCAGATGGCTGCTCTGCTGTGCCCATCCTGTGGGCAAATAGGACTTTCCAGATCCAATAATCTAGCACTTGTCTCCAGCTATAATTGGCAAGAAATTGCACACAAACTAAGGAGGTGCATCATGAAGGCAGTATTGGGGGCTGGAGCAGAAGGGCTGAATTTTTCTGGCGCTGGCACAAGTGAACTCATGAACCAATCCCTGCTCATGGTATCCCTATTGATTGGATAAAGACATTTAGGAATGTTCCTAATGACTCATACCCTCCCAGGAGCCGGTTGTGAGTAGAAGCCAATGGAGAGAGCATCAAAATGAAAAGGAACACAGTGTGACAGAACAACTCTTCTGGTTTTAAAACCATGTGCAGATTGTTAGAGGCAGGTGCGCTGGCATTTAATAAAGCTGTGTTGTACAGGACACTCCGGGTGGGTGTGACTAGGATACTTGGACACCCTAAGGTATTGAGTGACTCTTGTGTTCACATACCCAGCTGCCTCCCAGTAGGGGGAAGAGCATAGACCTGTGGGCTAGTTCTAAAAGCTTTCTGCAAGTGGTAGCAGTGGGGAGCAGACCCCGGAAAGCTCCCACCTAGTAAACAAGAAAATAGTTGTTCATCTGGAGAAACTATATTTTGTTAAAGCAAGGAATTGAATTTGACTCACTTCCAGCTAGAAGATCACCGGTCGTGGCTATGTTCCCAGCATTCAAACAGTATCAAACAAGTTCCTCCATGTATATTTGTTAGCTGTGCAAAGGGCTCACCTTCATGTGGACTGGAAGAGAAATAGCCGAGTTGGCTGTGATTCATGCCCTAGCTATTTTTGGCATGCCTGTGCATAGACACTTTAAGTGCCCAATTTAAATCTAAATAGAAATAGGGCACTTTTATCTTCCATGCACTAAAACAATGGCATGAATTAAAATGAGTAAAAGCAATGCTGCTTTTGCTGCCAGAAAAATGTGCATTTATTTCAGGACAGAAAATATGAGTGGGTTATCTCACTGTATAATCCTAGCGGAGAGAAGACACTGGCAGCTTTCACCATGAAGTATCTAAGCTAGGTCAACTGCCACTTCATGTCACAGTAGAAGCTTACCTGTGCCTTGGTCCACATAGATTACACAGCAGGACAGCCAGTGCATCTTAGATAGCACGCCTCTCTTTTGTAGCAAAGACGCGGCTTTAGTTACTTGATGCCCTGTTTGTGTAGATGTACTTAAAGACAGGTGTGGTCTTTAAAATAAGACATTTTCTGCTAAAGCAGAATGTCCAATGTCTGGATACTGCAGTGGTGGAGAGAACAGCTGGATTTGGATGCAGGTGCAGGGAGGAATTTGGTTTGTGCCCAGTAGGCTGTGCTTTTGTGTATAAGCCTGGGGTTTGTTCTGTGGTAAGACACCAGTCACCACACTAAATACTTCATGAGATGTCCCAAAGTGAGGACAGTTTCTATATTTAAGAATGTTAATTATTAACAAAGGCAGCGCTGTTTCTTTGTCCCACTGTCTCATCTTATAGCTTCAAAAATGAGCCTTTAACAGAAGAAATGTACATTCTGCAGAGTAGACAAAGGGATGGATGGACAAATCCTTCACATTCACTTACAGATGGGGTATCGCTGAAGTCCAAACTGGTTCCCAAAATTCAGAGGTGCTTGAGCTTGGGGCCTGCGTTTGTGCTGGGAAGAGGAAGAAAAGAAATCCCAGGGTTTGCTTCAATCCAAGGGTAGCTTTTCAGTGTCCATCTATAAGAGAAAAGGACTAAACACAGGCCGCCTTTTAGCATGTATCAGAAGGCAGTGAAACCAAGGCTTCTGCCATTGTCCCAGAATAGAATATTGTCTACCCTGCTTCATAACACTGCTCCATGTCATTGGCCCTACTTTGGGAGGAAGAAGATTTGCCAAGTGCACAGTTACACATTACACACAGTTACACAACTGCCAACTAGAGGGATAGGCAGCTGATGGAGATAGACAATGAATTTTGCACATCTGACACTGCTTACAAAGGATGAAGTGAATTGAGAACAGAGAAAGCAGCCTCTTCAGATGAACCCTTCCCTCAGCAATGGGCTAACCGCAAAGCTTTCTAGAGAACAGGGTGGACTAAAATGCTGGTTATACCAGAGTAGCCAGCCATCCATCTGGGCTATGGAGTTCTAGATAGCACTCAACTGCATTGCAAGTCAGTTCTCATAAACTATCATTTACTAAACAAAAAAATAACGGACTACCTTCATGTCCAGAAAACAGTTCTGCTTGTCAGTGAAGAGTCACATCAATAACTATTGGGCAGTTTCATATATTCAGGGTCTCTGTACCCACCGATCGGTGGATTTAGTTGGCATTCATGTAGCATGTACCTGTTTCTGAATTGAACTGGGTAGGAAGTAAGTTTCCTATTAATTTATATGTTAAGCAGGTATTCCACAAAACTGCTCTCTACCTTTCCTGACAGTAGGACATCTCCTGTATAGTGTTTCTCTAACGCTGCAAGGTTTGATTTCCCTCCTCTTCTCCAACAGGGACCCTTCACTTTCTCAGGCAATAGTTTCATGCCACAGTAATATTTTCAGGGCTCAGGTACCGAAGACTTGTTCTGCCCAGCACTGTCCGTTCTCTGTTCCCACCTAGAAGGAAGGATGGCAAAGGCACTGAATTTCAGACTCTGCTTCATATCTGTACAACTAATACCACTGGCCCCTTCTCCTTTGTTTCATCCATATAGTTCTTCACGGCAGGTGTAGCTATAAATTGGGTGCGAGTGCCTGTCTGCTAACCTTTCTTTAACACAATATGGAATGTCTTTGCCTTGGAATTGACTGTGATGAGCAGATGCATTTAAAAATACAACATGTCCTTGTTCATAACAAGGAGAAAAGCTAATATTTTGCTTAACATGGAGTCTCCTTTCTCCTATGGAAGGCTTACATTGCTGCACATTGGGATTTAGTACAAGGGAACCCTAATCTCAATTTCTTGGCACCGTTGTATTACTCCTGAGTCACTGGCCCTGGAGGTGGCTCTGGATTGATGGTAGTCGGTCTGATTCTGACACTGGTCTCTCTGTAGTCTCTGTCTTTCTCTGTAAAATCGCAACGAAGTCTTTTGTTGTTTGAGGTTGGTATAAAGGATGGGGCTGGGAGAAATGAGAGAACACTATTTTCTTGCCTGAAAGATGAGCAAGTGGCAGGTATTTGGAAAACAAAACATACCAAACTTCACAAAATGACTGCTTTGTGTGTCTGGTTGCGAAAACTTTGTCTATCCAGACATGTGTAATAACGATGTAAACATTGTCAGAACAGGAGAGCAGCACAAATTATATAGACTGAACTCTATTTTATGCACAGTTGATCTATTAGCACAGCCTGAAAAGCTACCATTATTCCAAACAACAGTGTTCATTTTTTAAAATAACCATAATCATCCCAACGATTTGTGCATCTTGGACATGCCGTTACATCTTTTCTTTTTTACCTTGGTATTTAAAGGGTATTTAGTTTAAAGCACAATTTGCCTGAGCAATATTAAAAATGCTGCATATGGGATAAATGGACATCTTTGGGAACCAGTAAACACCAGTAAATCCAGCCTGACAGAGCTGGAGCTATTGCTATCCGGGTACCTTTTGGTATAAGAAGTTTGATTCCCTTCCCTGGTATCTTTTCAGTGTCTGATGTTTGGCCTTGGCTACTATCCCTGTTCAGTTTTGGCAGCGTCTGGAGTCACAAGTCCCAACAACCCCACAGGCCTCCTTTCTAGGTCAGGCCAGGCAATTACCTTGCAGCATGGGGGAAGCCTGCTCTGTGGCTGACACTCCAGACCTATGAATAGATCTAAAGCCACAAGGACTATCAGTCAGCATCTTCTGTGAATGCTGCAATTGGATGGCCAAAGCAATCTCTATATGCTGGAATGAGTGTCCTAATGAAAGAGAAGTTGTGTTTTCTATTTTTCCTTCGTTCTTTCTTTCACTATTTTGACTGGATGGATAATTTTTCAAAGCTGCTACTCCAGTGTCTTCTGTAGGTTTTCTAAACTGTTCCAGCTACTGATCTCCATCCTCAAACTTGCAGCAGCCTTTGAATAGAGAGCAGAGCACATTCACCCTGCACACTCTTCTATGCACTACTATCCCGACCATTCAGTTGGTCCAATATATACAACACCCACAAAAACTTTTGCCTCTAATATTTTGCATATTCCCTGGAAATGCTACAACAACCTTTCAACACTATGAGCAATGGTCATTTGTGTGCTTATTCCTCACATATTTCTGAGCCTCCAATCTCCCTTTCTTTCTTTTAGTGTATAGTGGAACCAAATTGCCAATCAACAGCTATTGCACTGCAGATTTTGGTGAGCCATTTTCTGGGAGATTCAGGCAGTCCGTACCTGATTGGCATGGTAAGTTTTTTTGTTTGTTTTTTTTGGCGGGGGGGAGCAGGGAAGGGTTGATATCATTTTTTTTAATGCTGACCCAAACCCTTTTTCATATCAAATATCTAAAAATTTCTGAGGAACAGGCTCTCGCAAAACTTCAGCTGATGCCTAGCCCTAGATTGGGAATTGCAGCAGCGGCTTTTCTTGTAGCGTGGTATGAGATGCATACAGCCTTCACTTAAACCAGGTTTCTTTCTTGGTGAACTACATCCATGATTCTTAGCCCAAAATCTTGAAAATGCCTGGTCTGTAAACTTCTGTATCTCTGCATCTGAAGAGTTCTACTGAGTATATACTCATACATTTTCAGGTTTGGTTTCATACTTTAATTTCAGCTCTGCTGATCCATGCTGGGTTTTGGTGGTATCATGTTTTAATGCAGCGGCTGTTGTTCAGTGTTTAAATGTGTCTCTTGTGTTGGACACCTCCCTAGGAACTACAAAATATCAATTTATTCTTCCAAAAGCAAAAAATATACTTAAATCTGTGGGAATCGATTTGTTTTGTGAAATTTCCTCAGGAAAACTCAGATTCACGCATTTTTTGTAATAATAGAAACAATTAAAATGGTCGAGGCTGGCATTCCAAGTGCGTCTCTCAAATGTTCCTCAGTTTTCAAAACGTTACATTTGTGTGGGCTTAATTTTCACGCTACTATGTAAGTGCAGGGTTTCGTTCTGATTTTTTTTTAACTGAGGAGGAGGAGGAGGGTTCAAGGAGTTGAGCAAACTTCATATACATCCAAACCTTCCCCCCCGCCCCCAAAAATGGGAGGGTTTAGCTTGCTGAGTGACCCACTAGGACTAGACAGCTGAAATTTGGCAAGGATAAACTTGATGAGGAAATTACCTTTTTAGTTTTCCTGAGAACTGGTTTTGATTGGAGACTTTGAAAACTGGAAGCCCAATCCCGGTACTTATTTGGGGTTTAGGGATAGTGGGAAGTTCCAGACAAACAGGTCACCAAAGACCTCTGAAATGAAACACTGGTATGGTACGTGCATGCACAGACCTAGAAAGGCTTGGGCTCTGTCCCAGAATAAAGGTTTATACACCTGATCTGTGGATCTTTGGTACTTAAATCGGTAGCCTAAAAGATGCCCAACTAGTGCCAGCTGTAGCAGGGAGTTTTGTGGTAGTGACCTTGCCTGGGGCTTCCTGTTGAATGTGTTAAGGGCGCTGCAAGCTGTCAATCTAGATATTTTTTTCTGGTGTGCAGCTTCTGTAAAGTCTATTCCCTGGGCCTCTGGCATCTGGTTAGATATGACATGCGAAATACTTTTCTGAGAAAAATACCTTTTATGTGCAATTCTCTTAAGTTGTTTACCTGAAAAGCACCAAGAAAAAAGTGTAAGCCTTCTGTGCCTTAACTCAGGCTTGACTCATGGAGCTGTTTGCATGATAATACATAATGAAGGACTTATTCCCCAGCAACCTTGCAACACTCCAAGGAGCGGATTTAATAAGTGTATGAATGAGGCTGTTTTGCTTCCAGTTGGGATTTTGTGCAAGACTCAAGATGTTTAGATAACCTCAGAATCAGGATGCATTGCTTATATAACAACAGCCCCCGCATCAGCCCTTATGAAGTCTACCTGTCTCTGGTCTTGTTGTTAAAGAAAGAATTGTTTATATTCAGCTCTTGATGTTACATGCTTACCTGCTTACTTGCTTGTCTTGCTCTTATAGCTTAAAAATAAGCACTGGAGAGCCGGTGAGCGGCCTCTTTCAAGAAGTCTATATTTTGTTCTCCGGGCTCAGGAGACTTCCTTACTGAGCATTTTAAAATTAAATGCATTAGAACTGCATGTCAGCTGTAGTGTTTGCTACAGCTCCCAAGTGCCTGTTTACTGTTAATCTTGCTCTGGTCTGGGTAAAGTGCTATAAAATAATCATATCATACTAGGGTGGCCTTAAATGGCTCCAGTTTGTGTACTTCAAGTGAGTTAGCTTCTTGGAGTTATAAGGTCAAACATAGGAATAAAATGTACAGCCTCTTATATTCAGCCCTCATTCTTGGTCTGAGATTATTTTTAAGATGCCAAGGAGTAAGGTTAAATATGGAGTTTTATTGGGCACCTTGGGTACTTGTCTGTCTACATAACTCAGTTTCATTCAGACTCATCATGACTCCTACAGATGCTACCCCCAATTCATGTACAGGCTGCTGCTTGGACCCTTTTCCATGCCATTTCTGTGCGTCTCCTTTTTAATGCTTCTGATTCTGAATCAAACTTGCTTCTCACCTTTACAATTGTTCCCTTCCCTCTTGAGCATTGCTTCCCACTTCATCTGCTCTATACCAATAGCAACCTTGATGGCCAGATTATTGAGGAGTTATCCATCCTTAGTCAAGGCCTGAAGTATGAAAGTGTCATGATAAAAGAAGTGATTCAGACCTTCACAAAACTTGAAACAGCCCAAGCTGGTTCTCTGTAGATGGAATAAGAAACACAAAAATGAGTTCATGGTTTTTCCACTGGCACTTCCCTGTGTCTGAAACAGGGAAAAGACTGGGAACTGCAGTGAGAAGCTGTAGTTGCCATCTTTTTCTGTCTTTTGTAACTGGAATTGCTGGACGTAAGCAAACCTAGGTTCATAAGACATCAAGGACAAAGGGATGTTAAGTTACAGTGTAGGTCTAGGTATGCAGGGCACCAGATTTGGCACATACAGGCATCAAATCTTGCTTTCTTATCTGCTCTTTTTTCTTGTTAGTGCTAGTTCTGAGACATGCACATTTCAAAGAATGAGAAAAGAAAACCTTTGGTTCCAGGTAAATGACATTATGTTCCTTCCCTAGATCTCTGGTGCCATCCAGAACAGTCATGTTGACTCCTACTTATGGCAGTTTCGGAGCCTGCAATACAGCTTCATCACATGTGCCTTCATTGGAGTCCTTGGGGGATACTTTTTCCTTTTGACGACCCTTTACTTTGATGAAGATCGGAAGGAAGGTGTCCAGCTTTGCAGAGGTTCCTATATGCATCTGATTTCTCTTACAGCCTGTCCAACAGCCCTTTTCCTGATACCCAAACTAAGATTGGCTCTCAAAGTTGCAGTGTAAGCCAGACTACTCCGTTGCACCAGGCCCCACAGCAAAAAGTGATCAGAACAGACGGCTAGTATGTTAAGAATCTTATGTCTGAAGTTAAAAATAATTTCCATTATTGGCAGTTTCTCAAGTATGGTCTGCAATCATCTGCAATAAGCAGTAGTAATAAGGTAGCTTGTTTGTAAGTGCTGCACACCAAAGAATCTTAGGGGGTTTTTTTTCTTCTGGTCAAGACACCCTATGAGAAGGGCTGTTCCTGGGTTGTACAACATTTCCCTTCTTTCCAGGGGAGGGTGCGCATTGTAGGTGTAAAGCTAGAAAACGGGACAAATGTTCTCTTTTCATCACCTGCTGCTTTTCTGAGGTGCATTCTGTTTTCCAGGCATTGAGAACAAAGGCTACGTTTCAAATGAAGAGGGCCTCGGGGACGAGTTTCCCAAGGAGTAAAGGAGCTTCTGTTTCCCCCTCTCAATGAAGGTGCAGTTGGAGGAAGAGGCCAAATCGCAATCCCTCCATATGGCAGCAAAACCTGAATACTAATTTTTATGACGCTTTCGACTGAGAGTCAAAAACTGCTATGGAATTGGCATATGGTGAACCTCCCCCCATCTGCGAAACTGGCATGAGTGCTCTGAGGAGGTTGGTGGCTCTGAAAGCCAAGAATATAGAGCTGTCACAGACATGACTATTATCCCAAATAAGACAGTACATTTTAAGGTGGAATGTCTAGTAGAGATGGGGCTGTGGTTCCTGCGAATTCTCAGCAGGATGATATTTGCTTAAAGGATGTGGAGAACACAGCCAAAGCTGCAGTCTTCTCCAGCTCTTTTATTAATAACTATGGAAGTCAAGAGCTGGCTGGCTAGTCAGCATCTGGTGCCAAGAGGAAAGAGACATGAGGTACCTCCATGAAATATATTCGTGGCCTCTTTATAATACTGTGGGACTCTTGTGAAGTACCATTATTCATGTATACCACCACTTAAATACAATGATGCTTTCTGTTTTTAGCTTTGGCTACCATCTGGATCATCTCTGAGCTACTGTTCAGATACCTCTTCGTGGATATTGTCATGGATGATTGTCTTCCCATCCAAGGGCTGTGCCCACCTGCACTGTATTGTGATCAAAATGCTGAGGTTCTCCGCAGCGTCCCAGAGCCTGAGATTTCTTCCTCACTGAATCTTAGCAAGTTCTGGCATTATCAGCCTTTCACATAATACTGCCCCTCCTGATGAACAGTATGAAACATCAAGCATAACAAAGCAGGGCCAAGTGTGAATAGCTGCTTGCTGTTGTAAACTGAGCACATACTGATGTGAGAGTTGTTTTGGGGGGTTTTTTAATCTATTCTAGAAATTGATTTGAACCTGGAAGGCCAAACTTGGTTTATACAGTGCCATTGCCCCACTGACTTTGGCGTGGTAACAGCTGGAGCAGAACTTGATGTTCCCCCGAGTTATAAATATCTCAAATTTTTAAAATGTTCAAGTCAGTGAAAATGAACTTGGAGAGCTTTCATCATTAATCAAATAAATGTCACAATGCAGAACTATCCAGGATTCTCAAATACTGAGCAGTTTCCAGGTGGTAGGAATAGCAGATGTTCTTCCACTAACATTCTCTTAGGAAAGTACATTGCTGCAGATTAGAAGTATTGCAATGATGGATTCTCAATACTAAGAAAAAGTTTTGAAATACTTACAATACTTACACAAAACCACACACAGCAGCTTTTCCTAGCATTTCCAAATGCCATGTGTTTGTCAGTGCCCAGACTGAGATTCTTCCTTCATGGCTGGCTGAAGTGAAGTCTGTAATGGCTTCATTTTGCTATTTAGACTGAGGAAATTGCTTTGCTATGGCACTAGTTTCACCAGTTTTCCTAACATCGTACAAGTTCAGTGCCTCTTTATGGGATGGGTTTTTTTTTTTACTAGAGCCAGTCCCAGGCATTAAGGAGTTAGCCTTTCAGGAGCTTTAGGGCACTTTGGTAAAATTGTAGTTGTGCAATATGCTGTGTAGATGCACCAGGGTGGGCAATTATTTTGGGCAGAGGACCGCTTACTGAGTTTTGGCAAGCCAGTGAGGACTGCATGACAGGCAGCCAAGGGAAGATAAATATTCATTTTCTAAAATTTTTAGGGGCCCTGTGGGCCGGATAGAATGGCCTTCCTGCCCACCCCTGGGATACACCCAGATGTCCTGGCAAATTGCTGATGGGTGAAAGAACTAGTTGTTAGAGCTAATTTATAGATGATCCTACAACAATGTCCTCGCTAAACACAACCTTCAAGACCATCAACTTATGCTCGGTCTCAGGGGCTGACATTTTACTCAAAGCAACTTGATGATTTTTTTTGGAATGCCTTCTGTATTGGTGGTGACCCTGTTAATAAGTTACTCACTTTGCATGATTGTCAAACCACCACTAAATTAAGCCGTACTCTTAAGAGTCCTGCGGAGGCACACATTTGGTATGAATGAGAGGCCAAATAGCTCCTCTGCAGAAGGCTTGAACTCCTTGGAAATGGACAAATGAACATTTCACTGCAGTTTTTCCAAAAGCTAGCTGGGGTTTTTGTCAGGTTTTTAACTATACTTTTACTGGATCCACCCAGCTAAATGACCAGATATTCTGAGCTATGCTCTGGCCTCTTTGGAGCTGGCATCCCCTTCTGCCTTGCTGCTCAAGCTGTTGATTCGGGGCTCTTGTATATGTGTGAAGCTGCTGTGGGCTCTCCAAAACTGTGAAATTATTTCTGTGAGCTGTTTTCAGACTCAGTACAGGGTTTAAAAAGTCTTTAACCTCTGACGCACTTCAGATGTCTTTGATCAGATCTTCAGTGTTTCTTCCCCTTGCCCTTCAGCTACCACATGCAATATTAAACCAAGTAAGTATTCCCTCTTAGATGGGGTACATGGAAGCAATCTGACTCTTGGAAGAATTGGCTGCAGAATTTTTAGGTTGCAGTTAAATTAACAGCCGGCAGCAATACTTACAGTGAGGGGCTAGAGACACAGGTTGGCTCCTCAGAGGTGGAAGAAGTGGACTCCTCTCTGTGACTTCTAGAGTAAGAGATTTGCAGGCACATGGTGTCATATTTGCCATTCTCTAGCAGGGATACTGTTGGAATGGAGGGACACTTCTGTTCAGAGTAGGTTCCTATTAGAGTAGGTTCATGTTGGCTAGAGAGGGAAAACCCCCTCTAAGAACTATTCCTGAAAGTGCAGGATACAGAGGATGTAGTAGTTGATTTGCTTATTCTTAGTGCATGAAGTGAGACAAGGAAGAACACGACATTAAGTATGGTGGGAAACTGCTACAGACCAGACTAGGGACAGGAGGGGTTCTCCCCTTCACTTCTTTACTCCAGCCTAGAAAGTTGCCTATCCTACTACAGGATGCATTTGGACTTTGATTCAAACACCAAATTCCTGCAGTTCATATCCATGTGGTACTTGCTTAATGATCTCTCTTTATTTAAAATGAAAATGTATCAGGCATCCTTAAGTCAATGTGAATTTGATTCAGCTGTATCCAGTTGCCTAGAAGATGTTGTTCTGTCCTTTTCACTCTTGTTCATTTATCATTGCTATCTCAGTTGTATTGTATTTTCTACAAAAGTAATATCCTATCTTAATCCTCCCCACTAAAATAAAAATAAAATGCACCATTCCAGTGAATGTAGTGTCATCCCACAAAGCTATGAAGTCCCCAGCACGTGTGGAGATGGTTGACTGTCGTCTTGGGTTTCAGTGCTGTTTGTGCATACAAAGGTTTTTAGTACTCCATGCAAAAAAACAAGTAACAGAACAAAGCAATCAAGCAAACGAACAAATAAGTCCCTCCCTCCCTCCAAAACATTACCTTCAGCTTGATGTCACAGGGGTGACGGAGTAGAAAACAGCAAGTCCGAATCTCCGAATCAGATTCGGCCGAATCAAATCGGGACAGTGGTTTGAATCACCGAATCGAATCACTGTCCCCCAAATCGTCCAAATCTGAAGTGAATACTAGCCACTTTGCACAGGCCTAGTTGGCATTACAAACTATTGCTAGTGGCAAACCTTTGTTGTCCAATGGATAGCTCTATGTGTCTTCTCCTGAAAGCTTTACAATACCCAGTAGGAAATCTAGCTACTCATGGCAGTGGTGCAATGGATGGAAATGGCAGTCCATTGCTCTTATAAGTAGGGACGTACCAAATACATGATTTCACAGATTTCATGGAAATCGTGTAATTGGCAGTCTCGCATGAAATAGCTGGTTTCCCATGAAAAAGTGTGGGGAGTCAGCTATGTTCAAAAAGCCGGCAAAGACACGGCAAAAGCCTA
Source organism: Alligator sinensis (assembly GCF_000455745.1). NCBI lineage: Eukaryota > Metazoa > Chordata > Crocodylia > Alligatoridae > Alligator > Alligator sinensis. The sequence goes on from NW_005842360.1 coordinate 937,478, forward strand.
GAAGGACAGGGGCAGGGAGCGGGGAAGGGAGCAAAGAGAAAAAAAATCAAAGGCAGACTGCCTGTCTCCTGAAGCCAAAGCATGGGAGGGGAGAGAGGTGGGAAAGGCTCCCATCTCTGTCCCCAGGAGGGGAGGGGGGGGCAGGAAAAAGCATGTCAAATGTCCCCTTCTCCTAAAAGGGAGGGTGGTGGGGGAATGACAGGATGACAGGTAACTAGTTTTACACTTCAGTCAGGTAGGTACCGTTTAACTGCTACACTTAAACTATTTGTTTTCTCAGTCATTACTGCCCTCTGCCCCTTGAAGAGGATGATAATGAGTGAATTAACAAGCCAGGAAGCTCTAGGTAGGGCTTTCAATCAGTGCCTGGGAGGGGTGGGTCTTGTGGTGTCCCTCAGCCCATCAGAGGTGGAGGTGAGGACTGCTTTTCTCCACCTTCAAAAGGCAGCCCTGGCTGTGATATGGCTGAGAAGTTGGGGGCTCTGGGCATGTTACAGCTCGGTCTCTTGAATGCTCAGATTAAGCATAGTGGCTTCTTAACCTGGCAGGGGAAATACCATATATCTGTGTCTAAAGCGGCAGTTTTCCTGAGCTGCACTCCAGGAGAACTGCTCTTCTGGCGTAGTTCAGTACCCATCCAGAGGTTCAGTGGCTTTAAAGTTTAAACCAGTTTATGGAAATGGGAGTCTCCTCCCTTGCTTGCTTCGAGGACCTTATGGCTAAGGGCAAGCAAAACTCGGGGGCCATCTGAACCCCAAGCCTCCAGGCTTGGGCCTGCAAGTAGGATACCTGCCAAAGGTTTTGGAAACATCTGAACCCCAGGTGCAGGTGAAGGATGTTTGCCGATAGTAGGGCCACTTATGGTTCTGGGCTCATGAATTTGGAATTAGTTTTGGCTGATTTGACCTCAGATACGAATAAAATAAAACAAATAAATAAAAATTGGCCACCAGGGCCTGCAAATTTGGTTACATGGTTTAGAATTATGCATTGTGTAGCTTGCTTTAAATATTCCTTGTTTCTCTTCCCTCTGCCTGCTGGCAAAGATGAGCTACCTACCAATGGCAGGTTGTTGAGCAGCACTGATCCAATGTAAGAAAAGAAGTGGTTGCAGAAATCAAAGCTCATCCTTCATTTTGGAAGATAGAGTTCAAGAGTGTAAAAGAGCTACTGTTCTCATTGCTGTTTCAGTTCTGTTTAAAAGAGAATTGTCTTGGCTTAAGACAGGCAACTTGGACCTGACAGAGGTGGGTAGCAAAGATTCCTGCAGCTCAGCTGGTTAAAATCCAGGGCCTGATCAAATCTTAAGTCTGCCAGGAATGTGGTTCAGTCCATTTCTCTCTGTGAACCCCTTGCTTGTCGTCAGGGGAAGGTTAACCTCCTCCATGAACTTCTGTCTCCTAATCAGTGGAGAGTCATGTGATGACACCTATTTTGCAGCCCAGCATGTGCCTGATCTTTTAAACTGAATTTTTGTGCTAGTGGAAGGCATTGAATTGGCAGTCCTGGAGAGAGTGCCCAGTCACAGCAGAGAGCACCCAAGCACTCCCTCCCAGCCTGCTGATCTTCTACAATAACTCGGAGGTTTTACACCCCAGCCATGGGAGTGAAGTTGCTGTGAAAGAATCTGCATGTCAAGACATCGCCCAGATGGAAGAAGTGCATTTATTACTAGTCTTGCTGATGACAGGTGGATTATCTTGAATTGCAGCAGAATCTTTTTCATGTTCTGACTTGTAAAAGCTTAACTAATGCAAGTGTCAGTGGTGGAAGGGGAGAGTTTGATAAAGAGCATCTAGAGCCATTGTGTATGCAGTGTCCCAAATACTAATGGCCTTACTAAAGCAAAATCTGCCTTTCAGGATTTAGTTACATATAGTGCCTGAGCTGCCAATAACTCCATTTTCTCATTGAAGCAGATACTGATTCCCCTACTCCTTCCTTAAGAGAGAGATCCTGGTAAATAATCCTTGTAGGGATGCTGAGGGAGGACAATGAGCAGGAAACTGCACTGTGCAGTCCCAGGTCTGGTCCCAGTTCACCTGTTTACATTCTGATCTCTGGTTCTTGCCAATAATCAAATGTTTGAACTAATTTCTCAGCTCTAATTGAACTGACCAATACTGATAGAATAAGGATTGATTGGCCTGAGGAGGTAAGATTAATTGCTTGCTTCTGCTACTTGCAGATAGCTGAGTTTTGCTTCCTTTTTGCGGAGATTGCAGAAGTTAGTCTCTCTTTTAAGACTGCACTGTTGTTGCCATTTTGGTGGGTGGGGAAGGTTATCTTGTACAATTTGCATTAAGAGGAACCAGTTGTTCCCATCTTCTTGCTTAACTAGTCAGCCCAGCCAGTATACCTTAGGCTCAGGTAAACTAAATGTTGAAAGGAATGAATGTTTTATGTTTCTCCTCAACACTGACAGTCACCTTGTTTCACTAGCCTGTGATGCAGCAGAGCAAGAGACAGGGAATTCAGTGAAACCTTAAATCACCTAGCTTCTCTCTGAAAAACCTTCATCTAGATTGACAGATGTTTTACATCAGAGAGCATGGACCTGCAGCCCTCCTGTGGTGCTGTTTTGGCTTGTCATGCAACTCTTAGGGATCCTATGAAAAAAATTCCCACTGTTTCTCTAGACCTAGTAGGAAGCAGCTTGCTTTCTAGTGTGGTGAACTGGGCAGAAGCCCTTTTCCAGAGCTCAGTATCTCAGCTACTTAGCTTCTACAAGTATTCTTGGAAATGTGCAAAATGCTAATGACATGATGTACTTAGGCAAAGAATAAGAGGATTCTTACAGAGCATCATTTGCATGCTACACACTTCCTCCTCCGCTCCTTTTTAGGGATTGAATTGAACTGTATTAGTAGAACTAGTGCTTTTAGGCTGCTGTTTCAGGACATAAAAGAGTGGCATTTAACAGTAAGACAGCTACATGTTTGCTTTTCTGCTGGGAGAGTCAGATGGGGAGCAGGCATTTGACAACTTTACCATGAGACAGCCAGGCAGCATGAACACTAGGGGCACAGACAGAAATGACAATTGCATCTGATCTGGCCTCAGAAAGCAGCCTACAGCCACGACCAAACAGAAGTACATGGCTGCAGACTGCTTTAAAAGAGCCTGATCTCACAAAAATCTGAACCCTCATTGCATAAGGGTTCAGATAAATACGCTCCAAAATGGAGCATGTTCTGTAACTTGTGTCTGCAGAACTCCCAGCCTGTCACTGTTTTCAGAATGGGAGGGAGAAAGGGAGCAGAGGGAGCTAGGTTTGGGGTATTTTCTGCTGACCGTAGAGGGTGGGGTAGGTGGATTGCAGTCCTCCACCTCCAATCTACCCACCTCACCCTCCAGCACTGGCTGGGGAACCTCAAGAATGACCTCCTTCTGCTCTCTTTGTCCCCTATCATTCTGAAAACAGCATTGGAGCTGAAAGAGGGGAGTCAGTGCTGCAGGCTGCCACCAAGCATCTGGAATCCCCAACTCCAGAACGCAGCAGCGAACTTCTGTTGGGTCCAGGGGATCGTTGCAACTCATAGTGCTTTCTGCCAAGTGCTACGAGTTGCAACAGGAGCTACTATTCTGTCTGTGCCCTCTATCCCTGCCTGTGGCTGATCTCTCTAGTTACCATGGTGTTGAAGTGAAGGGGAAGGGGGGGGGCAACCCCCAGATAACGATCATGCATGAATTATCCCATAGAACAAAATACACCCCTGCATTTTTTAAGCTGCCTTTCATCTCTAAATGGTGTTTTAGCCCAATTACTGGGTAGTTTTCTTTTGTTGGGCAAGACTTTTATTTTGTTGGCCAGCCACACAAATACTTGAGTCTTGTACAACAGATAAAAACCAAATTGTAAGCACAAAGTTTCTCTTGGCTGGAACTTGATTATTTGTAGTCAGTGAGAGCTCATAAAATCAAGCCCCTTGGTTGGGACATTAGCTGTTAAAATTGGCCAGTGAAGGCTTCTATAAGAGTCTAGGTTCATGACTATAATTCACTCCATTCCCTCTGAATGTACTTGTGTTTCTGATAAAGGCAGTATTTGTCTCTTATTTTTTTCTCAGAAACGATGCTGGGTTAGCTACAGGACTTTTTATGTAAATGGTTCGTCTCTATGTGCTAATCAGCTATTGATGAGCTAAGTTCTGGGACATTTGATTGCTGTATCTTGTGTAAACGAGAGAATAATTTCTTTTACCTTAAGTGTGTTGGGCCTCGGCCTGTTTGCCAGCAGAAAGGAAGAATGGAACAGAGATAACTGCAAAGCTAGGAACCGAGGACCTGATCCTAAACCGACTCTCAGTGATGGAACATGGTACACCAGCAGGCTGTCCCATTTGCTCGCTTCACCGCACCTAGAAGGTAGACATTCATGCTTGGATTCACTGCTGTGCACTTTCAGCATGTGCTTACATGAAGAGAATTGTTGTGTGCAAGGCGTGTGGCCAGATTGAGCTTATATTCAAGTGCTAAAAATGTTAAAAGTTTTGACAGATTTGTAGCTAGTATCACAATTGCACTCAATTGCTGCAGGCTGGCTGCGTCATCCTCTCTAGTTTTAATTTAATTCTGCAGCCTGAGTAAACAGCATAGTATTTACATGACTTCTGTAATTCTGTGGGCCCTAAAGAGAGAGGCTTTCATATTGTCAGACTTGGGTATGGGAAAGCTGCAACTCCCATATTCCTCTACAGAGAAGTTGAAAAGATTTTACTCAAATCACTTTTAAAATCCTTTTTTAGACCTTATTCTTTTTGCCAAAGCAGAAGACATGAGTTAAAATGGAAGTATGTGTATGTATAGAGACAACGGACCTGGCTCAAGCTCAGTCTTGAGTATCTTCAACCTTGCAGTAATCAAATCCAGGCTAAGACTTGTTCTCTTTCTATTTCTGTGACACTTCTCAATGGGCATCTTTACACATGCTCTGGGGAGGGGGTTTAATTAAAGCATATCTGGAGCTGTTTGGGCACCTATACACATGCCCAACACCTGCTCCAATGCATTCTAATTAAAACACATCAAAGAATAGAGTCTGCTGGAGCATTCTAATTGGAACGCTCCAGCAACCTTGGCGTCTCACGTATTCAAGTGTCCCACGCTTCAAAATGGTGGTGGGGGCACTTGAACTAAAATTCATTCAACGAGCTTTAGTTGAAGCACCCCTGCTGCCATTTTGAAATGCGGGGACACTGAATACGCATGATGCCGAGGCTGCAGGAGCGTGTTAATTAGAATGCTCCAAAAGACTCGATCCTCCAACGCATTTTAATTAGACCGTAATAGAGCTGGCATTGGGTGTGTGTATAGGTGCCCAATCACTTTAGGCACTTTCACCTTTGGAGGAGTCCAGATAAGCATTAAGTTCTAAGATTAAATGCTGTTCATATTCAGGCCCTGATAGCATTAAAGAAGCACTTCTTCAAATCTGGTCTTGGCATGGGTGGAAATGCTCCTATGTGCATACTCAACCATTGTAGTGTGCTACTGCATGAAAGCATTAAGAGAAATGAGCCAGTCTCTTTGCCCCCCCACTACTCAGATAATGGAAGTCAACTGCTGCAGTGGTGTCAAGCTGAACTTCAAAATTCTGACTCAGTTTCAATAGCTTATAATTATGATTAACAGGCCTGTGGAGTTGTCCAGTACCTGAGCAAACATCTCTGCCCATATGCATCCATGTTACACATTGGCATTCAGCATGGCCATAATGCCAAATTCACAGTTCAGCCTATTTAATAGACACTTCCTTGGTTTTTGCTGTCCCCCCAACCCTTAAAATATGAGTTCAGTGCCTCAGACGTGCAGTTCTCAGAGTAAAAAAGTGACAAATCTTCTATTCCCCAGAGTGCCAGAAAGGAGTAAATAATCCTGGTGTTGCTGCCCCAAAGTGCTGCTGTGAAGTGTACAGTCTTTGCGGAGGTTCAGTCTCTGGGCCCCATCCATTTGTGGGATTCTGGTGTATTTGCCAGCAATGTTGCTAATTAGTGCTGACTGTGGAAGTGACTGACGTGGTCACGCTTCCCACTAGGACCTGGAATGAGATCACCTGCTCATTTCATACAGGCCAGGAAAACCATCAGATGGACGTGCCTCTGGGTCCCCACTGAGCTGGGCTGCATTCAAATGATGAAATTTGGCTGCCTCCCATGACCAAATCAGCCAGTCAGCCTTTATAGGTGCAGTTTGCTAATCTTGCATTTTCCTGTAATTCTTTTCACTGTAATCTGGTAGTCTACAAAGTTGATATGAGCAGAACATGGAAAGGTTTGCCTTGATATTACATTGCAGAACGTAATTGTATACTTACCACTCTCTGTAATTTAACACTTGCTTCCCAATTAGTCCCTTTTAATATGTGCAGTTGGCTGTGCCACTGTTTGCAACAAATGGTTATCATTTCTGAAAACTGATTCAGGTTCTGTGAAAACTCTGGATGTATAAATTACACCCTCCCCAAATACAGTAGTGTTTTATTTATGCAGAACTAGATGTATAGCTGAATTCCAATAAGCTTAACCCTGCTTATGGATTGGTCTTTGAGGTTATGCATTACCTCCATAGCATCAGGCCCCTTGTAGGTCATGATTCATGTATTACATACTATAGGCCTATTATAGTAGAAGGAATAACTACTTGACCCATATAAAGCTGAATCTCATTTTTTGCCTTGCTCTTGTAGTGCCATGCATCTCTTCCTGCACCTATTCTACTTTTTGTTTTTTCTTTTTAATTTTTTTTCTGTGTTTTGGTATGAAAACCTAAATGGCTCTTTTGGGAATAGGTTAATGGTTTTGATTTTCTTCTGCAGTTGAAATTGGGGGCAGTAAGTCAGGAACCAGAATAAATGGGAACAGAAACAATCAGTTTGAAAAGTTTGGCTTAAAGCTAGGAGTCTAAACCCATAAGGAAGAGCCTGAGTCGGTGGCCTGATTTTTTTCAGGTGGGTGAAATACCCCTCTACACCTTATGAAGTCACAGTTGAGCTGCTGCATGATCAGCACTTGAGGGAAAATCAGTTTACCTATAATTAAGAAAATAAGAGCCAATCTCAGGCTCCCATTTTTGGAAATCTTGATTGTAGGTATTTTGCTTAGGGTCTCTGTGACCTGCTGAATGAAGATATCTCTTGGAAAGAAAATGTAGGTCACAAGCACTTGGTGGGAACTCTAATACCTTGGCTGCTTTTGACAACATTGTCCTTGGGTCAGGAGTAGAACATGGCCTCTTAAAGCAGCAGCTTTCCATAGTGAACGCTTTGGAGCTGGAGCCTGCCCTATGTGCTAGGGCTGTGACAATATTCACCTAATGCACAACAGGAATTGAAATGGCACAACTGAGTTTTCCTGAAGGCCAGGCTGAAAATATTTCCCCGAGCAGCTCAAGAAGAAAAGACATTTTTCCATCACCTACACTTGGATAACCATACTATCTGGGATCAAAATACGTTGGATTGTAAATATATTCATTTAATTTGTCTCAGAAAATTGCAAAGTTTGGTATAGTATGGGGGAGAGGGAGAGCAATCCTTAATGGGACTGGATTGCTTTTCTGCAATGCGATCTAGTGCTTTTGTCCCACTCTAAGTGGACCTTACCCTAGAAGTCATTTGGAGTTATGTGGCTAGCCTTCCTGTCACCATCTTATATGGGGAAATTGTTTTTCTGTAGTGCTTTCCTCTCCTGAAAGACTTACAGGACAGAATTGTTTGCCTGATCCTTTAAATGTGAAGGCACAATGGTGATGTGAATTCGACCCCTAGACGTGTGTGTTTAATCTGGAATCAGATATGCACTTCTACCTGTTATCCTGGTCTCACTCTATAGCCTTATCCTCTTCTAATAGCATATGATTACATATGATTCATCATCTCTTCCCAAGCGCATGCAAGTGGAAGAATGTCAGGGAATGAGGCAGATGCAGTTATTTTCATGCCAACTGCTTTCTCTATAAAAATTTAGTTTATATTGTTAAATGTTGTCATGTTGTCTTACTGGACAAGTGCCTCCTGATCTAGTGCAGTGACTAATGCTCGTTTCTGCCCTATGAGTCTCTGCTGCCTAGGAGGGAAAATGCCACAGGAGGGGTCACTGGGAATGCAGCATGGTTAACTGAATGTTGAAGGATGCAGCTTGCCTGTGCCTGGAAGAAAGAAAATACAGTTCTTGCCCTGACTGAGGTGAGGCAGGGTCTTGTTCTGTGACACGTTGCTAAGGAATATGTATTTTTTTCTTGTTGGTCAAACAGGTGATAAAGGGCACCCTAGCACCTCCCAGTAGGTGACTGCAGTGCTCAGGAAGGCTGACCTTGTGTATCGCAGTCAGTTGCTAATCCCTTTAACTGGGGAAGAACCATGTCCTTGTATATTCAGCTGCTCTTTAAGCCATCAGACTAAACCAGGGGGCTGTGGCTGCAGTAAACTGAAACAGGAGCGAGAGATCTAACAGCAGCCAAGGAGGAGGGGAGCCAAGGGAAAGCACTGCCTACCTAGTAAGGGAACTCCCCTTCCCTGACCTTAACCCAGGGGTGGGCAAAATGCGGCCCACGGGCCAGATGTGGCCTGCCAGGCCATTCTATCTGGCCTGCAGGGCCCCTAAAAAAATGTAGAAAATTAATATTTATCTGCCTCTGACTGCCTGTCATGCGGCCCTCGATGGCTTGCCAAAACTCCATAAACGGCCCTCCGCCTGAAATAATTGCCCAACCCTGCCTTAATCCCACCTTAGTGTGCATTGGTTGGCAAGACCTCACATGACTCCATCCAGTGTGTATGTAGCTGTAGCCTTGTGGGGCTGATGGCAGTTCATGCAAGGAATGCTGTTATAGCTTGGAACTTGGCGAGATAAACGTATGGAAATGTAATGAATGAATAGCTATAAATTATTGGGATATTAGGAATTGGTCTCTCATTGTTTTATTTTTTTCCTCCAGATCAGCCCCATTTTTGCTACTAGCTTACAAACCTAGCCATCACTTCTATGGGGCAGGATAGAGGCTCTTTCTAATGGAGGGAGGCTTCAAAGAGTAGCCATCCTAAAAGTTTGCTGGCTCAGGTTGATGTCAGTTTGCTCTTCACAACGTGTCTTGTTGGCTATTAAGTCTGCTGCCCAGGTGCAGGGCAGACAGTTCTCAGTGTCACTTGGCTGCTCTACCTTAAAGATGCTTTTCTTCATGCAAAATACACTTAGAGTCTGGTTTCTAATGAGTAAGTCTTTAGGGACACTTTCAGGCATGCATGGCCGGTGACTCGTCAGCTCAAACCAGAATCTTTAAAGGGAAGAGAATGTAATATTGAAAACATATATGTGGCATTGTTCAGAAATGAGGCTGGGTGCAGCCCCTGTGAGCCAGCTTGGGCTGACAGAGGTTTGTGAGGCTTTTATTCAACTTCCAAGATACCTACCTTGGGTTTGGCATGGGATTTCAGTGATCCCCAGATCCTGGATTCTCTGTGGCTTGGGGTTTTCTGATTCTTTCACTTATGCTCATAAACTGTGCCTATTGTGACCACGATGGCATGCATTTCACTGCTACTTGGAGCTCTCTGATGATGACTTGATGCTTATGGGGCTTTCCTGCCTGGAATGAGCTGCAGTGGTCACATCTTTGTCTTGAATATGCAAACTGCCTGCCATCCTGTTATGTCCTGCCTCACAATATTGCTAGTTCCACAGTGATTTACTGAGAACGATGTCTTATTTCTTTCCTGCCAAAAGCCAGCACCGAGCGGGCTGCATCAGTCTGGTGGGAGAGTGCAAGAGGAATGTAACCAGGTAGGAAGGTGCAAAACCATGGGTGGTCTGGGAAGAAGCAAGTCAGAAATTGGAGAAGGGCAGCAGAAGTCCTGGAAAATGAGATGTCTGTGTCATCTACCATGCAAACCCCAGTTCCCTGGCATTCAAGGTCTCATTTAGCAATAGTAACATTAAGATTTAAAGAAACATCAAATTTGTTTCTTCAAGGGATTTATTTTAATGCCTCATTAGTAAGTACATAAGTTCCCCCATCTTAATAGGATTTATTTTGGAGCCACCCCATGGGTTCTTTAATTCTCTATTGTGGATCTGTTATTTGGCATTTTTCTTACTGCTCACTGGAAGGGAAGAAGTTACCTTTTTTTACAGAGGGGTGAGCAGGTTAAACAGTATGTTCTTCCTCCATTCACAGTCCTTTTGCGTTCCATGACTGCTGTAAATGAAGCCAGTATTTTCCTATGTCAGAGGTAGTTAATTATTCATGGCACTTTCATTTCTACGAGGATATTTGTCTCATCACTGTCAGTGAGCTTTCTAATTATTTTTTGTGTTTGGCTTACTTTGCATTGCTCCTTGCTACCTAACATCTAGCTGAAAGCGCCAGCCATGATACTTGAAACCAAAGAAAGTGGGAAACCCTGGATCCACATCCAAACCTTGTAAGTACTCTGTAGAAACGGAGTATCTTTGAGGTTTGAAGGACCCAGCTTGAAACAGAACTTCTGTGTCTTGATTCCCAAACCAGTGTCTGTTTGGAGCATGGTGCCTTCTCTAAATCACTGCTGAAAACCTGCTTGTAGGTGCAGTATCCGATGCCAACATAAAAATATTCATAATATTCCTCATGTCACTAATAGAAGGGGTTTAGGGGACATAGCTAAGGGGACAACAGTTTTCTAAGATAAAGATATAGCGCTGATAAGGAAAAGGCATAAATGGGATGGAAGTGGAGTTAATGATCACTTTTCCATATGGGATCAAGATACTCTGTATCTTTGATTCTGTGGTATGTTTTGTTAGAAATGACAACAGGACAACAGTATAGGGAAGCAAGAATCAGTAGGAAAGTGAGTAAGATGGAAAAGGTGCCTTGGGAATAAAGGGCAGAAAATGATAGTCTGCTACTCTGAGACAAAAGACTAATGAGTAGCATTAGATTGTCCTGCTAGTATATTTGTCCCTAATTTGTTTTGCATCCAGTAATGCTTAAGGCTGACACCAAAGGATGTGTTGTTTGGCTGTTCAGTGCTGATCCCTGAGAACATTAGACTTCTTTGTGGACAGGGGCCAGGGTGGTTTCCTTTTACTGTCTCTCTGAATCAGCATTTCTGGGACCTTGCAGAGAAACAGCTGCATGAAAACACAACTGCAAGCAGGTAGGGTCCCGCTTGCAAGTGGAAAGTACAAGAAGTCTGATCATCAACCTCCACAACAGGCACGTAGGTGCAACCAACAGCTTAAATTCCTCACACCTGAGCAGGATTTGTGGATAAAATATTGCATAGAATAGATCATCTAATGGGAGGTAGAAGCATCCCCCCTAAAAGCTCCTCTTTGGGATAAGGGAATACCTAATTGCTTGATAGCTGCATGCAAAGAACCACCGTCTCCCTTGCAGTTCTCATGACCAAGGCAATGTAACCTCCTGACCAAAGTTAGGCAATTTACCATTCTTTTTGTATCAGGTTGACTAACGAATTATAAACGACAAAGGCCCAAAGCAACTATAAACCGTCATTGCATTATCCTGGCATAGTGTGGTGCATGTTACGCAGACCTAATTAGGAAGATTTTTGAAAGGTGTCCAAATTAGATGCTGCTGAGATGTTGATTAAGAGTGTTCCCCATGGTATAAACTGAGAGTGTTGCCAGAGCAGGTGAAATTTCAATTATCTCTGCATTTTGTTTGCAACTTGTGTGGGTCCACGAAATGGGTTCAGATACCACTACTTGGTAAACAGTTGGCCTGGATCCTAGCTACTCCTTGCACCCAAGTTGCTCACTTTCCTCAGACAGTTGAATAATAAGTTATTCTTAAATTTCTTCCTTCTAAAACCTTTTAAAACTGAAACCTTAATATTTCTGAATGGTGCAAAGTGGACACTTGGGAACCTAAAGTCCTTCAGCTTTTCACATTTGATTATAGGACTGTGAGCAGAAGCAGTGCAAACTCCCCCTGTAGCAGAGGTGGTGAGACAGATCCTTCACGCTTGGTCTCTCTGCGGAGAATTCGAGTCAGGGTGAGGGTGGGTTTGTGCCATGCTCATCTCTCCACCAGTCTGGAGAGAAAGCCACTCCTCAGATCTTTGAGACAAGTCAAATGGCAGTGCAGCTGCCTTTCTTAAATCATTAAAGTGCCTGGAGTGAGACTTGAAAGTCCCAACTTCTTCAGGAGTGGTCAGCACCCAGGAGATCCCTTTAGGTCACTTAATGGCAGATTTTAAGAGCTCAGCACTCAAGGTAGAAGATGGATGGAAATGACATTGGGTGAGAGCAGTGACGGAAAACATAGAGGGAGCCGTGGATGATAAACCTTGAGAAGGGACAGTACTGACAATGGCCAGAGACTTTGGGAATGTCTATGCAATGACAACCTGGAGTGATTAAAGCCACTTTAGAGAAAATATTTTAATGCAAGGGAGCAGAAAGGCTGCACTTGTACAGTGCACAGTGGTGTGTTGCTTTGTGACTTGGGCACCTCTGCTATACCACAGCATGATTACTGAGCAGCTGAGGTATTGTAGTCTGGATACTTTAATACAAGATCAATGAGAGATGCAGTGAAACCAAAAGGCAGTAAACTCGGGACCGATTTTCACACGATGTACAACAACCTGTGGAACTCATTGCCCCGTGCTATACTGAGACTAAGAGCTGAATAAAATAGGACTGGATTATTTTCTGAAGCATAATAAAAAAAAAGCCCAGAGATATCGGAAACATTTGGGGAGGGAGGGCAGTAGCTTAAACCAGAGGCTTTAATGTCAAGCTAATGCAAGTTAAGCCTAACCCCTGGAGAAGCTGGTCCAATCTCAGGACCTCTTATTGCTGTGTTTCCTCCACCTTCTGCTGAAGCACTGGTGGTGGTCACTGTTGGAGGCAGGAGTAGGGGGAGCACTAGTCGGGTCTGATATGACCATTTCTATATTTCTACTATCACAGAAACTGATACCAAATCTTCACTGAGAACAGGATTTGGCTCTTAACTGCTAGAGATTCTAGTGTAAAGCTGCTGGAAAAGAAGAAAATGCATTAACAGTTTGGTTAGGAGGGGGAGCAGGGAAGGGGGTGAACAGAAAGTTCAGTGTGGAATTGTTCTCACCGTCTTACTTTGGTTGTGGACACTGGCTGCGTAAGGCCAGCGTGGATTTGTTTGATAAACCTGTCCACTACCAGAACAACCATATCACAACCCTTCATGCTCTTTGCTTAAATAGCCTGATGAATGATTGGAGGAAGGAAGCCAATCAAGGCATTGTGAGATTGGGGCTCCAGAAGAGAAGGATAGCTAGGCTATCCTAGCAAAATGTCAGGCTGCCCTTTCAGTAGCGCACGTCTCCTTTCAGTTGACTCTCAGCCATTTTCTGTTGTAAAAATGCAAGCTGCCAACCCTGCCCACTGCAGGAATTGTTGGCAGCGTTCAGCCCCTCAGAGGACAGGAATCTCAGCGAACAACAGTACGATGTTCTGAATGCAGGACCAACTTTTTCGGTGCTCAGCTTCATTTAGGCATTACTCAGTAGCTCCTACTGTAGCACTCACAGGCAGCTCAGAAGCCAGTGTGGTGCTCATTGCTTTTGGAAATCCATCCATTTGTTTTCATGATCTTGAAAATGTGGCCCTCGTGGTGGGGGTAGAGCACTTCTATCTGTGTAATGAGAAGCAAGTATCCTCTCTCAAGCCACGATTTCTACTGAAAAGGGCTGTCCAGCTTCTAGGGATCAGCTGAAAGAGCACAGGAACTTTACAAAAAACAGCAGTTCCCAGGCCCAGCTCCCACCTGTAACATGGATTTTTTTTTTTGGCTATGTCTGGTCTGTAAAGAAATACTTCTTATGAAGCTTTGGTGGCTTCAAGTCCACTTCTGTATGGCAGGATACAACCAAAATAAAGGCACAGGGAGAATTAACACTAGTTGATTTCTTTTTTTAAAGTAAATATTATAGCAGTCTGGAGCAGAAAGGGAATTTAAGTGGAAGGATGAAATATAAATGAGGAGTCATTTCCTTAAGTGCCTGGCACATGTCTCCATGTGTCAGGAATTAATTACTACTCACCAAGGAGGACTTGCCAAACCCACCGGAAAGTGTTCACTGAAACCACCCTATTAATAGGGAAGGGTCCAGACCTGCTGTGTGATGAGAAGCATTGGCAGGAAGGGCGAAGGAAAAACATATTTTTCTACTAGAAGAAGCAGATAATTTACTGACTAAAAGGGAAAGGTAAGAAGCAGAGAGTCCTGTCTAGAGTGGTGTTATACTAATAGCATCTTTGGTACAGATTAATGTATGGCACTGTCCTCATGTAAGTGCTGGAGACTGTTCTGCACCTCTGCACTACTGGAGCTGGAGGAGCTGAATCACTGTCACTTAGGAGTTCCCAGCATCCAGAATGAGAGCAAATCCCAGGTGGCCATGTAATTATTACCAGAGTCCTCATTAAAGCAGTGGTTCCTGGAGTTCTTGGAATCTCTATCCATTGCCCAGGTGCGTAGTTGGACTCCACTAGCCAGGGTCTGCTACTGGTTGCTTGTGAGTTTGTTCACGTGCTGCCACACCTGAGCAGCCTAGGCAGAATTTGGGGTAACTAGAAAGAATGGCCCCAAACTGACAGAGAGCAGATTTAGTTTGGAAATCAGGAAGAACTTCTTCACAGTAAGGGTTACCAGAATCTGGAATGGGCTTCTCAGGGAGGTGGTGCTTTCCCCTACCCTGGAGGTCTTTCAGAGGAGACTGGACAAACACCTGGCTAGGGTCATCTGACCCCAGTGATCCTTCCTGCCCAGGGCAGGGGGTCGGACTCGATGACCTCCTGAGGTCTCTTCCGACCCTAAAAATCTATGAAATCTATGAACCTGCTGATCCAGCCAGTTTTCTATCCACCTTACAGTCCATTCATCCAGCCTATATTTCCTTAGCTTGCCTGCTAGAATGTTGTGGGAGACGGTATCAAAAACCTTGCTAAAATCAAGTTACATCACATCCACTGGTCTCCTGTCATCCACAGAGCCAGTCACCTCATCATAGAAGGCAATCGGGTTGGTCAGGCATGTCTTGCTCTTGGTGAATCCATGCTGACTGTTCCTAATCACCTTCTCCTCCCAGTGCTTAGAAATAGATTCCTTGAGGAATCCATGATTCCATGATTCCATGATTTTTCCAGGGACTGAGGTGAGGCTGACTGGTTTGTAGTTCCCTGGATCCTCCTTTTCAACTTTCTTAAACACAGGCACTACGTCAACCCTTCTCCAATCATCCAGAACCTCTCTTGATTGCCGTGAGTTTTCAAAGATGTTGGCCAATGGCTCTGCAATCTCATCAGCCAACTCCTTCAGCACCCTCAGGTGCATCCTGTCCAGCCCCATGGACTTGTATATGTCCAGCTTTTCTAAATAGTCTCTAACCTGTTCTTTTGCCACCGTTGGCTGCTCACCTCCTCCCCAAACTATGCTGCCTGGTGCAATAGTCTGGGAGTTGACCCCTGCCTGTGAAAACTGAGATGAAGAAGGCCTTGAGCACTTCAGCCTTTTCTGCACCATCTCTCACTAGGTTGCCTTCCCCATTCAGTAATGGACCCACACTTTCCCTAATCTTCCGTTCATTGCTGACATACTTGTAGAAATCTTTCTTGTTACCCTTCACATCCCTTGCTAGCTGCAACTCCAGTTGCACTTTGGCCTTCCCGGCTTCATCCCTGCATGGCCAAGCAATGCTCTATACTTCTCCCTAGTTGTTTGTCCAAGTTTCCACTTATAAGCTGCCTTTTTGTGACTTAGTTTACCGAAGAGTTCTCTGGTAAGCCAAGCTGGTCTTCTGCCATATTTGCCAGCTCTCCTGGACTTTTCTCTCCTTTAGATTGGCAGGTTAGTGTGGGGGGGGGGAGAGGGGTTGATGGCACTCTGAATCAGCTGGCCCATGGCTACTTATATGTGGGTGTGAGCACGTGAACAGGGTAAAAAGTAGAAATCTAGTATATAGTGAAATACTGAATACATACAACATTGTCAGTCCCACGTGTTCTAAAATCATGAATCTGGGCTGAATAGATTGGAATGGCATTTTGATTTTCAAGCCTCTATGGCAATGATGCTCAGCCAAGATCCAATGGTATCCTGGGTGCCATCAGATCCTTTGAAAGGTGTCTTGAAGTGTGAGGAGATAAGAAAATAATTGCAGGTTCAGGTTTGTCCCTGGCTGATTCCCTGGCCCACTGTTGAAAGAGTAAATTGAAAGAGATACATTAATCTCTTTCAATTTACAAAAGTTAGGGAGAGAGGGGTGCCTTGAGTCCAGGGAGGAATGCCACAAGTCCAAAAATGTTGAAAACCACTGCTTGTGTATGGTACACTTGAGTCACACTCTTAGCCTCTTCTCTACAACTCTGAGGAGTAAAACTTTTAAAAAAGCAAAAAAAAAAAAAGCAAGGAGGGACTTGAAGAGATCTGAATGTCTTTCTGGAAGGCTTACCTCAGTCGAACAAAAATTATTGGGCTTTTTAAACAATATGCCAGCACTCTTGATCAACAGATCTCAAAGGGGGTCAGTATCACCACAATTTTATAGTTTGGGGAGAGGGAAACTGAGGCACAGAGGTGAAGCAACTCAGCCAAGGCTAATGCCAGAGCTAGGAGTAAACTCAGGGCTCTTTAGTTCCAGTTCAGTTGTCTGTTTGCTAGGCTGCTTGTCTTTAGTCTTACTCTTCATTGCTGCTCTAGTTTTTCCATATGAGTTAGCACGCTCAGTTAAATCTGAGCTCCCTGTAATCTAAGGGTGTGTACGAAAGTGCTCCATGCATGTTTTGCAGCACTGTAATTTAGAGCACTTTTTATAGCACTATAAAGTTACAGTGCTTTTAAACATGACAGAAGTGCAGTGTTTGGCGGGGGGCCCTCTGAGCGTCCCTGCACTTTTCAGGTTAGGTGGCAGGGTGCATGTCACAGCCTCCTGGGGCTTCTCCATTGGTCAGAAATATGACCAACATACAGAAGTTACTTAAAGCACCATAGGTTGCTAAAGGCCTGTAAAATACAGCACTTCAAATTTAATACCTCATTTAACAAATTCTAATTTAAAGTGCTGTACCCGTTTTTAAAGTGCTGTAAAGCCGTGCACTTCTGTTAAGTCATGGCATTAAATAGTGAAAAATCAACTTCTGTGCACACTAACTCATGGAAAGCCTAAAAGAGCCTTGTCATCAACCGGATTTTGCTGTCAGGCAGCTAACATAAATTAATGTAGCTTCTCTTCCTGGTGACGACCAGACCTAACACCAACCCAAACTGGAAACAGAATTGTTTTCCTCTTCATGGGCTGCTTCGTGTGCAGAAACACTTCAGAGCACTAATAGTCTCCTGTGGCCTTTATAGAAAGCAGTTCCTTCAGATAATTGCTATAAGACAACTGCAATAAACCAACAAGGGACAGAGTATGAGTGAAGGGCCAAGCTCTGTTCTCATAGCGCTAGTATATGCAAAACCTCTGGACTTTATTACAGACTTTGTCATTACTCTTGTGCCTGCCTCATTGATACTTGCAGTAATAATCCCTAGGGTGAGCACCATGGAGATGAACTAAGAGATTCCCCTTAGCACTCCCATAGATCTTGGGGCTTCAGAGCCTTACTAATGATGCCTCACTGAGGTGGATTTGTAATTCTCTAAGCCCTACAGAGGTATTGTTGACATGTCCATCTGGCAGCTTAAAGGGCCTGAGGCAGTGGTGATTAGGACCCATCTTCTAATTATGCTTCTAACTGCCTTTTCCAAGATGCCACTTCATTCATTCATCTCTTATTGTTGTATAATAAATTATGTGTCTGGAGATTTGTCAGCTCCCTACTAGTCACATTGGCTTTGAGAACAGCAGGGCAAAATAAATGTCCTTTTCTGCGAGTAAATAAATTGTTTCCGACACGAGCCAAGCAGGCTGTACCTAACTGCGGTAATGCGGGCTCCAAGGGGGGATCAAGGGGGCATTCTGGCTTGGAATTGCTCACCCCAGAGTGCTTCTAAACTGGTTGGGGCTTTCCCTGAACTCCCAGTAATGTAAGTCTTTTGAAACAAGCTGCGTCAGAGCCACGCCAAGCAGCTTCTTGAATACAAAGCTCGGAGTTTGTCTTAACTTGTTTAAGAAAGAACATGTCAGGGCTTCAGGGAGAGCACTGCATGGGAGGAAGAGAGGTGGCTTTTTCAGTTTTCTCCGACACAAAATGCTCTGTCTTGCCAGGAAAGCTCCTATCAGTAAACTGAGCTATGTCTGGGGGTTTCATGGCAAGAACACACTGAAGGCAGTCAGTGCCCTCTCTTGCAGTGATGTGGTAAGCTATTTGGAGAGTAAAGGAAACCATACTGCATTATTAGATATGTACAGCACCTAGCACAGTGGGACCTTGATCCCCAGTTGGTGCCTCTGGATGCTACCACGACATGAATAACACTGGTAACTGTGAACAAAGAACTGGAATCATTGCAGCTCCTCACTGAGCCAGGTACATCTCTTGAAAAGACAAGATCTAAAACTGGCCTTAGATCTGGGTTAAAAGGTAAGGAAAACTATTTCATTCATTACATATTTGCTATTGAGATTCAGAATAAAATAAAGTAGTTTTGACTTGTTTTTATTTAACGGTTCTCAAATCATAACCTTGTCTGAAGGATTTTAATTGATTGAATTTCCAGGTAATGGACCATTTTCATGCAGAAGAATACCGTAAGTCAATAACTTAAAGTAGGTTAACTCCTTCCTACTATTATGTGAAGCAGTGCTTTGTTAAACAAGGTTTTAGCTAATCACAGTGTACAGTGGAAAAAAGAGCTGAACTCTGTCTTGAACCATTAGGCATTATATCAAGTGGTTATATGCCTCAAATGGTGCATCATGGTTTATGTTGATGCTTGTGGAGCAGTCTGAGTAATCCCAGTTTCTTACAGCAGTGTTTAAATATGGTGTCCTGAAAAATACTTCAAAATTCACTTTAAAAAAAAGCATTTCCCTTGACAAGACCTTTTGGATTTCTGCCGGGGGGGGGTGAAAAGACTGGATTATGTACAGATTGTTAACTCTTGTTCCTTTTTTAATCTAGTCTTAAAACCAAAATGCTTGGTGTAAACACTGGAGTCTATGAAACTTTCGTGTTTGGAAGCTTTCTTGTATATAGGATAAACTTTCAGGACAAGAGAGTCACCTGGGCATAGCCAGTTACCCAGTAGTTAACGTACTTGCATTGTGGTTACAAGTCCCTGGTTAAAATCAGAGGAGGATTCGAACCTGGATTTCCTACCTCTAGGTGAATGCTCTAATCATTGGTTTATTAGCAGTTCTGAGAGAGGGTGATTCTTGCCCTTCTGAAAGGTTTTGGTTTCATTCCACCCTGGGAAGGAAACAAATGTCAAAACGTTGACATCTTTTTGTGAAGCAGAATTTTCCTTTAGTCTGTTGTACTGTTTCCCCTTTGTAGTGGTGACTGCACAAGAGATGGATCTGAGGAGGAAGGAATTTATTAATAAAGTTACATGAGGGATTTGGCCAACTGTTTTACATTTAATTGCCACTAAAAGGTTAATATAATACTCAGAGATAATGCATCATAAACAAAGATGTCATGATAATACCAGATGGGAAGTGATGCAGATAAACAAGTGACAAGGGATTCTTCCCTTAATATTGAACGCGTCCTGTAAAACAGTGACAGTAGTTGGTACAGGCAAACGTGACAGATACATTAGTGCATTGAAAGCTGCATGCTCTGTCAGTGTGTCTTCACTTTCATAGATAGATAAAGGGACTCTTATGCTGGCATCAATCTGAGTGGGAAGACGGAGTAAATTTGGAAAATGGAAGATCAAACTGCATTGCCTATGTTGTGAATGGGGTGGAATCCGTAAGTTGGAAGCCAAGAGGGAAGGTATAGGAGGGGCAGCACTTTCTAGTCCTGTATAGGTGGTGGAATCCAAATCCATACCAGCTTTTTGGGGGTCTTCCAGTTTCTCTTATTGACTCCTATTGTTTCTGGTACCCATCAACGGTTGTTCTTCATACCGTGGATAAGAATTTCAAACTGTTGTGATCTATCCTCCTTTAGAAAGGAGGCTTTAGGATTAAAGTACAGGGTTGAAGTTCAGATAACTGGAATCTAGTTGCATTTCTGCTGCTGCTTGTTTGTGTTCATTTCCCTCCCCCTCCTTCCCCTCCCCAAATGAAATCATGGTCCAATCACTTAACCTTTGTCAGTTCCTCTCTCCAAAAAGCAGTAATGCTCAAGTTTACCACAAAGGAGTCACAGGATGAAATGCAGTAGGTGGCATGTTCTCATGATACCGGGCTGGTGCTCAAACCCCATAGGAATGAGCACAATATGAGTTTCCAAATGCATCAAAATGGGAAGAATCTGATCTGTACAGGCTGTAACTTGTTGCTGCTTTCTGTCAAGAACAGTGCGTTGCTTGGATGGTTGCCCAGTTATTATGCACAACACGAAGCCATTTTTTTTCCCTGCAAAAGCCATCCTACGCCTTGCTGTCATGGCTGTTCTGGAGAGAAAGACGCTGTTTGCACCATGCCTGGATTCCAAATATGTCACTGGGGTATAGCATGTGTATGACAACTGGTACATTTCATGACCTTTCCATGAAACAAGATCCCAACATGCTGACCCCTTGTCACATATTTTTGACTACCTTTATCAAACAAGTCACCAGTAACTTGAAGGAGGTTTTTCTTTCCCCCAGAAGCTGCCTTCTTTCTCACTATATAATTGCTATAATTTGTTCTGTACTAGTAGAACTCAACAACAATAGTCTGCCTTGAAGCAATCAGTTGCATATACACTGTGAAGATCAGACATTGCTGCAAGGTTCTCCGTTCTGTGTCTCCTCACTCTGCTAACTTAAGTTTATATCCAGAGACCTATAATGGTAGTCAAGTCCCATCCACACACTTGCTGCAGACAAAATTGGGAGATAAGAACCATTAGGGTCATTCAAGTACATAGAAGCCTAACCACCTTACTTGGATATAGATTGACTGACGATATGCATTCCTGAGCTTTGGCCTGGGCTGACTGGGTAGCTAGGGGCTGGATGGCTCTAGGTTGCTTGTTTTAGTCCATCCTAGGTTGGTAATAACCTAAGGTTGCCACTAAACGTTTAACACATAACTGCTTCTTAGAGGTGTAGGTAAAATGGTTGTATTCTCAGGCTAGATACCGATGGATAATTTACAGACTAAAAACCAGAAGTAGGGTGAGGTGGGTGGAATTGTAGGGTGAGGTGGGCGGAATATGTATCTAGCTTTAATCAGTAGCTTTGCTGGAATATTCAACCAAAGGGCCAAGGACTACATACTCCCTGACCAGTTAATAGTGCCTTTGTCAAGACTGAGGTGTATGTGCTAGCTGACTGTATATCAAGTCAGCAGTTTTTTACATGGTTCCAGTCTCACTTTGACAAGAATCATCAGTTCTGTTATCTGTAAGCTTTCCTGAAGCTTATGCCAAACAAGTAGCAGAAGGGCAAACAGAATTAAATCATGGAATCATAGAAAATTAGGGTTTCAAGGGACTGAGGAGGTCATCTAGTCCAACCCCCTGCTCAAAGCAGGACAATGCACAACTAGATCATCCCAGCCAAGGCTTTCTTTAGCCGGGTCTTTAAACCACCAAGGATGGAGATTCCACCACCTCTCCGGGTAACCCGTTCCAGTGCTTTACTAACCTCCTGATGAGAGAGATTTTCCTAATAACTTACCTAAACTTCCTTTGCTGCAACTTGAATCCATTTCTCCTTGCTCTGTCATCTGCCACCACTGAGAACAGTCTAGCTCCATCCTCTTTCAAACCTCCTTGCAGGGAGTTGAAGGCTGCTATTAAATCCCGCTTCAGTCTTCTCTTCTTTAGACTATATAATCCCAGTTCCTTCAACCTCTCCTTGTAAGTCATGTCCCCCAGCCCCCAAACCACTTTTCTCACTCCCCTAACCACTTCCCTTGCCCTCCGCTGGACTCTCTCCAGTTTGTCTACATCCTTTCTGTAGTTGGGAGGGGTTGGGGGGGGGGTGTAAAATGGGATACAGTACTCCAGATGTGGCCTACTCAGTAAGCCATGCCCCCCAGCCCCCAACCCCCTTTTCTCACTCCCCTAACCACTTCCCTTGCCCTCCGCTGGACTCTCTCCAGTTTGTCTACATCCTTTCTGTAGTTGGGAGGGGTTGGGGGGGGGGTGTAAAATGGGATACAGTACTCCAGATGTGGCCTACTCAGAGCTGAATTTAGGAAAATAATCATTTCCCTCAATCTGCTGGCAACGCTTCTATTAATGCAGCCCAGTATGCTGTTAGCCTTCTTCACAACAAGGACACACTGTTGGTTCATATTCATCGTATTGTCCACTGAAACCCGCAGGTCCTTTTCTGCAGAGCTGCTGCCCAGCCAGTCAGCCCCCGGCCTGTACCGGTGCATGGGATTGTTCTGTCCTAAGTGCAGGACTTTGCACTTGTCCTTGTTGAGCTGCACGAGATTTCTTTTGGTCCAGTCCTCCAATTTCTCGAGATCACTCTGAATCCCAGCCCTACCCTCCAGATTATCTACTATTCCCCGCCCTTGCCCCCCTCCACCTTGGTGTCATCTGCAAACTTGCTGAGGGTGCACTCTATCCCATCTTCCAGATCACTGATGAAGGTGTTGAACCAAACCGGCCCCAGGACCAACTTCTGGGGCACTCCACTTGGTACTGGCTGCCAACTAGACATTGAGCCACTGATTTTCTACCCTTTGAGCCTGATGATCCAGCCAGTTTTCTATTCACCTCCATTCAACCAATCCATACTCCGTTAGCTTGCTTGCAAGAATGTTGTGGAAAATGGTATCAAAAGCCTTGCTAAAGTCAAGGTATATCACATCCACTGCTCTCTCTGCATCCACAGAGCCAGTCATCTCATTATAGAAGGCACTCAAGTTAGTCAGACATGTCTTGCCCTTGGTGAATCCATGCTGACTGCTCCTAATCACCTTCTCCTCCAAATGCTTAGAGATGTATTCCTTGAAGACCTTCTCCATGATTTTTTCAGGAACTGAGTTGAGGCTGACCAGCCACTAGTTTCCCGGGTCCTCCTTCTTCCCATTCTTAAAGGTGGGCACTATATTTGCCCTTTTCCAATCATCCAGGACCTCTCCCAATCACCATGAGTTTTCAAAGATAATGGCCAGCAGCTTTGCAATCATATTGGCCAAGTCCCTCAGCACCCTCGGGCGCATCCTGTCCGGTCCCAAGGTCTTGTGCACCTCCAGCTTTTCTAAATAGTCCCTAACCTGTTCTTTTGACACTATTGGCTGCTCACCTCCTCCCTAAACTGCGCTGCCAAGGTCAGTAGTCTGGGAGCTGAACTTGACCTGTGAAGACTAAACACTTCAGTCTTTTCCACATCTTCTGTCACTAGGTTGCCTCCCCCATTCAGTAAGGGACCCACAATTTCCTGATCTTCCTTTCGTTGTTGACATACTTGTAGAAACCCTTCTTGTTACCCTTCACATCCCTTGCTAGCTGCAACTCCAATTGCACTGTGGTCTTCCTGATTTCATCTCTGTATGCCCGAGCAATACTCTTATACTACTCCCTAGTAGTTTGTCCAAGTTTCCACTTCTTACAAGCTTCCTCTGTGTGTTTTACTCATTAAAGAGTTTCCTGCTAAGCCAAGCTGGTCTCCTGCCATACTTGCTAGTCTTCCTGTGCATTGGGATGGTTCCTGCCTGCGCCCTCATTAAAGTTTCTTCAAAGTTCAGCCAGCTCTCCGGGACTCTTTTCCCCCTCAGACTGGCCTCCCAAGGAGTCCTGCCCATCAGTTCCCTGAGTGAGTCAAAATTTGATTTTTCTGAAGTCCAGGGTCCTTACTATGCTGCTCTCCTTCTTTCTCTTCTTTGGGATCCTGAACTCCATCACCTCATGGTCACTGCTGCCCAAGTTGCCATCCACTACTATATTCCCCACCGATTCTTTCCTGTTTGTGAGCGGCAGGTCAAGAAGAGCACGGCTCCTAGTTGGCCTCTCCAACACTTGCACCATGAAGTTGTCCCCAACACTCTCCAAAAACTTCCTGGATTGCCTGTGCATGGCTATATTGCTCTCTCAGAAGATGTCAGGGTGACTGAAGTCTCCCATGAGAACCAGGGCCTGTGACAGGGAAACTTCTGCTAGCTGTTTGAAGAAAGCCTCATCTGCCTCATCCTCCTGGTCTGGTGGTTTATAGCACATACCCGCCATGGCATCACCCTTGTTGCTCTTCCCTCTGACCCAACCCAGAGACTTTTGACAGGCCTATCCCCAGTTTCATACTGGAGCTCTGAGCAATCATATGGCTCTTTTACCTAAAGTGCAACTCCTTCTCCTTCTCCCCTGCCTGTCCTTCCTGAACAGTTTGTGCCCATCCATGGCAGTGCTCCAGTCATGCGAGCTCCCACCAAGTCTCTGTTATTCCGATCACGTCATAGTGCTGTGACTGTGTGAGGACTTCCAGTTCTTCCTGCTTGTTTCCCAGGCTCTGTGCATTTGTGTTGAGACACTTGAGGTAACTAGCCAATTGCCCTACTTTCTTAGGAAGGATGAGAAGGCCTCCCCATTGCCTCTTCCTGCTTGTGCTTCCTCCAGGTCACCCGGTTCCCCATTTACCTCGGGGCTTCGGTCTCCATCCCCTGGTGAACCTAGTTTAAAGCCCTTCTCACTAGGTTAGCAAGTCGGTCTGTGAAGATGCTTTTCCCTCTCTTCGTCAGGTTGGACCCTTCTCTTCTTAGTAATTCTTCTTGTTGGAACATCATCCTGTGGTCAAAGAAGCCAAAGCTCTGCTAGTGACACTATCTGCAGTCATGCATCTTGATTTGCAGGATGCTTCTGCTCCTGCCCAGGCTCTTCCCCTTGACTGGGAGAATAGAGGAGAAGACCACCTGACACCTGTCCCCTTCACCCTTGCACCCAGAGCCCTCTAGTCACTTTTGATCTGCCCAGGGTCACCCCTGGCAGTATCATTGGTGCCCACATGGATGAACACCATAGGGTAGTAGTCAGAGGGTCAGATGAGTCTCAGTAATCCCTCCGTGACATCTCAGATCCAGGCTCTGGACAAGCAGCAGACCTCCAAAGACAACAGGATGTCTCTGTCCCCCGCAAAAGGAAGTCTCCAACCACCACCACCCATTGCTTCCTCTTGGTGTGGGTGGTCTTGATCCTCCCAATCTTGGGGATGCTTGGCCTGGCCGCTTCCACCAACGGAACATGCTCCTTCTCTGTTGCTAGGGCTCCATATCTGTTCTCCAGGAAAACTGCTGCAGGTAGAGATGAAGACTTCTGCTTGCTGCCAGAGGTCACAAGCTTCCAGCTTCCATCTTCCTGGGAGTCCAGGTCCTCTTCCTTCTCTAGTGCTGCCTCTGGCAGTCCTTCCTTCACAGTGCTAGAGGTCTCCTCCAGTATTGAATTGATGAAGTTCTCGTGGTGGAGGATGCTTCAGAGCCTCACCGCCGCCTCCTGTAGTTCTCTTGCCTACTCCCTGAGGGATTCAACCCAGAAGCACCACTCGCACCTGGCTGTCACTGGAAGGCAGTTGCAAGCTGCAGTCTCCGCAGTGCCAAATTGTGTACTGTTTTCTCACAATATCTAAGGCTCATTGAAAGACCAAAATAGCCACTTCTGATATTGTATAATTTTTGGATACTAGAGTCTTTTCAAATGTTACTGCCCTGGGGCTGCTTCAGTGGCAGGATTATAACACCTTTTAGTATTTGTCTTGATGTGAATAGTTCTGCATTTCTCACCTCTAAGTAGCAAGGACTTACTCATCTCCCACTGCTTGGGTCACGGCCATCAGCTGAGCTGTTTTTCTTAGATTCTCTGTGCTCATTCAGAAGAGCGGATGTTGGCACTGAACTAGCACAAATTCTTACTTGAACCCTGGACCTCTCTTTTCACCTGCTTGCTATTATGTATTGTATGTTAGAAAACATGAACATTTGGGGATAGCTTCCATTGATGAGCTCAGGATTCTGAAGTCCTCTCTGGTCAAAATTGTGTTGATTATGCTAGACTGATACCTATCATTGCAAAAAAGTCCTATTCCAGAGACGGCTTATTTGTCCCTGGATTTATATGCCATGGGCATTGGCAGTATGTGCTTTTTCATTCTGCATGTTGATAGGGTTATGGTAAAGCAGTGTCTTCACTGCAGAAAGTGTTTTAATGAAAATAAGTCAATGCAGAATTGCAAAATGCAAATTCTAGTGGAAATGAGGCTCAAGTCATCTTTACCTCAGCTAGCTCTAGTGAAGTCAGCTCCCAGGTGTGAACAAGGTTAGCCTTCATCAGCAACACAGAGGGCAAAACTGTGTGGTTTTGTCTTTACTGGAGCAGACAGAAGTGTAGAGTGCACCTTAAGTAGAAGTAAAGACAAGGTCAAAGAGTAGTTTCCAAGATTTATTTAAACATATTAGCTAGAATGGTTTAATTAGCTTTTACAGTGAGAGTGTAAACAGGGAAATTGTATTTTGATGTGTTAGTTGGACAAGCCTCAGGAGGGGGGAATCTAAAGCTCGCCTTGACCAGCTAACACATCAAAATTAAGTTCTGTCTGCCCTATGGGTTAACTAACATGTTCTCTGAGATGTTCTTATCTTAATCTACACAAGCCACAACTCTGTTCAAGGTGAAAATCATGGCAGTGTCACTAAATCCTTCTGCTGCAGAAAGCTTTAAGTGTGACTGACAGATTAGTATGTCTGCAAGTAGCTATAACAGTCTACATCCTTTTTTCTTATGAAGGTCAGTTTGATTGATTGTAAAACTGTTCTGGTGACCTTGGCTCTGTAGCTTCCCAGCTGAACTAAACCACTGGGAGGCATTAACAGAAATTGTTGCATCTACCAGAGGGCTCAGTCAGAGGTCACTAAACCTTGGTGTTTTTTTCAAAGGGAACCACTTCTGGACCTAGACCTGGCTACTGCTATGGGAAACTCACTTCCTAGATGGCTTGGTAACCAAGCAATGCATCACCTGGTGGGGGTTTAAGACTCCCCAGGGAAGTCACCTCACTGAAGACATTGGAAATTTGCATTAGGGAAAGGTCTCTTCTGTGCAACAGTCCACCTCCTGCCAGATGAGGAGAGATGAGACTGAGCAGGAAGGAAGCAGAGGAGATTCACTTAGTGCTTTTTATTCCTTAAACCCACACTATAAACCAGGGGTGGGCAAAATACCTGGATCTGGCCTGCCAGGTGATTTCATCCAGTCCCCAGGCTGGCGCCCACCAATTAATTGTATCTGGCCCAGCCTGTGGCTGCCCCTGCTGCACTCCACATGGGGCTGAGCCCTGCCCACTCCCTCCAGAGCAGAACGCTTTGCTCCTACTCTCATGCATGGGAGGGTCACAGCCCTGGCCCTGGCCCCTGCCAGCGCACAGCGTCTGGGCAGGGCTGCTGCTGCTGCTTCCCAGGGAACAGCTCAGCTCCCCCAGCCTCCAACGACTCCTCTTTGTGTCCCTGCTGCAGCGCTCCAGGGGCTGAGTGCCAATGTGGGGGGTTTGTGGGGGGTGGCCTCCACACTCACACCTCACTATTCCCAACACCCCCCCACACCTCCCACACCCCACCACACACTTCCCCCCCACACCCCGACATCCACAGTATACAAAAGTAAGACTTTATTTTGGGTTATTATGCAATCGCCTCTATATACACTACATAAATACATGTAAATCAGGACAAAAATATTTTTTGAAATAAAATTAAAATGTGTTATGGTAGATGTTTGATTTTTAGTATAGGATTTGGGTTTTTTTCTGGTTTCAAGATGGCAATCGTCCCTCCCAAAAGGAGTACTTCCAGAGGCAAAGGGACAGACTTCTGGTGGCAAAGGTCGAGGAGGCAGGACTTCCAGCCCCGAAATGGCGACCAGGGGGTGGGTGAGGGACCTGTCAATGGGTGGGGCTACCCTTGGGGCCCTCGGCAGCTCACCAGTACTCATTAAGTGGCCCTCCAGAATAAATAATTGCCCATCCACGCTGTAAACCAATCTCAAGGCTCTCTTGGTGTAGTAGGAAATCGAGGTATACTGTGAGGCTGGTTGGCAGATTCTGCTATCTTTGTTCCTGGTATTTAAATGGAAGTGAATTTCTTTTTTTGCACCCCCTGGTATGAGGACTGCAAACCCTTGACAAACAGGATGATGCATCACTGACTCGCAGTGCTGTATCCTATTGTACCTGCTCTGCCAGTGAGCAGTAGTGGTGAATACCCTGTCTTGATCAGGGTCACCTTGCAGATCCTGGCTGAGCTGGAAGAGAACCCTGATTATTACCTAGTTTCCCTTCCCCAGCTGCTTGTGCCCCTCCTTCATGGGCAGCATGAGCATGGTGCAAATGGAATTGCACAGGTTCATGTCTTCTGCTTATATTTTAGTATGGGTGTCTAGTAAAAAGGAGAGGCTCCCAAAACATAAAGCCCAATACTGCCCTCATTTTAGCTCCTTGAGGCTGGCTTTTATATTTCTGGAATTCATAGGCTTTTATTCAGACTATTGCTTTGACAGCTCACATTAGTCCATTGAGAATTTACAGTTCTGTGGTTCCTGCCATTCTGTTCTTCCTTTCTCACCTGCTCTTGCATTAGTCACTGTTTTTAAAAAAGGGAGAGAGAGAGAGAAGTATGAATGAGAGGTGATGAAAGTGCTTTCCAAAACAGGAACACTAATCCCAGTGATTTATCACCTCTCTTAAATGAAAGGTTATTTTTCCCCTATGAGCAGGAGCTACTTTTAATTTCCGCTGTACAGCAATGGAGATGTTAAGAAAAAGGATTTTTTTTTTGTAGCCCTTTAGGGCAAAACATTTACCTGTTTGGGTTACATTGTCCCTTTAGCTCTTGTTCTTAAGCATTAATTAACAAAACAATTAGTCTTGATTGCTCACTCTTACTACAAGCGGATGGGTCAATTGGCATTTTATGGCTTTAATGGCTTGTGAGCTTGGCTGGTCCATCCAAAGTGGTGGAACAGACTGTTCAAAATCCAAGCAATCCATTTTCATGTAAAATCTGCGTGGGATTTGAGTAGGGTCCAAATGAATAGACAGCCCATTTGAGCATCAGTTAACTAGACTAAACGAATCAGTGCAAAATTGGGCAGTTGTAAGAGCTTTATTTGGTTAAAAACCCTGATGAGAAGTGGTTTAAAAAAGAAAGACAATTTTAGGATAGTGTTTTTTCATTCATAAAGCTCCTTAAACAGTTTACATGGTGCTCCATCCAGTGGTCTAATGCAGCTACCCTCAGTTTGGTATTCGGAGGTATTGTGAACAGTCTTATTCATTGCCACCTTACTCATTGTCACACAAAATACCTTTAGATTTCTTCATCTCATCAGGAACCAGCTTTAATACCTTTTTGATTAGCTAAGCTTGAGCGATCAGTGAGCAGAGTTTCCCTTTGAATTGTCAACAGACTGCAGGCCTTTACCTTCAGAAGTACCCGGGACAGCCACAAGAGCCTTAGCATACAGATCCACTTGAAATATTTAATTGACTAAGAATGCCCTGTGTGTCTGCCCTTTGGGTGAGAAGAGGTAATATGGTGACAGGTTGGAACAAGGGACTAAGAGACTGCTTCCAGCTTTGCCACTAACTTAATGTGTTGCTTTGGACAGGAAATCAAGGTCTATGTCCAGTTTCTCCATGTATAAGATGGATAATTTTTATTCACCAAAGGCACTTCTGCAAACAAAATGCTATTTACATTTCACTGGACTCGACAGGGATGCCTGGCTGAGCTGCTGTGGGTTTTATGACAACACTTGCACCACCGTCTCCCAGAAGAAGGTGGTGAAGGTTGCAAGATACAAGTGGATTTTGGGGAAGGATGAGGAGGCACCAGCAGCAAGCCAGACAATAGCTACCGCCTTGTTTTGATTCTCTGAATTTTGGGCACGCTGCATCCATGGAACTCAAGTGGGAATTTCATACACAGAGAGGCTGGCAGCATTCAGCTCTTGGCACAGCAGTGCTGCCTCTTCATTCTGCACCAGTGCCCTGATCTGCAAAATAGCAAGAAGCCAGGTAGTTCCCCTCCCAGCTACTTTATCAGCCATGTGTAAATATGTGGCTCTTGGGAATAGGAATGTGTGTAATACATGGAGAATGGGCATTCGAAACAAGTTTTCTTTTTTTTTAAATCAATGAATCTGTAAAAAGCTGCCAGTTAAGTCCCTCCCAGCAGAAGTCTATTTATTTTTAACTAAGTACTGCATGCTAACGAGCTTGCACTTTAAATATACCCTTCACCTGACGAAGAAACGTAACAGATAGGTGGTTGCACTTCAGTCTTGATCATTGACTGAACTTTTTTATATCCTGAACTCTGCTGTAAGATTAGACTCATTGCCTGGCAGCTTCATCTTGCTTCAGTCCCCTGTGATACTATGATGAGACATCTTTTTTTGTGGCAACTAAGGTATGTCATTCCCTAAACGGAAATACTATATATTATCACATACAACACACCCCAGAATAAGATATACACCAGGGGTCAGCAACCCCCGGCACGTGTGCTGAGCACGGCAGACGAGGCCACTTTGCTCAGCACACCGCCGCCGTCAGCCCGGGCTCTAAGCAGCTGCTGCCAGCCACGGAGCCCAGGCTGCTCCCAGCAGGCGGCTGGGAGGCTGCAAGCCCTGCTGCAATCAGACCGGGCTCCGTGGGCCGGCTGCAGCTGGGAGGCTGCAAACAGCTGCTCTGGGCTCCGGCATGTCGGCACTCCAGCACCTTCCAAGGTAGACATTGTGGGGTTTTTGGCACTCCGGCCAAAAAACGTTGCCTACCCCTGATATACACCTTGCTTTTGAATGGCAAAATAAAGATAAAGAGGTGCTTCCTTGTAGTAAGTACCTGAGTAGCGGCTACAATGAGCCTGCTCCGTTGTTCTGTAATCTGTGCAGACACATACTTTCACTTTCCTCTGGCAGAAACTGCTGTTACTATATTTCCTCACTTATAGCGTGCAGCCCAATTTCCAGTAGCTGGGTTTTTTTTGGAGGGGGCGTTTGGAAAAAGATGTGCAATATATATGAAAATGTGGCATTAGGATGAGATGCAAGTAAACTCCCTTTAATATGCCTTTAAAAGTCCTGCACCTTTAATACATTGGACGTGTTTATCTGATTCTCAGCTCCATTTTGGAATCTATCATATATACTCGCTCTTCCCTGCTGGGTAAACGGCAAATCCCCTCCCTCTGACTTATTCTGCAGCGTTGCTGATCTCATCTCATACAGTTCGTGTCACTCTTTGATTTTGGTAGAAAGAACAAACCACCCCGACCAAAGCACGAGGCTCATTACTGCACTCTGCTTCAGGTGGAACAAGCCAAGCGAGCAGAGCAGGGAGAGAGAGTTCTGCTCAGGGTATTTAGGGTTTATTTCCATGAAAAGTTGTACCCACGTGGGGACATGTGCAAGCTGAACAGGGGCATCAAAAGATACTTCTGCCTAAGTGTAGTGTCAATATATAATGGGATTTCACACAAGAACACCACAGCACGTCTGGATTATCTAGTGCAGAGGTTTTCAACCGGGGTTACTTGGGAAGGCCTCAGGGGGTACTTGGCAGTGGGTACCACCGCTGCGCCACCAACACTTCTTCTGCCACTGCCGGCATGCTTGCTGGGAGATTCTCCCCCACACCCCCATCGATTGGCTGCTGGGGGACTCCCTTCTCCACCGGCCACCAGGGGTACACTGACCCAAAAAGGTTGAAAACCCCTGATCTAGTGGTATCTAATGGAAGCCACAAGGAATTCACAGTGGGTGTGTCTACATGAGACACTTTACAGTGCAATGGACTGATCTACTGTGCAGTAAAATAGTCTACTGTGCAGTTAGCTAGTACCTATAAGTACAGGTACTAAACTAACTGTGCAGTAGATATTGCACAATAGGGCTTGTGTAGACGCTGACCAGAAGCAAATTTTCTTCCAGCTTCAATGGGGGTGGAGTGTCAGCTGTTTCTGTGAGAAATTTGCAACAGCGGTATAAGCAGTAACTCTGGGTTTCATTGCTACCTCCCAAAGACCCAGAGGTTTGAGTAAGGGCCTTGCTATTTTTTTTTCTTCTCCTCAGCTATTTAGCTCATTCTCTGAAGCCATGTAGTCTGTAGGTTATTACTGGTTTTCTTGGCTTGATCTGTTTACTTGGACCACTTAGCAGGTCCCGTGTTTTCTGATCTGACTGTTAGTCTCTTTGAAACCTCAGCCATCTCAGAAGGATGTCTCTATTCATGATAGTAGTGCATTGATTCTGCCTGAGTGAACAGCAGACACTATCGACTGGCTTCCCAGATCCAGCAGGGTGTTTTTCATTTGACAAAGAGGCAAAGCTGTTTACACACGCTCCCAGCTTCTTTATCATTAGGAGATGCTAAACCCATTTGTTTCTTTATATCAAGAAATTGGGGCATCATTCTTTTGAGCAGAGAAGGCACATGGCTGGCCAGTAAATGTGTATTATAGGTCCCCTCTGCCTATTCAGTAGAGGGGACGAGTTGTTTCAGATCTGCTACAGAGTCTAGACTCTTTAGCTCAAGCTGCTGTAGTCCTGGAGAGCCCCAGCTCAGTCTCCCATGTGTCACCCATGATAGCATTTGGCACAGTTGCAAGACCATAAATCTTCAGAGTTGGAGGTTCAGACAAAATAGAAAAGCACTTGTTCTTTCAAGTTAGTACTCAGTTATTCTGTTGTATTGTACTATGTGATTGCTCTCCAGCTATTAAGGCACTGGAACCGTCTCTCTACAGAAACATGTTAGCACAGGGCATGCTCTTGTATCGTCCCCATCATGAGCATGGTATAAAAGCAAAAGGGAACCTGAACTGTGGAGCTGTGCCTTTATAATGAAGACAAGAACATGGCAGGGCTCCTTGTCTATCGCAAGAGTACAGGTAGGGCAAATGCCTTTCCCTTGCAAAACATTTTCCAAAAGTGTGTTAGCTTTATTATCTCTGTCCTGCAGAAAGGGAAATCAGAGCACTGAGAGCAGTGATCAACTAAGGTCTCACAGCACATCAATTTCAGAGCTGGGAGCAGTATCCAGGTTCCCAATATGGTGCCTTGTTATTCACTGGACCATACTGATAAGTAGTAGTCTATCAGCTAGCAAAGCCAATGAGCTTTGAGTTCTTCATTTATTTTTGAGCTGCTCTTGAGCTTATGTTAATTTTGTAATTTCTGACCATGAGCTAGCGATGGATTGAACCTCATCAACTTGTATGGAATGGTCTCAGTTCAGTTCTGTTGGGACATATGTGTGCAGAACAAAGCCACTGGTCCATATCCTTGCCTAATTGACAGAGTTGGTATTTTCAAAAGCAGTCAGCACTGACATAACTATTCCCATTGAAATGAATAAATTGACTTCCATGGAGAACGGTTACTTAAACAACACGCAGTTCTTTAAAATTCACACAGTGAGCTGTGCAATAATGGGCCAAAGATGTCAAGTATGTTGGATTAAACAAAGCCCATGACCCTGAATAGTCCTTGTACATTGAATTTACTTTCTCTCTGTCTCATACAAACCTTGGTTATGTCTTTGGAACAGTATTGCTCCTATCTGTTCAGTGGATAAATAGATTCCTTCAGACTTTAGTGCTCTCAGTGAGGTGTTTCCCATTAGTGGTGCAGCTACTGAAACTGAAGAATTGCAAACATGGGCAGTGAACATTAAGGCAGCTTATTATCAGACCCTACTCCCCATCTGATCCACTGGGAGACAAAGGGCGTGTCTACATGAGATATTTAATGTGCAGAAGACTAATTCTACTGCGCATTACTGCAGCGGGCAAAACCCATGCTAATTCAGAGTAAATTTACTCTAACGTGCATTAACATCACTAAAGCATTCATCTGTGCTAATGTGCAGTAGCACCAATTATGGCACATTAATTTAATACCTGTCATTATAGGTGTAGATGTGCCCACAGAGATTTCAATGGGATTGCAGAGTACCTGTGCATACTTCAAGGAGAAATGGGATTGCAGCACAGAAAGGTATATCCACACTGGCTCTAAGGTAGCCAGCTTGGGTAATTTGAGCAGCAAAGCAGTCACAAGACAAGTTATAGTGAAGGCTGCTCAAACCTGCTTGGGACCCTGGGAACTCATCGCTTGGGTGGCCCAGTCAGTGTAATTTGTATCCTTGTCTGTTTGAAGCACATCGGCTGCTTTGCAGGTCCCTAGAGCTCACAGCAGATGAGGGTTGCAGAAGTTTTGTCCATAGTTGCTGTCTCCAGCGAAAGCAAAGCAAATGGTTCACCTCTTGATAATTTACTTAGCAAGGGAATCACACAGAGCAGGGAACTGTCACTTTCTGGGTGAAAATATTTAACAGTTGTCAGCATGGCACGTGAGATCTGGAATGTGAAGGGCACCGATCTGTTATGGAGACAGACTCGTTCTGCGCAAAATCCAATACTTTGCCTGAGCACATCAAATCAGCTTTGTTTGGCATTCAGACAAGCAAAGGTTACTTTACATTACATGTGGGGAAGAGATGTCAAACATCCCATGGTCTTCTTTTTATCTCAGTTTACTAGGATGTTCGGATGAAGGTGGCCAAGGTTATTTGTCCTCGGAAGCCAGGCAATCTGCACGCTTGCATGTCTGTTTGCAGAAAGTGAGTTGGATATTCTCCTCTTTCCAAAGGGGCAGTCATTCACCTCAGCTTTTGCAACTGTAATGATGTGCATGCACCAGTTTACAGATGTGGAAGAGCTTTGCACAAGCCAAACACATTTGGGAGGCTGTTGGTTTACATTCATTGTTACCAGAGAGAAGACAGGTTCATAATGCCAACACATATTACAATGCAGTGATATGTATATAGGACATAAAGGCATTTGGGGTAACCAGACTACTGACTGTTGGACCACTAACAATAGTGCTATGAGTTACCCAGTTGCCAGGACACTCCTACTTCCCTTTACTTTACCCTCTTAGGGCCAGTCTGTTCACTCTTTAAACAATGTGCTCCCTCTACAGGGCCTTTGCCCTGGCCTGAGCTTTAAGAGGGGTACTTGCCTATATATCCCCCTAGTCCAGCATTATTCAGAAGGTCCTTGACAAAGCTGGGAGCCAGACCCCAGAAGTCATGCCTCCTAGTTCCTTTGACCAAGTTGCCTGTCAAGATAACTTCCTTTGGACCTCACCCTGATTCTTGTCAGAGCTGCTGAAGTTTCTCCTTGGTTTGGTATTTCTCAAATCTGTGAGTGCTTGAGTTGGTTTTCACTTCCTCCTACAAGAATTGTGTGTTCCTTCCTGGAAATCTCACTTTTTCCTCCATTCCAGAGCCCTCAATTGTATGTGAATGTACATGTTGCACCAGATACTAGGCTCCAAGATTCATTAAGAGTTTCCTGCCCAAGTGCAGTAAGGGTTTTGAGGTCTGATTGCAAACTTCCCATTCATACCAATGGGCATTGGTCTGAGCCCTTATTTCAGAAAGGAGAGGGAGTCTGGTACCCAAGCCAAAAAACTTGACTGCTTTTATGACTTCCAATAAATCATTCCGCTAAGTTGTTGAGAAGAATCAGAGATTCACATCCTTTCTCTCGCATGTAGGACTACAGAGTAATAATAGGAAAATGAAAATGTTCTGCTAGGTCATTTTACCAATGCAGACTGTGACTTTTGTGAGCTGTGTCTGTCCCAGCCTTAAAATTATTCTGAAATATGTTTGTCTCTCCCATTTCCTTTGTTTGATTTTTTCTTTCAGTTTTTTACTTCAAAAAGAGACTGTGGATAATTCACATTTTGCTACTCAGCCTATCTGCTCTGTTTGAGCACTGAGGTTTAGCTCTGCTGACTTTGATGAATAAAATAAAGTTTTGCTGTCCTTCTAACCCTGTTAATGACAGCTTTGGGCAACTCAGGGATACAACGAGGAGACCAGAGTCCATCTTGCTCTTTGCTGATAGAGATTGTATGAAATCCAAAGTCTGATTGGAGTCAGCATTTCACATTTAACATATTTTCACAAAGGGCTGCGTCAACATTCAAGATCTCTGAATTTTTGGTATGTGCAAACTTCAGGCCTAGATCTGAATCTTGTGGAATGGGTCCTTTTCTAGTTAAGAGGGGAACCTTACTGCCATGGTTATTGAGTTCATATAGTACAGATTTCTTCAGTCTCTTAGAAGCGACTGTTAAAGTGGATAGGGGTTGGCAGTGGGTGCGTTTGTAATGCATGCCTACATTGGAAGGGTTGGAAAACAGATTATCACAACTACAAAAAGCTTCAGATTTCATAATAAAAGCTTTTGTTCTAAAAAGGCATCATAAAAATACCAATTTTTGCCTTTGGGAGGGGCAGGGAGAAGAGAGAGTGCTGTTAAATATAGTGAGGCAAACTCATTGTTATTTTATTCCACTGAGGCCTGAGGAAGCTACCTGGGGGCTAAATAGACCCAGTGATGTCCTGGGATATAAAGTACACGCTGTGTATCAAAAAGCATCATGAAATGCAGGTAGAGATTCACTTCTCCATTTTCAGGCTTTCGTGGATTAAGATCTAAATTGCATTGTTCCATGGAGAAACCTTGGGTAGGAGTCGGGACAGTAGAAAGAGCATGAAATGTTGGCTTGATTCTTGCCCAGTCCATTTTCTCTTCCCCTAGCTCCTTTATTAGCATGTAAAACACTTGGGACACATTAGACAAGATGCCTTCCTATTTTTAAATAGCATGCGTCAGCCTTCATCATATTTCACTAGTTGGAAACTGACAGTTTAGACAGACACTGAGTCATTTTTCATCTGCCTTTACACCAAGCCTCCGTCTTTGAGGAGAGGGGAGGATTGTGTAGACAAAGCAAATCAAACCAAGTGTAAAGCCATCTCTCCTTTTGAGTGGCACTTACTCATGTATTCATGGGCTGGGACTTTAACACCCCAAATAACCCAAAGCTGATGAGGGAAATAGGATAATAGCTTAGTGAAAAGATGTTTTTTCCCCATCAGATGTGCTGTTAGTCCCACTGAATGCCAGGGTATTTCACTGAGTTAAGGATTCCCACCCTGATGCTTGTATCACTCTTGGATGCTTTAAGCAGACAATTTTTCTTGCTTCATGTTGCAGAATCTCCCTGTTCCACAAATAACTAGCGCCAGTGAGTGGGTTCACTTAAAATGCCCTGACAGCTGCTGTCAGAGAGAGTTGAGTCAGCCTGACTTACTCCACCAGCTTGTTAACCTGAGCAGCTCATAAATGTGAGGGGTGCTATTGGAGATGTTCACCTTCTAGGCACCTCTGCATCTGTTCACACCAAGGAGCCTTTACCATACTGCCAACAGCAGTGAGGCAGTGGAGCCCATGCCATGTCACAGCGCCAGCAGAGTCTGTGCTGTCGTCATCCCCACTTCCTTCTGATGCCGCTACTTTCTAGTACAAATACTGAGAAGAGACACACCTTGTTTTGAAAGGTCAGTGAACACGAGAGAATGGCAACTACAGAATAATGCTTTTCCCCCTCTGTGACATTAGGAAGTTGGACATCCATGCAGGGAGACAGTGGACTTACTTATGACCTCACACCAAGGCAAATAAGGCTCAATGCCATGGAAAACACTGGGTCCACTGTTGGAAAGGTAGGGTGAGAAGGAAATCTGGACCACCATAACTAATGGCTAGAATGGGTGAGGGACTCGTGGACTTGGGCAAAGTGCTGAACTCTGTTGTGTTGGTGTTTCTGTAAGTGGGGATGGTGATATTGCACAACCCCGTCTAGTAACTTCACACGCATCTGGGTGTTTTTAAGCCCATAGGAAAGAAAGGCTGGAAGGGACCTCAGAAGGTCATCTAGTTCAGCTCCCTGCTAAAGGTAGGATCATCCCTGATAACCATCCCAGTCAAGTCTGTCTAGTGTCTAACCTGCTCTTAAAACCATCTAGGAGTGGGGACTCTACAGGTTCTCTAGGTAGCCTGTTCTAGTGCTTGACCACCCTCCTAGTCAGGAAGTTCCTCCTAATCTCCAACCTACATTTCCTCAAGCTGCAGTTTAAGGTCATTGCTCCTAGTTCTCTCCCCTATGGTCACAGAGGATATGTTGTTGCACAGATTAACCAAGAAAGACAGAGAGATGAGACCCAAATCCTCTTGATCCAGTTATACTGGCACCTACCTTGGAAGCTAACCAACCGTCTCCTTTAAATGTTGTGCAGAGTGTGCAATGCCAGACAGGCAGCAGTACACACCTCCACTCTGCTATTCACTGCAATAGGGTTTGTTAAGGTTTCCTAAGTACTCTTGCCGTCTTTGCTGAAAAAGTTGCTGTGCAGCTACCCATGCTGTTGATCAAGTTGCCTTCTGAAAATAAGGATACCTCTCCTTAATTCCAACAGATAATCTCTTTGTCCAAGGATTTACCAGGTAATTAGATAGACAAGGTGTGGAGCTTGTTTAACTTTTCCCTATCACATTTCTTGGTAAGGATAGTCTGAATTAGTAGAAGTGATGACACATGAAGCAACTTGTTGTGGGTAATTACCAAAGGATTAGGGCAAACAGGGGGCAGCTGTGTTGGCCAGAGCTGGGGGGGCAGGAGAGGTAGACTTGTTTTGCGAGAGGTTGAGCCTGTTTTGGAGGTCCTGAATGCAGTGCTGTTCATTGTGGGCAGTAGATAAGATGCCTGCTGCTGTCAAACACCTGGTATTAGTGGTACTGGAAGGTTATGGTGACAGGATATTTTCTCTTAATGTGGAGGGGTAGCAGTTAATGTTATGGTCCCAAATGCTTTTGCTTTTATTTTACCTGGTGGTAGTAAGCATGGTCAGCACTTTTCGTGATATTTTAGTGATTTCTAGCACTTTCAGTGATATTTTTCCAGTGGTCTTGGAGGCAGTAATGACTGCATAGATTGTACAAGGCTTTGGACAAGACCTTTATGATCAGCTTGTTTGACCTCATATGTAACACCTGACCATAGACTTTTGCTCAGCAATTCCTGCATTGCAAGGAATTTCTCTTCCTCTCTAAATGAATGTTATCCCACTTGGTATCCTGTGGCTAATCTAGAGTGTTTCCTGGCTAATTTTTTTACTGAGATGTTATGCGACTCTAAAGAAGTTGTGGTTTCTCAATCTGTACAAAGTGAATAACACTTGTCTCTCTTATGGGCTGAACTGAAGAATAATTATCTGTCTTTACAACACGTGGAGACTTGGGTTGAAAAATGCTCTCTGAGGGTGAAGTATCAGCTTGCTTTACGCACATGTCATGACTCACTACTGGTAGGAAAAAATCCTCAGTGATCTCAAATCAGTCAGCTTGTACTGAAAAAGGTTAGATATATAGAAGCGTGGGACTGTGTTAACCAGCCATTGCACACGGCTGTGGGGAAGACAGTTACATGGAGTAAATAGGAGTCTCTGGATTGGTATAGAAAGCAACAGAGAAACCTACGGGCAGTTTATGTAGTCAAATTTGGAATGTCGGGTAGGGTTTTGTCACAGTGAATGGATACAACAAGACATACAAAGACGACGTGTTCCTGCAAGCATCAGGATGGATTTTTTTTTGAGAGCGAGAGCTTGATTATTTGCTCATATGACAATGTCTGTTCCAGTTTTATTCAGTGCTGTGCCATTCAAAGTGGATATGGGTGCACAGGGCCTGCTTGCCTTGTTCATGCGTATCACAGTAGCAGCACCTAGATTATAAACTCGTTGGGGCAGGGATTATCCTCTGCACTCTCTGTTTGAACAACACCCAGTACAGTGGGACTATGGTGTACAACTCTGGCTCTGAACCACTGCGCACACTGTATAACAATCTAGTAGGAGGGCTTTGCTATCTGACGCACTGCACTGTCTTACTACAAGAGATGGTTTGTACCTGGAAAGCTTAAGGTCTAAACAAAAAGGTTGGTAGAAAGGAAGCATTGCACCCATTTTGCAGATGAGCAGCTGAGGGCTTGGGGGCTAAAGTAGCTAGGTGGCAAGGTCCCATTTCTGTGAATGGACAGAGCCAAAGTCCAGGAGATGTGCTAGAGAGACCAAGCAAACAGCCAGCACTGTGCAGGCCAAGGAAAGCTTACAAGCATGTGATCCCAGTGTAATGGAGCCAGACAAATAGCTTGGTGGGTGGAACTAGCAGAGCTTGACCAGGGTTGCAAATCAGTTGGGCAATTAGTAGCTACACTTGAGAAATGCCATTTAGGTCCCCTCTCTCAGCATGTTTCCGTGCACAAATTCTTAAGAGACTAAAATGTACTGTGATCAGAGATTTCAGGAGCTTCTTATGAAGGGGCCAGTCAAAAGCGTTGAGTTAGTAGCTCTGTTGGAGCAGTGAATTGAACAAAGTGTTGTGTGGGAGTTGAAATGGTACCTTATGTGAAGGTGAGTGGGGCTCTTTGACATAGGCCCCTGCTGTTCCTTACTGCACTGACCTCCACCTGCAGAGAGCATGAAAGAAAGGCATGATTTAGCATATTTAACATGACAAGCGTTTGCAAGTCCAGCACATTGGAGCTACAGAGCTTGCAATATACTTAAGCTAGGAACCTAGCACATTTTTATTCTTAACAAATAGCCTAAAAATGGGTCATAGAATTGCAAAGAAATATCAGCCCAGAGATAATCCTAGGAGTTTAATTACAGAGATGTTGGAGAAATACATAATGTGATCAATATCTCTCTGCAAAACTCTCTTGGGTTGAGCTGGTAGGGAAGCAAATATGCTGATAACTTAAATTCAGGAACACGGGGAATAAAAGTCTTGCTAAACTGTACAGACTAACATGCTTTTTTCATTGCTCAAAATGAATCGTGACACAGATGTATTTTTATCACTTGATATTTTATTTAGTGCATATAAATATTTCAGCAAGCCCTGATTAGTATCCCCAAGCATGTCTTCTATAAGCCTTTGCTTTGTTCTTACGAGCTTCAGTGCTTTATAATCTCCCTGTTTCTTGGCCACCAAAAGAAGAGAGCTACTGCCTTTAGTCTTGGCAAACCACATCTTCCATGGCTACTACTTTCTCAATGTTCATTCATTCTGTCACCTGAAACCAGCAGAAAACACCCCTGTGCAGACTCATGCATCCCAACGCAGACCTGGTATTACTTCCATGGAGCCCCACTTAAAACATCTAATTCAGAGGCTGGATTCTGGATCTGTCATACTGTCTCTCTTCTGATTTTTCCCTTGTCTGGGAGACAGGTTAGGAGAATGCTGTGTGTTCTTCTACACTTTACACTAAGATCACTAACAAAAGAAGAAATAAAATAGAGATATGTTCCCAATAAGACAGAACTGACTCTTTCTCACAGACTTTGCAGAGCGCTTTATCAGTTGCCTCCTGTTATCACTTTTCCTCATCTTTTTGGCTTCATGCGGTAGTCTCTAACTGCAAGCCAGTTAGCATCACTGGGGAGGACAGTATTGTCCTCTTACCCCCATTACAGCTTGACCAGGTCAGGTTTGCACCTAAACAGCAAACCAAGGGGTGCCTGGATGCTGCAGGACCAATGAAGCCACACTCTTCCTTCTTGAGCTTAGTACTGAGTCAGTGCTTCAGCTCAGGGCGTCTCAGGGTGCTGTACAGCTGAGACTTGAGGGCTAAGTACAGACAGTCAAAAATCCTGAAGGTGAATTGGGTCAATCTTTGCAGGTTAGTCTAAACTGTGTAGATTGAACCAATAAGCAAATGAACAGACATTCACTTCTGATTCTGGAAATGCAGCCGCATGCCTGCAGTGGCTCAAGCCAGAAGCTGGGGGGTACTAGAGCACAACTTCCTGTTTGGTTGGATTAGACCGCTTGGGATGAGGCTAGCCTGCCCCCTCACCCTGAGAAGGTGGGTTTGCAGGGGAAGTGCAAAGCATCCTGGGATGCTGGGGGACTGTGAATTGATTTGAATCTGGAGGGGATTTGGGACAGAAGTTCAATAAACTGATTTTAAACTAAAGCAGTTCAGTCTGATGCTACATCCAACTGTATCTTAAACTGGTTTAAACATTTTGAAAGCAGTTTGTATGTGCTGAACTTCTGTTGTGTTACAGATTGGAACCGATTTGCTGTCACTTTTACTAGTTTATGTGTTCCGTCCCTAGCCTCGGCGGCCTGTACCCCAGTGCTCATTAAAGTTCTCATGGCACTGTTTGTTTCCAGTAGGAGAAGGCAGAGTGTTATTGAAATCTTCCTGAATGAGGGGAAATCTGGCTCCAATTGGAGCTTAGCGCACATACTAGTCAGTTTGCATCAGGTTCAGTAATAAACTGATGTAGTTTTCTAGCACAGGCAATCAGTGTTACTGACCCAGGCTGCCTGCCACTTGTGAGCTACAAACTCTGGTCAGGAGTTGCATCTACTCTCAGTGAAGGTCCTCCTATCCAAGCTAAGCAAAAGTGGGATAATTGTTTGCATTCTAGGTCTCTGAAACTGTATTTCATACTGACATTAACTCTGTGGGGACCATGCACAACATGATTTGATCGGTGCTCAGAAATGAGTTGTTGGATCCATATTCACAAAAGTAACAGCTTTGCATAACTTAGGTATATTCCGGGGTTCTCGGTGATCTGTTAGGGGCTGTTTGTGACCGGGACGATAATGTTGCAGAGTGAGCAGGACACTTAATTTTGTCAGTCTTTTTTGATGAAAGCTTTTAAATGCTTAGGAGGAAGCCTAACCAGCTGGCTCTCTATTTTGCAGGCTTTGAACTCAATATTCCCAGGTCATCAGAAAGTGACTCAATCAAGCAAGATACTTGCTGCTTTTTCAGGCTCTTTTGTGCGGCCCATAGAAAACCCTGCCTTGAAATTAATAGCACAATTGGTTTGGCTTCTGTGGGGCCAGTGCTTACACCTCCGCCTTCACAGAAGGGCAGCCAGGATCAGAGAGCAACTTGCTGTTTCCCATATCATTGATGAGGGACCGGTAGCACCTAAGAGCTGTAGTTACCATCTCCATGCTGCGGATGTTGGGAGCACAAGTCATGTTTGCTGTAGTGCAACT
The DNA here is from genome assembly GCF_000455745.1 of Alligator sinensis. Lineage (NCBI taxonomy): Eukaryota > Metazoa > Chordata > Crocodylia > Alligatoridae > Alligator > Alligator sinensis. The sequence continues at coordinate 980,478 of NW_005842360.1, forward strand.
GATATCCTCTCCATAAAAGAAATACACTGCAAAATACCCTGATGTCTGGCTGGAGGTCCATCACACGTGAGCACGAGGTGGTTTTTAAGTGCTCACTGAGTGAATCCCTTCTCTATCTGACCAGATGGGAGCAGCTTGGTGCTCAGCCTGCCAGCTGATGACCTAGCAGGCTCTTTCTGCTCCATTACCTTTCTGGCAATGAAATCACAAATGGTCAGAATTTTTTTGCTTTAAAAAAGAAAAATGCATTTAGCCTTCTACCCAGAGGACCATTGCTTTCTTTGCAGGACTTGGCCTGCTGTGGTCTGGGGGGCAGGTTCTTTCCAGCCCACATGCAAGCCTGGTCAAGTGAATGCAAATTGATGCTGTGCAAGGAGCCAAGAGGGGATGGGGGAGTCATGGAGCTGTATCCTCCCTCTGGGTGCTCATTCCATTCTTTGACTTGAATGATGGCCCCAGCCTCCCATTCATGCAATGCAGGACTTCCTGGGTCTTCAGCGCAGGTAGTTGTTGATTCAGTGGTGGGCATTCCTTGCAGCCTGTATTCTGTGGCTTTCTTATCAGCTTATTTGGAGCCCACAGGGCAGCTAAGCCTCTGGCACTCCTGGTTGTTTTGGCCATGCTCCCTTGTATGTAAATGCCCTAGGAGAGGAATATTTTGTGGAGTTATTGGTTCTCTTCCTTATGGCACTCGAACCAAAAGATCTGTGGAAACAAAACACATTCGTTTAGGGTGGCTTCTCAATTTACGATGATGTTAGTATCATATGTCTCCACTGTAACTGTCTCGGTCAGATCCGTTCTTATTTGGAAGTGTTCTGACCTTTGCCTGCTTTTTAAAATGGAGAAATCAGTCAACAGCAGTGTTGTCCAGTGCTTCCTAGGTGGGAAGGTTTGAAATATTGCCATGATGCCTTGTAAGAAGTACTAGCTAGTATATGATGATGTACTGATGCAATCTCCATTAGCAAGGAGGTGCCAAGCCAAAGCTTGGATTAAGGAGTAATGGGTAACATGCTGTTGGAGAGAGTTCTTTCACACCAGTGCTCCCTACAGTTTGAGGGAAGCTCTCAAACTTGTGCATTAAATGTGGAGAATAAAAATCAAAAGCATCTGACACAGAAAAGAGTTACCAGAAGCAGACAGTGAAACAATAAATGAATGGGAACCGGCAACAAACATAAAGCAACCCCAGTCTCATCAAAGCAGGGAGGAGGAGGAGAGAAATAATCAGCACATACCGCTTTGAAGTGACCACAGGGAATCTCCTAGTTCACTGGAGGGCCTCCCAAATCCAGTCCTTGGCAGTCTAGCATGTAAATTAATGCTATCAAGGACTTTATCTAGCACAATGTCTGTTGGTGTAATGTGCACTCTTCTCAGGAGGATACCTTATCAATACCAAGCAGTATATCTGTTGCTCTCTTCAGTTGCCTATATGAGGAACAGCACTGGAAAGGTTTATTCTCCACAAAATATTTACATGCATCCCCTGTGATTTGTGAGGGAATAGCATGAATGTAATTAAACTCATCTTTACTAGAATTAAAACCCAAAGCAACCGAGTCAAAATATTGCTAAGCAAAAACACTGCAAGAGTGTGGGAACAGGAAGAAGCTGCTGCCGCATTCTTCATTTGAGGCTCTTGTGGTCATGGCCTCCATTAACAGCATTTTGATGCTGAGTAGTACATGCCCGCTAGACAGAGATGCTGCAAAGGTAAACCACCCTAGTTATTGCAGTCTCTATGGAAAAATCCACTGTGACTGAATAGAGAACGATAACCTCTCATAGATTTCATAGACATTGGGACTGGAAGGGTCCTCGAAAGATCAAGTCCAGCCCCCTTCCCCAGGGGCAGGAAGTCAGTTAGGGTCAAAGGATCCCAGCAAGATAAGTGTCCAAATGTTTCTTAAGAGTCCAGAGTAGGTACCTGCACCATCTCTGAAGGGAGTCTATTCCAGGCCTTGGGGGCTCAGACAGTGAAGAAGTTTTTTCTTATGTCCAGCCTAAAATGGTCTTGGAGCTGAGTTTCTGACCATTGTTCCTTGTTGTCCCTTGGGGCGCTCTGATGAACAGGCATTCCCCCAGATCCTGATGCACACCCCTGATGCACTTATAGGCTGCCACCAGGTCACCCCCAAGCTTATGCTTTTCCAGGCTGAAGAGTCCCTTGCTCTCAGCCTCTCTTCATAAGGCCTGTTCTCTTGCCTAATGCACAGGGCTCCTAATGCTATCTGATGGAAGGATGGTCCAGTGGGACCGTGTACGTACCAGTGAAAGAAGCACTGGTGAGTACGTAGGATTGGTGTTCCAAAATTTACAAAGGGCTTTTGAAAATCCCACTAAGTATGCACTAATGAGCGGTATATAAGCCTGAGGTGGATCTCAGTTGCTCCTACTGAAGCTGCCTAATCAAAATATTCATTAGATTGAAGAGAAGTGGATTCTGTCTGCGAGTAGATCCCTTGCCTGGAGGGAAAGAACGTTATAGTATTAGTTCCTGCTCCAATGGACAGAGGGGATTTGGACCTGAATCTTCCACTCTTTGGATGATCAGGGCATTAAAGGAATGCTAAAGGATGACAGGGTCATTGCTAAGAAACTAAATGTATTCTGTCTGTCCTCACCGTGGAAGATGTTAAGGAGATTCCTTCACCGGATCCACTCTTCTCTAGAGGCAAGTCTTTGGAACAGACCCAAATTGACCTAATTTATTGAACCTCATAGAGGAACTTGATAAACTAAACAGTAGATCATACCTCACTAACTTACTGGAGTGCTTTGAGGATTACAGCAAGCAGATGGATCAGAGTGATCCAGCTGACAGTATACCTGGACTTCCAAAAAGCATTTGACAGGTCTGCCATCAAAGGCACTTAATGAAGTAAAGTAGTCTTGGGATACCTTTCCTTTGTTTTTTTTTTTAATGTCACTTGCATCTCCAGGCCTGGGACAAAAATGGTTAATTTTGCAGATGCCAAAACAAGCTTTAAAATGTCAGAATAATTTGTTTTTCTTTCTACTGCCTTTCTTTTAGCCAAAACTATTAAGTGAACTTGACCCAAATAGTTATGGATGCCTTAATGTGCATTTTTTCAGAAAAAATGAATGACCAAGGTATTTCTTCCAGATCCCTAGATCCTTTACATTTTAAACAGGAAAAAAAAATGATGTAGAAAACTGAAAAAAAACCAAACCAAAGGCAGCCCAATGCAGGTGAACTGCCCCATAGCAATACACTCATGTATGTGAGAGATTGGGTGGGGATATTTCAGAAAGCAGGCTGTTCATCAGCATGAAGGCTTTTGAGCACAAGGGAGATTCAGATATCATTCAGAAAGACAGGGTGTCAAGGTGAGGAGAGGTGGTTTGATTCTTGTCCTAAGTGGTCTTTATGCTGGATACAATATTGTGATTTGCCTTTTCTCCCCCATTATGTTTCAGGGGCATGACGATTTCTATTGGGCCTGGATTGTCAGATCTGGAAGGATCTGGCCGAATTTCTGCTGCTTGCTTTTGGCTGCAGTGCTGGGGTGAGGGAAGGGGTGTGGAAGGACTTCTGTGTCTTCAGGGTGATGTGAGCTTTCTGGGAATCAGGAATACTGCTACCATAATGGAACTTCTCTAGAGTAGGTATCGGTGGCTAGAATAGCAGTTTCTCATGGGAAAGCTACTTGAATACAGATCACTACAAAAGAGCATCCCTTTAAAACTGATGGAGTCTAACAGAAGTATTTCCATAAGGAAGCTGGAATATTTCTTATTTTTCCTGTCTCTGAAACCAGCTTGGAGGATTTTGCATACGTGTCGTAAAATTGTACCCGCCAAATCCTGCATGACACTTAGCAATCTGCAGTGATGTGACTAATGTGCACTTTAAAGCAAACTGAATGGCACTTGCTATCGACTCCCACAAGTGCCTCTTTATTCTCTACCTTTATTCTCATATCATAAAGCACATTCTATAGTGGAAGGTAATTTTACCTTGCTCCAAGGAACAGTGTGATACCAGAAGTAGAGTGAATATGAATGATTGGCCGTAAATAAAGATACCTGGAAAATTTAGCCTGTTTATGAACTGATCCTCACTTCTGCTAATGGATTTATTATTACCAGTTGCTGAGTAGTCCACATGAATAAAAATAAATGCAGTGGGTGTCTGAACACTTAACTGTTGGTTGGCTTCAGTGTCTGGTGATCTGCAGCAGGGCCTCTCAAACTGGGGAGTACAAATTGATGATGGGAGTCGTGGTCACCCTGTCCTTCCTACGGAGATAATGGATGTGTGTGGTGGGGTGAGGTTAGAAGGGTGCTGGCTAGATCAAGCACGGTAACTACTGGGATAGTAGCATTCAGTAGCATGATGCATCTTCAACCTTGAGAAGGGCACTGGGCACTTTCTCAATGTTAAATAATTCCAGGGAGAATAAGGCATTATCTTTCCTTCCCCAATATGAGCTAGTCATTGAAAATACAATTGCTTATTTGTCATGCCTGTTGCACATCAGGTTCTGGGACCCTGTATGGAAATGCAGAGAGATTCTCCTGACTCATCCTGGGACACAGAGCAGTTGCATCTCCAGCTGCAATCTAGAGGACAGGAGCAGGGATGGGAAAATTCCTATAGCAGGCAGAGAACTAAGACATGAGTTGGGAGGTCGTGCTGGGTAGAAATGTCAAGTTAATGTCACCTTTGAGAGCAGCAGAAATGCCAATCCATTATGGGCACTTGAGGTTGTAAAGAAGGATGAGAACTCTGCCCAATCACAACCTACTTAACTTGTATTTGCTCAAGCTTTGTTCTCTCTCAGGTAATGGAAACAGGAACAGGAAGGCAATGTTGGGAAACTGCACCTGTTTTTCCTTTTCACAGGCTGCTGCTAATTCAAAATAGATCGCTAGAGACAGCAAGCAGCATTGGCAGATGTTCCTCATGGCCAAGCTCAGGAGGTGGCAAGCAGATGAGGCTGGTCACCTTGTCAATATAGTTCAGCAGTGGAAACTGAAATGAGCAGCTCCTTCTCCACAGGATGGTCCAACCTGGCCCCCTCAAGCTCTGCTGAGCTTTCAGCACTTGGAGAGCAAAGAGACCATCCAAGTGCCATGGGCTGGTGCTGTGATGCACCTCGAACTCCCTTTCTTGTGTGTAGGTGACTGGAATAGAGGATGTGACTGCAGGTCCACAAAGATAGTCAGTTGCTTCTTTTTTTTTTATCTAAGAAGGATGCTGTCTTCAAGATCTTCCCCTCCATATCCTGTCACAAAGCATTATACAGCCAGAATAAGAGCTCTGTTTCAATGCTCTTGAAACAGAGTCCCACAAAGTGCGTTTTGGGTGGCCGGGGAGAGATGGCTTTCTCTGTGTGTCAAGTGATCTGGGAAGAGCTGCTTTGCACCTCATTCAGCAAAGAGCTGATTGTGCAATAAAACCTAATTTCCAGGTTCCTCTTTTCATCCTGTGCTCCCTGCTTACTGTGACTGACATAGAGGAGAATTATTAGGAATTTGTTTCTGAGTCAATAGCAGATGATGAGCCATCGACCACCTGGAACTATTCCTGGATCCAAAAAGCATAAAGTCAATTCTTTGCCTAATCTCTCCTAGTGTTGCTGCTGCTTTTCAAGGGCCATGTTAGCTAACAGAGCTGAGAAGGCAAAAACTAGTCACAGCTGCTATCAGGTGTAAGGGAAGAAAAGTAGAAGGTCTGGGCAAAAGCAGCACTAGCAGCTTAAACCTTCAACAATATTGATGGCAAAGTTTAGATCCCAGATAGGCACTGGCATCCAGCAGCTTCCATGATTTAGGTCTTTTTTGGCTATAAACTAGGGACCTTTTTAGCTTGTTAAGGATTTTCAATACACATTTGTTAGCTGCAGCAATTAAATCATTACATATTGTCAGTAGAAGTGGAAATTGCTTCCCTCCTAGGGATAGTGGATAAATTACCTACAGTCGTGGGCAGGTGTTTCCCAAGTAATAAGAGCCAACGTGTTACTTATGCAACTAATAACCCAGTAGGGCCACCCGTGTGGTGTGCCTCTCCTGCTATGTCTATTCATCCAGTCCTGACATAGCAAGATGAATGGCAGATGTCTGTGTTCCTGTCATAGGCATGCGGGAGATGCCTACTTACCCAGAAGGTGGAGATCCTTGTGGCTGGCAGGCACAACTGCTGTTATGTTAGAGCATGGTCTAGTGGCTACAACTGAACTGGGAGACTTCTGTCTCTGGCTCTGCTGGTGGGCTGTTTTGTTATCTTCAGCATATCATTTCCTTTCTCCATACCCTTCTCCTGCCTGTCTGTTTAGCTATCAAGAAACAGCCTCTGCCCAGGGTGCCTTCAGGGCATACGCATGGGTTCCCAGCCCAGTGGGGCCCTTATCCCAGTCGAGAACTGTAGGTGCTACTGTAATTACTAAGCCCTATTTGGCGTTATACAAGGCTTACTCCAAATGCCGCATGCTGTGCTGTTGTACTGTCTGAGGACACTAATATAAGAGCTAAGTAAACATTTTTGGTTTCATATTTTATTTGACAGAAAAATGCAGAATTGTGTAACTGAAACTACTTAGAAATGTGTGTCAAGTTTCTTCCCCTGAAAGAAATATCTTCTAAAACAAATTGTCATGTTTTAATGGCTCATTTAGAAATGTATCTACATTTAGTAATCAACAGGGCTTTACAAAAAGCTGAAAAATACTGTAGTTTCTCATGTATTACACACACCCTTTTCTCCAAAACCCAGCTGCTGGAAATTAGTATGTGCATTATATGTGAGAAATACCATAAGAGCAGTTTCTGCCACCCACCAGGTAAAAATAAAAGTAAAAGCTGCAGCCAGAAATGAGAAGGATTGGCTTCCTTGCTGTTGCTACTCATTTACTTACAAGAAAATGTCTGTTTTTCTTCATTTTGCCTTTTAAAAACAGGGTGAGTTGTACGCAAGGGAACATGGTATTCTACCCAGAACTAATTTGGGGCTTTTTCCTGAGAAAAAAATCCCTCTCCCCGTTTTGTTTTTTTGCTGCTTTGTTCTGGGCTAACCCCAAATATTTTTCTCTCTTATGCCAGCAAAGTGTCAAATCAGTTGTTCTCACCTGTTCCTGTTCCTAAAGAGATGTGGCGCGGAAGTGGCATGCATGGAGGTGAATGTGAGTTGAGATATACAGGGAAGTTCAAATGGCCTCTGAAGAGAAATAGAAAGGTATTGGTAGTTTGCCCTGCACACAGCCAGCTTTATCAAGTGCTCTGATATCCTGAGGTTAAGTGAGGATAAGCATCATCTTTGTGCTGTACACTGCAACTGAGGTACAGAGGGATTCAGTTGCGAAGTGGTGCGTTTTGCTCAAAACCACACAGTTGCAAAGCGGGTTGTTGGTTGTAGCCATGTTGGTCTAAGACATGGGCAGACGAGGTTCTTTGGGTAGGCTGCAATAAAAATCCTCGCTGCCATACATTTGCATTTTCACAGACCTGCGTTTCGCATCTTGGCCTTTATTCTACCCAGGAAAGCATGCAAAACACCGACAGACTCTCCCTATGCCAGAATAAGGGTGTTTTGTAGCCAAAAGCTTGAAAGAACAAATTTCCAATAATTTAGTTGGTCTAATAAAAGATATCACATCTATCCAAAGACCCTTGTCTGCCAGTTGCAAAGTGGTGCATTTTCCTGTAAACCACTCAGCAAGTCGGTGACAGACTGAGGTGAAGAACCCAAACCCTTGACTCCCAATGCCTTGCTCTCCCCGGTGGATGACATGGTCTCTGAAGCCATGTTATATCAATCTAAGACCAGCAGGAGTATCTCCTTTGGTTAATGATATCCTGCAAATGCAGAGGATTAGCCAGAAGGCCCCTTCCAGTCCTGTGTGGCTATGGTTTCTTTGAACTACATTGGAAAAGGCTTGTCTTTATCACTCCCTTGCTGGTTGCAGTTCAGCCTGTCAGATGCTCAGGCATTAGCTCAGTGCTGTAATGCTTAACTGCCTTCTAAGATTCATTGTTTAAGCTGAAAGAAATGCATGTAGATGATGAAAAGAAGATTAAATATGTAAAGATGTTCAGCATAAATTATTGAGTATGCAGTGCTGAAGACATGCTGGGTCTTTTATAGACCAATGACAGAATCCTTTGCAAATGCAAACTCAGGGATTGTATACAAGAGAGATGGGAGAAGATGCTGCAATAAAAATTGTATCAAGTGTTTTGATAACCTTGGATGGATCTAATGTGGGAGATGGATGTTCTGTCTACTCCAACAGCAATCATTCAGCCCCAGTCCTGTACAGTGCTGCTCAGTAAGAGTTAAGTGTTCACTGGGGACGCGTTCTATATCATATTTCAAGACCTGCTCCATCTCCTGCAAATGAAATATAGTAGCAGAGGCCGTCACATGTGGTGCCTATAGACGTGCTCATTCTTATTCTAATTGGAACGCTCCAGCGCCGTCTCACTATCACGTGTATTAAGTCTCCGTGCATATCAAAATGGCCACGGGGGTGCTTTATCTAAACCTCACTGAATGAATTTTAGGTAAAGTGCCCTGAGGCCCTTTTGAAATGTGCAGGAGCCTAATACACATGACAGTGAGCAGTTTTAATTGGAGCAGTTGTCTGGGAACCACTCTAATTAAAACACCCCCTACCTCTGAATGTGTGTATAGGCAGCCATGAAGCCTAGTGCTAAAGTAAACTAGAGAGGGCACACATTCCTTCCGGAGATATGTGCATATTTCTTTCATGGCTCATGGCCTTTGATTGGCTATTCTGCATTCCCATGACTATAATTTAGAGCTGAGGCAGGCTTGGGAGTTGTTATGGTTGCCAATTGGTTGGATCAGTAGAGAAGCTCTGTTGTCCTATCTTCATGACTGCCATTCAGAGATCTCGGACCAGCACGGAATTAGGCCCAGTATTTTTAATCTGACTCCCAGGAGTGCTGTTTTTATAGATTGTTGCAAGTAGGTTACAGGAATGCTACTTAGCTGTTTTCCTTTTAATGAGCACTGTTCTAGCATATGTCTCTGGGAAGAACATAAATTCTCTTCGGTGCCCTGCTTCCCTTCCCCACAACCACATTTAATCTATTTGATCTAAGTTCATGGTATCAAAGTACCTCCCAGAGACCTGGATTGTTCTCCTTTAATCTAACCTGTAGGAGGAACAGCTTGTTTAGCCAAGGTGTTTTATACCCTGGTATGAGTCAGGGTGCTGTGTGTGTTTGCAATTTATTTGAGGATGAAATTAAATAGAAGATATGAGTCTTGCATTCTCTTTGAAAGATTTCTGAGGTGGCTGTGGGAGTGGGCTAGGCTGCTCCCCCACCTCTAGTCATTCTGTTTACTGACTATCTCACAGGTATGAACAAAGTGGTCACATAGGGTGTTTATGCACATGCTTCAGGAGTGGAGGGGGAGGAGGCACTTTAATTAGAGTGGCTCCTTTCATTAGGAGCCTAAGGGGAAGTTCAGGAATGCAGACTACAAATCAGGCAATGGACCTAACCATGACAGGTGTGATGCGGAGGCACGCACCAGTAGGGGGCACCATACACCTCACAAAAAGAGCAGTCATGTGGGTCAATAAGTAAAAGATTCCCAAGATGATGCTGTAGCACATCTGGCACTGTTCACATAGGAATGCAGTGTTTCCTAGCTGCCTGGTTTCACCTTTCTTGGTGAAGGGATAGTTTGTTACATGCCCCTTCTCATTCAATGAAGTGTGGTGAGGGCATGTTTTGATGCGTGTGTGTAAACTGGAATGTGCAGCTGCAGGTGGGGACTCTGACAATCCTTGGTGTACAAGCTGGAGGGCAGGTTCTGCCTTGGCTGGGAGAGGAAACTGCATCGTATGAGCATTTGCTGATGATACTTACCCAAGGCTGTATCCTGCTCCTGATGTATCCCTGGGAAGGGATGTGCTACGTAGAACTATGTACATGCATTCAAATGATCTGGGATGATTTAACCAGGCATGTTCTCCTGGTAGAGAAACTTACCCAGAGCAGCCTATACAGACATTCAGTGCTGAGGACCTAAAGCGTGGAGAGGTTGCAGTGCTGATATTGTAGGCAAGGCTGGGGACTCTGTGCACACATCAGTGTGCTCTGCAGGCTTCCTAAGTCTGCCTGGTGACAGATGGCAGCCCAGACTGCTCATAATTGGCTGCCCTAGACTGCTCATAATTAGCACAATGTGAGGATTGTGAAGGGGGCATATTTTGCCCCCTGCTAGAGGATCAGAACCCAGTAAGCAATACACTGTCTACCGGGGTGGGTGGAGGGAGGTTGCTGGAGGACTGTGTTCTCTTTTGAGAGAAGCATGGCATGTAGACATTTGGTCTCTCGGGAGAAACTCTTCTGGTTGGTACCCAAGTTGTTTTTCTCCTGGAGCAGCCATTTTGCCATCTTTACTCTTGGAAAAAAAGCCTGAACATCTCCACATTCATGGGTTTTTTTCTGGGAGGTCAGCAACTGTCCCAGGAGAAGCTGAATGTCTGCACAAGGCCTGGATTACCTATATTTATACCTGCCAGCATTGTAAGATGATCTGTGGTGACAAACCTTATCCACAGCAGCGCAGAAGCAAGATTGTGGGAGCGTATCTGTCTGGGAGTGGATCTATGTGCTGTGTCTGTGTACTTCACCTCTGACTACAAAGATTCTCTCAAAAGCAAATGAGCAAGAGATGACTCTCGACTCTGAAGCAGGCTTCAGCTTTGGTTAGCATGAACAACCCAAAAAGCTGTTCTCCAGTTCTCCCAACTACCATTCCCCTGCACTGACCAGTAAAGACCTAGTCAAATCGTGATTTTGCAGAAATCATGAAATCGGGTGATCTCCCCAGTGGAAGCCAGCAGTCCTCCTGGCCATGCAGCCTGGCAAAAAGGGGGCTGCTGGCATGAAGGTGAGTGGACAAGATGGCTGTTGCCCCTGTTCCTCAATGCTGATTGGCTGAGAGGGCTGCCCGCCATGCAGCTCTGCCCTTCTTCACCAATCAGCAGCAAGGGCAGGGCTGCATGGTGAACAGCCCTCTCCACCAATCAGCAGATGGGGGTCCCCCTCTGCCAATCAGAGACATAAGGAGGGCCCCACCATGATAAGCCCATGCCCATGAAATTGGTCAGCCACTGCCTCGAGTGGGTAGACCCCTACTGATCACTGTATTTGCTAATTCAGTCACACTGTCTCAATGATGAGTAGAAAGAGCAGGATGGTAAGCCCCCTTTGAGCTGCCTTGTTTGGATGAGGTGTTGGGAAGACTTAAATTCTACCAGCTTGACTCTCTTGCAAAACCAAGGCATGAATTTAAACTGCAGTAGAGGCATTGGGTATTGGCTATAGCCAAGGCTGGGAACTTTGACTGCAGTGTGCCAGTGCTCCTGTTGGGACCAAAGCCAGAGGTTCCTGGCTAGAGAATCTTGTCTCTCTGCTCAAGGTCAAACTGATCACCATATTTGGGGTCAGGAAGGAATTTTATCCCATAGCCAGATTCATATGGACTGTGGGGTTTTTCCCTTCCTCTAGTTGGGGGTGAGGCCCTCTACCCAGGATCTCTTGAGCATATATTGACAACATTTCATAGAAGATAGACTTTGGCTGTCATGGTTTCCCTGTTTTAGCTGTGGTAGGTTAGGGTGTTAGGTTTGTATTGTATCAGCATTGATGGTAATCTTACGTAGAGTTTAGATTATGGTTTGGATAGGGATGATCCTGTCTCAGGTAGGGGGTGGACTAAATGACCTCTGGAGGTCCCTTCCAGCCAGTCATTGATTCTATGGTTGAGCCAGCTGTCCATGAAGGTATTCTGATTCTGGCATGAGAGCTTTTTTCCAGTTCATTTTCACTTTGGAGCAGTTCAGGCAAGAAAATATTTTTTTTTCTTGTTTTCCAAGAAGAGCACTTGTGCGGGGGGTTAGACTCGTATTGTCAAAACTCCCTCCAGCACATAAGCCCTGCAGCTGTGGCCGCCATTGGCTTGCAAGATGGCCTTGGGCAAAGCACATCTCTGCTTTGTGCTTCAGTTTCTCAGTTACAAAAGGAGCAAACATATTTGCCCACCTGGTGAGGGAGATGAAAGTATCACAAGAGGAACTTGGTGGCTCCAAGCTGCATTGCGTCTTATCAGATGTTTGGAGCCAAGGCTTACGTGGTATCTGCTAGACAACAATTTTGCTTCTAGAAACAGATGTGCATATTTCCACAAGACCTATTGATCTTCTTTTGTGGTTATGGATGGACTTTTCTTTCCTTGCTTCAGGGGTGATGATATTGCAACTGCTCTTCCCTGGGATAGGTAAGATAATGATTTCTGCATTTCCTGTGTCACTCATATGCTACAACTGACCACAGCAGCAAGGTTCCTCCTGTAAATGGTGCCCAAGTGAACAGTCAGTCACAGCTGGCAGGTCTCAGCATAAAGGGAATTTTGCTCTTCGTGGCACCCACAGTAAGCAGATTTTTCCATCCTAAGTGAAGTGGCTGCTACTCGGTGGCATATTAGGCATGTGTGAAGGATTGCAACCGCAGCTCTGGTGTCAGTGCTGCTCATGCGCCATCTGTTATAAGGATGTAGGAAGGCAGCCAGAAAAAATATAGTAGTCAATAATGCACCTGTCACTGGAGGCTTGCAAAATGTTTTGCAAGCTCTGCTGCATTCATACCACTAACAAATGGGCAACGCATTGGTGTCCGTTCTATAGCTGCGCAGATTTAGGCACAAAGGAGGCAGATTGTCCAAAGTTTGGTAGTGACTGTGGCAAAGCAGGGAATAAGATCCAGATCCCTTCAGTCCTACACCAGCGATTTGAAACTCTAAGCTGAGTTTCCTTCAAGTGAACATGGTACCTTATGAGAGAGACTTGATTCAAAATGGTAATCTCAAAAGATCTGAGGGGTTGGTGCCCTAATACCAGATGGTTGGGTGAGATGAAATGTCTTTCAAAGGAAGTAAACCTTTATGCTTCAGGGTTCAAGTCAACCCCTCCTGACAGGAGTTAGAAAGATCTACTTCTGCGGGCATGTTATCCCATAACTGTCTGCTGCGGGGATTCCTCTGCTAGAGGCAGCTGTCAGCCAGGACGCTAACCTGGCCGAGTCCATTGGTCTGGTCAGGAGTGGCAATTCTCATGTAAGTGTTGTAAGAAAGTATCTCACTATTCCCCATTCTAAAGTCACCTACATCCAGGCACATTACATGGACCCTTCAGGTACCACACATGCACAAACTCAGTGGGAGCTTTCAATCCTCCTGTATTTTCAACAGGCAACGAGGATGTGTTTCCCTGCTGGTTCACTTATTTTGGTTCCACAACAAGGGCACTGAACAGTCCAGCTCTAGGCGGGGTGGCAGCCCCTGGTATATTCCCGTCATAGATGAAGGATGTAGCACTAATAAGCTTCACACACCAAATGCTCCAGATTTCCAGCCCACCTCCCGCACAGACACTTTAATATTCTTAAACAGAAACTGGGAAATGAAATGCAAAAATTCTGCTGTTTCAAGGTGCTTTTCATAGACTGATTTAAATGATGTAGCAAAGACCCACAATATTGCAGTTATAAGATTCCCTTACATGTTCCTCTGCTGAAAAGGATGCCTCAGAAGAAGACCAGCTGCTCCTTTGCCAGCTCCAAGCAGATCCTGTATAGACCAGCTGCTGCTGGGAGCAGGCTTGGGCAGGCTTGAAACAGAGCCGCTTCTCTGGCTGACCATGGTGGTGGCTTGGAGGAGAATTACCGCTCCCACCTCCCTAAAGCATTTGAGTGCGAGCAAGGCTGCCAATGACTTGCAGAGAGTCTGGGGTTGCCCTGGATCTGTCAGCGACTGCCTGTGGTATTTGGCAGCCTCTCGTTAGATCTCGCACTGCAGTGATGTCTGGCTGGCTCTCAGCAGCCAGTTAATCTTTTTTTCCGTTGCAAGTCTCTCTGCTTCTTGTTCTCCCTCTCTCACTTTCAGGACCATTTCAACATCTAGTCCCATTTCCCAGGTGCCAGATGCTGCATCTGTCAGTTTGAAGCTTGATGCTGAAGGAATGGACAGCTCCTACCCTGCCAGCAGCACTTGCTGAGGCACGCGGCCTGCATGCTTCCTCTGCATGGTTTTGAGTGCGGAGCCTCCTGCTCTTCAGTCAGTAGCTCAGTCAGAGGAGGGTAAAATTAAGAACTATGGCAGCTGGCTGATTAAACTGCAGCTTGGCTGAGTTATTTGGTGTGTAACGTGATGTGTCTTTTGCCTATGGAGGTCACTGAATTGGAGTGTGGATACAGGTAATGAGCTTTTGCATGGTATTGCTCAAACTCTCTATAAGATTTGCTTTACCTGGCAGCCACCTCAAGGGAGGAATGTGATGTAAGTGCAGTTAGGAATTGTAGAAAGCGCTGTTCATATAGTCAGCTGCTCTGTCCCCCTCTTCTTCAAGGCAGGACCCCATGCACTGCCTCTTCCAGCAGTTGAGAAGCCGGACACATGCATCCAAGTCATCTATGCTGTAACTCCACTGCAGTAACTGGAGTTATATCAGGGGCCAGCTTCACCAAGACTACTGGGGTGTGAAGTTGTAGGTCAGCCTTTTCCCAGCATGTCCCAGCCTGTACAGCCCAAAGGGGATTTTGCTTCTCTTTGGGTGCCTCTACACGAGATGCTTTACTGTGCAGTAGAGCAAATTACTGCATAGTAAGTGTCTGCGTCTAAACATGCAGACCCTTACTGTGCAGTAATTTGCTCTACTCAGCAGTTAATTTGCTACCTGCAAATGCAAGTGGCAAATTAACTGCCAAGTAATCACTGCACAGTAAGGAACATGTAGACAGCTGACTGGGAGCAAATTTGCTCCCAGTCAGACTGGCAGCAGGGGGCAAGAAATTGGTCCCTGCCCCTGCGTGCTGTCTGCTGCAAAGGCGAGTTTTGTCATCGGAGCCTGGATGGGGACAATGTCCCCCTGCATCAGCAGCAAGGAGGCCCCAGCTTCCACTCTGCAATCACAGAGCTGGGGCAGGGAGCAATCTCCCAGTGTCGCTCTGTGATCGTGGAGCTGGGGCAGGGAGCTCCCTGCATGGGGAGAGTTCCCTGCCCAACCTGGAGCTGGCTAGAACATGCCCCTGACCAGGACAGTTCCTGGCTACACGGGAAAGTCTGCACGTGCAGGCTGGAGGTGGCTGGGCCTGTCCCATTTTGGGACAATCGCATTCAGACTTCCCTGCACAGCCTGGGACTGGCCAAGAAGTGTCCCAGTCAGGGGTAGGTCCCAGCCTCACAGATTTTTCCCAGCCCCATGCCTTGATCTGCCAGGGGTTCACTGCTAGCTCTCCAAATCCCAGACCCCTGACCCTATATGAGGGGGCTAACGCCCCCCAGCTAGGGGCTTACCACTAGCTGCTCCACTGGTGAATTGGGGCAGGGGGATGGGACTTGCCCCTCCCTGCAGCTCTTTCCAAGGCCTCTGCCCCTGATTGGGGACCCAGGGTCAGGAGCTCCCTGCTGCTGGGGCAGGGGGACATTGGCCCCACTCAGGCTCCACCACCAGAGCCCGCCCTGGCAGCAGGCAACTCCTGGGGGAAAGGAGCATTCTCCCAGCCCCTGCCAGGAGACAGCTGTCTCCTGGCCCCATGGTCCCTGACAGCCCCTGGGCTAGCACCCAGGGAAACCCTAGAGGTTTTGCCCCCATGGGGACCTTAGAGCTCCTGCCCCCTCTGGCTGCTGCACGGGGCCAGAGGGGGGCAGGAGCAGACTGCCTTTAGGAGCAGCAAATCTGCTCCCAAATGGGCACATGTGGGAGTCTGCCTAGAGTGGATTTACTGCAGAGTAAATTACTCTGGGATAAACCCATACAACAGCATTTCCACGTGTAGACATGCCCTTTGATGCCAGGAGTGTCTGTCTTAGGCAGACTGTTATGATAAGCAGCAGCATTAAGGAGCTGCTTTGAGTTGGAATGGAGGATCTTGCATCACTTGTAAACTGCATCTTTCAGACTAGTTTAGGCTGGGTGCCATCTGTTTGCACAGTGGGCTCCTGACTGCTGCTGCAATAATTATCAAACAATAGTTGTCAGATGATGCAAAACCAGAAGGGACTGAAAGCACTTTTCAGGGTGGGGGTAAATTCAAATGGGTCTTGCTAAGCTGGAGAACTGAACAATGGACAACACAATGAAATTCAGCAAAGACAAATGTAAGGTTCTATACCTAGAGAAGAAAAATCAAATGAACAAATATAGAATGGGATAAAACTGGGTAGGCAGCAACATAGAGAAGACCTGCAGCTTATGGTGGATTGCAGACTTAACATGAGTCAGCAATATGATGCAGTTGCAAAAAAGCAGATACAATTTTGGGTTGTAATAGCAATACTAGTGTATGTCTGTCTGAAATGGATAGGACCATATCCTGTGCTTGCACTGGCAGCACAAGACAGCAGCAGCAGAGTGGTACAGAGTGCTGACAGCTGAAAATTCAGAGCTGGCAACATTTAGCAGCCCAACTGGGATCTGATCAGGACAGTAATAGCATGTAGGATTTGCATAGCACTTGAAAGGGCCGCACAGGCATCACTTGTTTCCCCTTCAGAACAGTTCTGTTGGGTAAGTTGGGGCTTCTCGACATGAGAAAGTTGCACAGGTATAACCCAACATGTCTGTTTAACGGATGAAGCTTAACTGGCATAAGCCTCATAGAGCACAGTCTTTCTCTGCTTCTGGGATGGCGACAAGTTGAAACCAAATCAAAATAAGAAAGTTCACACAGGGGTTTGCATTGGTTTGTGTTGCACTCCTGCAACGTTTCAACATTTAGATGAGGTCTTTGTTTTTCTCCAGTTTCTCAGACGGGGGAACCAAGACAGGGGGTGATGTGACTTGCCCATGAATGGATTTGGAGTGTGTGCCAGAACTGTGGTTAGAAATCTGGAATCATGGTTCCCAAACTTGTACGCAATCAGGCCTCTTCCCTTGAGCAAGCTAGCTGGTTGGAGAAGGGTATTTTTATGGCCTGGAGTCAAGTTTCTAAAGAATCCGACGATCAGTTAAACTTCATGAACTAGATTTTCCCACCCTCCCAGTAATAAAAGTGACAAAAGTAAATCCTGGCTGCCTGTTCCAGAAGGGTGCAAATCAACCCTGTAATACTTGTGTGGGAGGGAAACATTTCAGTGCTGGGAGGGAAACTTTTCCTTCCAGGAGGACAGTTATATAACTTTGTTCTGTTTGGGGCATCCTCTGCACTCCACAGATCTAACTGGGCCAGAGCCTGATCGTACTCAGATGTGGGTGGGAAAGTCCTACATGTTTTGTTGAACCACCCAGTCCTTGGGGAATGTAATCCACCAGAAAGTCAGGAAAACCTAAATGCTAAAAATATTTCTAGTGGGCAGATGCACCACACACATTCATGTGGCTCAAAGGGCAGGCTTCTTTGTCTGTGGTGGTAGAAGTCCTGTAGGGTATGTGTTGTTAAACTGCACAACTTTGCAAGTTGTGGTTTATTTTGCAAAGCAGTACATTTGGTGGCTTCATTTCCAAGCCCTTGGTTTTGCTCATGCAACCAAAGACCTCAGGAGGCAGGGGCCTCCTGTCCTGATTGGGATCGGTACCAATTTTTCCAACATAAACTGTTACCTTTTTTTTTTCCTGTAGGGTTACATGTTTAGTTTTTTTTAATCTTTATTGCAGCTCTGCTCAGAAGTTGTGTAAATTCCTTTTCCAACCCATCTGCACTATCCCACATGATGGCTTCTCCCCCTTCTTTTTTTCTATTAATTAAAATGAAGTATATTTCTTCTGTGACCATAGGCTTATTCTGACACATCTGTAGCTCTACCCTGTGGGGCAAAGGCCTTGAAGGCACAGTTTAGTACAAGAATTGTCAGGTGAGTAAAGAACTGGCTCATGAAGAGGGAAGGGAATTGTTGAGTTGGATGGAGATTACTAATGATGTTCCTCAAGAATCAGTCCTGGGACTTACCTTGAGTTAATATTTTCATCAGTGACCTGGTTATCAATGATATATGTGCGCTGATGAAATAAGCTGGTGAAACAAAGTTGAGAGGACTGTTAATGCTGAAGAGAACTGGACTATCCTATGCGAAGGCCCTCAAGAACTGGACTACAGAAATGGGATGAAGTCCAACAGTATGAAATGCACGGTGATGCAGTTAGGGATTAAAAGCAAGAATTCCTGCTATAAAGAGAGAGCTGGTTGGTTAGAAACTCCTGAGGAAGAAAAAAGCCTGTATGTGTTTGATGATCTGGTGTGACGTGGCTGTGAAAAAGGCACATGCCATCTTCTGATGGTTTGGGAGAGGTATTTCCAGTGGAGATGGGAAAGTATTATTGCTATAGTACAAGACACTGATGAGATGTCCGCTGGAATAGAGCATACAGTTCCCATGGCCCATATTCAGGAGAAATGAATGTGGACTGACATAGGTGTTAAGGAGCACTTTGAGGGTAGTTGCTAATGCAGAGATTAAAGGAGCTTGGCTTGCTTAGCCTTGCGAAAAAGGTGCTGAGAGGGGACAGGCTTGCTCCTTACACATACATCAAGAGGTGAACACCAGGAAGGAAAACATTTGTTTAAGCTAGGAGACAATGTTGGCACAAGAACAAGTGGATCAGAACTAGCCATGAATATATTTTGGGCTGCAAATTAGAAGGTTTTAGAACAGCCTGCCAGCTGTATTGGGGGCAAATTGCTTGCCTACTTCTAAGATGGAGCTCAATCCATTTATAAAGGAGATTATTGGATATGATTGCCTGTGATGGGAGATTGGACTCCATGAGCTAGGACAGTCTTTTCACTTCTGTGTTCCTGTGCATAACATGAGTGGCACTGTTTTAATAGTGAGCAAAACTCTCTGTTCTGGGGGAAACCTGTCGTATTTCTGTCTTTTACAGTTATCTGGAAAAACCTTTCCAGCAAGGTTGGGCTGTTCTGCCTTTATGTACTCTAGGTGTCCTTGACCTTTGTCTTACGGTGTCACTTCCTGACTGCCTGCCCCTGCGTGCTGTCTGCTGCAAAGGCGAGTTTTGTCATCGGAGCCTGGATGGGGACAATGTCCCCCTGCATCAGCAGCAAGGAGGCCCCAGCTTCCACTCTGCAATCACAGAGCTGGGGCAGGGAGCAATCTCCCAGTGTCGCTCTGTGATCGTGGAGCTGGGGCAGGGAGCTCCCTGCATGGGGAGAGTTCCCTGCCCAACCTGGAGCTGGCTAGAACATGCCCCTGACCAGGACAGTTCCTGGCTACACGGGAAAGTCTGCACGTGCAGGCTGGAGGTGGCTGGGCCTGTCCCATTTTGGGACAATCGCATTCAGACTTCCCTGCACAGCCTGGGACTGGCCAAGAAGTGTCCCAGTCAGGGGTAGGTCCCAGCCTCACAGATTTTTCCCAGCCCCATGCCTTGATCTGCCAGGGGTTCACTGCTAGCTCTCCAAATCCCAGACCCCTGACCCTATATGAGGGGGCTAACGCCCCCCAGCTAGGGGCTTACCACTAGCTGCTCCACTGGTGAATTGGGGCAGGGGGATGGGACTTGCCCCTCCCTGCAGCTCTTTCCAAGGCCTCTGCCCCTGATTGGGGACCCAGGGTCAGGAGCTCCCTGCTGCTGGGGCAGGGGGACATTGGCCCCACTCAGGCTCCACCACCAGAGCCCGCCCTGGCAGCAGGCAACTCCTGGGGGAAAGGAGCATTCTCCCAGCCCCTGCCAGGAGACAGCTGTCTCCTGGCCCCATGGTCCCTGACAGCCCCTGGGCTAGCACCCAGGGAAACCCTAGAGGTTTTGCCCCCATGGGGACCTTAGAGCTCCTGCCCCCTCTGGCTGCTGCACGGGGCCAGAGGGGGGCAGGAGCAGACTGCCTTTAGGAGCAGCAAATCTGCTCCCAAATGGGCACATGTGGGAGTCTGCCTAGAGTGGATTTACTGCAGAGTAAATTACTCTGGGATAAACCCATACAACAGCATTTCCACGTGTAGACATGCCCTTTGATGCCAGGAGTGTCTGTCTTAGGCAGACTGTTATGATAAGCAGCAGCATTAAGGAGCTGCTTTGAGTTGGAATGGAGGATCTTGCATCACTTGTAAACTGCATCTTTCAGACTAGTTTAGGCTGGGTGCCATCTGTTTGCACAGTGGGCTCCTGACTGCTGCTGCAATAATTATCAAACAATAGTTGTCAGATGATGCAAAACCAGAAGGGACTGAAAGCACTTTTCAGGGTGGGGGTAAATTCAAATGGGTCTTGCTAAGCTGGAGAACTGAACAATGGACAACACAATGAAATTCAGCAAAGACAAATGTAAGGTTCTATACCTAGAGAAGAAAAATCAAATGAACAAATATAGAATGGGATAAAACTGGGTAGGCAGCAACATAGAGAAGACCTGCAGCTTATGGTGGATTGCAGACTTAACATGAGTCAGCAATATGATGCAGTTGCAAAAAAGCAGATACAATTTTGGGTTGTAATAGCAATACTAGTGTATGTCTGTCTGAAATGGATAGGACCATATCCTGTGCTTGCACTGGCAGCACAAGACAGCAGCAGCAGAGTGGTACAGAGTGCTGACAGCTGAAAATTCAGAGCTGGCAACATTTAGCAGCCCAACTGGGATCTGATCAGGACAGTAATAGCATGTAGGATTTGCATAGCACTTGAAAGGGCCGCACAGGCATCACTTGTTTCCCCTTCAGAACAGTTCTGTTGGGTAAGTTGGGGCTTCTCGACATGAGAAAGTTGCACAGGTATAACCCAACATGTCTGTTTAACGGATGAAGCTTAACTGGCATAAGCCTCATAGAGCACAGTCTTTCTCTGCTTCTGGGATGGCGACAAGTTGAAACCAAATCAAAATAAGAAAGTTCACACAGGGGTTTGCATTGGTTTGTGTTGCACTCCTGCAACGTTTCAACATTTAGATGAGGTCTTTGTTTTTCTCCAGTTTCTCAGACGGGGGAACCAAGACAGGGGGTGATGTGACTTGCCCATGAATGGATTTGGAGTGTGTGCCAGAACTGTGGTTAGAAATCTGGAATCATGGTTCCCAAACTTGTACGCAATCAGGCCTCTTCCCTTGAGCAAGCTAGCTGGTTGGAGAAGGGTATTTTTATGGCCTGGAGTCAAGTTTCTAAAGAATCCGACGATCAGTTAAACTTCATGAACTAGATTTTCCCACCCTCCCAGTAATAAAAGTGACAAAAGTAAATCCTGGCTGCCTGTTCCAGAAGGGTGCAAATCAACCCTGTAATACTTGTGTGGGAGGGAAACATTTCAGTGCTGGGAGGGAAACTTTTCCTTCCAGGAGGACAGTTATATAACTTTGTTCTGTTTGGGGCATCCTCTGCACTCCACAGATCTAACTGGGCCAGAGCCTGATCGTACTCAGATGTGGGTGGGAAAGTCCTACATGTTTTGTTGAACCACCCAGTCCTTGGGGAATGTAATCCACCAGAAAGTCAGGAAAACCTAAATGCTAAAAATATTTCTAGTGGGCAGATGCACCACACACATTCATGTGGCTCAAAGGGCAGGCTTCTTTGTCTGTGGTGGTAGAAGTCCTGTAGGGTATGTGTTGTTAAACTGCACAACTTTGCAAGTTGTGGTTTATTTTGCAAAGCAGTACATTTGGTGGCTTCATTTCCAAGCCCTTGGTTTTGCTCATGCAACCAAAGACCTCAGGAGGCAGGGGCCTCCTGTCCTGATTGGGATCGGTACCAATTTTTCCAACATAAACTGTTACCTTTTTTTTTCCTGTAGGGTTACATGTTTAGTTTTTTTTAATCTTTATTGCAGCTCTGCTCAGAAGTTGTGTAAATTCCTTTTCCAACCCATCTGCACTATCCCACATGATGGCTTCTCCCCCTTCTTTTTTTCTATTAATTAAAATGAAGTATATTTCTTCTGTGACCATAGGCTTATTCTGACACATCTGTAGCTCTACCCTGTGGGGCAAAGGCCTTGAAGGCACAGTTTAGTACAAGAATTGTCAGGTGAGTAAAGAACTGGCTCATGAAGAGGGAAGGGAATTGTTGAGTTGGATGGAGATTACTAATGATGTTCCTCAAGAATCAGTCCTGGGACTTACCTTGAGTTAATATTTTCATCAGTGACCTGGTTATCAATGATATATGTGCGCTGATGAAATAAGCTGGTGAAACAAAGTTGAGAGGACTGTTAATGCTGAAGAGAACTGGACTATCCTATGCGAAGGCCCTCAAGAACTGGACTACAGAAATGGGATGAAGTCCAACAGTATGAAATGCACGGTGATGCAGTTAGGGATTAAAAGCAAGAATTCCTGCTATAAAGAGAGAGCTGGTTGGTTAGAAACTCCTGAGGAAGAAAAAAGCCTGTATGTGTTTGATGATCTGGTGTGACGTGGCTGTGAAAAAGGCACATGCCATCTTCTGATGGTTTGGGAGAGGTATTTCCAGTGGAGATGGGAAAGTATTATTGCTATAGTACAAGACACTGATGAGATGTCCGCTGGAATAGAGCATACAGTTCCCATGGCCCATATTCAGGAGAAATGAATGTGGACTGACATAGGTGTTAAGGAGCACTTTGAGGGTAGTTGCTAATGCAGAGATTAAAGGAGCTTGGCTTGCTTAGCCTTGCGAAAAAGGTGCTGAGAGGGGACAGGCTTGCTCCTTACACATACATCAAGAGGTGAACACCAGGAAGGAAAACATTTGTTTAAGCTAGGAGACAATGTTGGCACAAGAACAAGTGGATCAGAACTAGCCATGAATATATTTTGGGCTGCAAATTAGAAGGTTTTAGAACAGCCTGCCAGCTGTATTGGGGGCAAATTGCTTGCCTACTTCTAAGATGGAGCTCAATCCATTTATAAAGGAGATTATTGGATATGATTGCCTGTGATGGGAGATTGGACTCCATGAGCTAGGACAGTCTTTTCACTTCTGTGTTCCTGTGCATAACATGAGTGGCACTGTTTTAATAGTGAGCAAAACTCTCTGTTCTGGGGGAAACCTGTCGTATTTCTGTCTTTTACAGTTATCTGGAAAAACCTTTCCAGCAAGGTTGGGCTGTTCTGCCTTTATGTACTCTAGGTGTCCTTGACCTTTGTCTTACGGTGTCACTTCCTGACTGCTTTTTTAGGCCCATGCATTCTCCTCGACTTATAGTATAATGCTAAATGCAAGTGTACGCTGTCTAGAAGGATGTGCCGATTTCTCCGTGACATTCTCTTTGCCACATAGCAGAAAACACATGTTTCCTGATTCCACACCAGGTTGTAATTCAATTAAAGGAACTGCTAATGGCAGTTTGTGCAGCTTATGAATGACAGGAAAACGCGAGTTACCATTGCATTCAATTAATTCCTCCACTGCGGAGACTTGGGCCTTGCTTGCAATGGTTTTATTTTTAATTCCCTTTACAGTGATGCTGATAAATGTGGGGAATTCATCATAATCTGGTGGCTAAGTTCATCTGTGTGAATTTTGCTGCCCTTGCTGCTGTACTTCTATTTAGGAAATGATGTAGGTTGCAGATTTTATGACATTCTTCCTTTCCTCCTTACAGTGAAGAAATCTGACAATTAGTTGCTCATTTCACTGTGCACGGAAAGCTGTTAACGATGCTGGCAAACTTGCATTATTTCTCTGGTGCCAGTAGGTCTTGTGCTATCTAGTACTCATCAAGAACTGACCTGATGAAGTGAATCGGAGCAGGACTCCTGCCCCAAAGTCACTAGTATCTGAGGGGTGAGCGGAAAGTGGGTCCTTATAGTGTACTTCAACCAACTGTGCAGTGTTGAACGGCGGAAAAAAGTGTGGAATTCCTAGCTCATATTTATAGTTTGTTCTTTTATAATATAGTCCTCTCCTATACTTATTTTTGTCTTGTGCAGTAAAGAATTAAGTCCTGTGCCTCCTCTTAAATCTAACCACGGTGGTCAAAAAGTAGGCTTCATTTTAGCATGGGTGAGAATGGGAGAAGTTGCCTGCAAGCCTCTCTTCCTCCAGCTGCTTCCCTCCTGCCAATTTTGCTAAGGGTCCTCAGAGAGGCAAGAAATGCTGTATTTAATAAATCAGGTTTATCTTCTCAGTCTTGGAGCTTTCAGGGTCTGATTGGACTAAATTTAATGTGCCCCTTCCCTTTTCCCCTCTTCCCCCCATGATCCTGACAAAGTTGGGTGCTCGCAGCTGATGTGAAAGGCAGCGGGCCGTCTGAATGACCCTGGAGCTCTGCTGAGTGGTTGGGATGTTGGTGTATCTGTATTCAAAGCATAAACTGCCAAGAAGACCCTGCTGAGCTTGAAGCTGCGATTTCAAGGAGTCTTGGAAAACCGAGACTTAAACACTCAGGCAATCCCCTCCAGCTTTGCTCTGACTTATCTTTCCGTTGATTATTTAACAAAGCTTTTAACTTACTCTCTTGGCAGATATCAGTCCTGGTTCATTATGCTTTGTAGCAAAGAGTTTAGAAAGAGACAAGTGATCAGAATAAGAGTTTATTGTGCTGTTTATGTAGCACCAATCACTGCAGTATCTGGGGACTGTTTTTTTTTTTCCTTCCTCTTTATGTTTACTTAGGAAAATACCCTGAGCTACACTTGGGTTTCTTTTAAGATTGCTAGTAAGTGAATATATAAATACAATAGAGTCAGATGTTATTGCCCCTTCTGAACTTATTGTGATTATTAAGTCTGACCTGTATATCAGTGGAAAGAATTGCAACTGCCAAACAATGTCATGTGGCCTTTTCCCAAATACAGAACAGAAATAGTCAGTAAACACCTCTTGTTTTTTCTGCACTGTTACGGACAGTTCTGGGTTTTCCATCTAGTGATAACCACCAGTTCAATTGTTAAGTTTTCTTTTGATTTCACCGTACTTTCTCTAGTCTTTTCCTTTGCTGGCATGGATTACTCCTTTTGCTTCTCTTACCATTTTTCTACAGTTCCTAGATCTTGATGTATTCATTGGTATCAGCTTTTTCCTCCTCTTGTGTATACACACATTTTATACCTCCTTTCATTTTCCCACTAAGCCAGGTTGACTTTTTAACTAGTGTGGCCATCTTTCTCAACTGGAATTGTGTGTTGTGTGTTTTTTTGGACGTGTGTATCTACTAAAAGAACAGTTCCCAAATATCATTTACATGTTTTTCTCTAACTACTTTCTCCCAACTGATTTGGCTCAAAATTATATTCAGCAATATGAAACTGGCCCTTTTTTAAAGCACCAAATACTGGTTAGACATATATAAAAATAATTATTATTTGGACTTCATTCTGTTTGCAAGCAACAAAGGTAATCCAGCTATGATCACTTGTATTTAAGATACCACTAATATTTAGTTCTGTGATCAGGCCCCCCTTTAGCTGTCAAGTTGAGGTGCATTTGCACTCCCTGTAGAAAGCAACTTTTCTGGCGTTAGGCTATAACTATAACATTTCAGAAATTCTGAGGATATTTCTGTATTGACAGCATGAGACCTCCAGTGTATATCATTCAAAATGAGGTCCTCTAAGTTGATACAGCTTCTCTTCCCCATATATATTATGGACAGGTGATTAAAAAGCCAGCCATCCTATTATCTAGTGTACGTTGATGGTCTGTAACAGGCACCAATTAGTACCCCATTTGTGCTTCATCTGTCAGGACACTGACCCAGGAGCATTCCAGATCATTTGCTTCTGAGCTGTCGGTGACATAGAAATGGGTAATGCCTTTTTTTGTCAGAATGTGCCATTCTCCCTTCCCTTGTGCCAACACAGTCCTTTCTCAATAGGTTATAAGCACTGATATCTTTTTTTAGCATTACATTTATTTGAATGTCACCACCAGGTTTCAGGAATACCAACTAGGTTGAATTTATGTCCATAAATGAGCAAACCCATTTCCTTTTTCTTGCACAGACTCCGAGGATGAGTGTAAGGCAATTAGAGAATTTCTTCTCTTCACAGCTCTTAGTGCCTTGATTATTTGTGTTAAAAGTGCTCATTTCTCTGTCCCCTTTTGTTAAACAGACTTCTGATTAGTTTAGGCAACTCATCCCCTAGAGACCTGGTTCCTTTTCTACTGACATAGAAGTTGTCCAAAATTGATACCGGTTGGATCAGTGCCCCACAAAACCCACACCCCAGGAAGAGCACACACCAACTGCTGAAGCTTCCTTAGCCTGACGAAGGGTTTTTGAACCCGAAAGCTTGCTTAATAACTATTCTCCAACCATTTGGGTTGGTCTAATAAAAGATATCAAATTCACCCAAGGAACCTTGTCTGCCTATGTCCTTAGACCAACACGGCTACAACCCAAACCCCTGCACACCCTTTACATAACTTACCTGAGTCAGTGGTTCATTTTCAAAAGCTTTTGCCTCCTGTTCTCCCTCACTGATTGGACATGAAGGCTGTTGGAGATCACAATTCTTTTCTTTCAGTGGCCCTCTGAGTTCTCTTAAATCACCTGTAATTGGAGAGATGCGGTGATGCTATACGATTAGTGTTGACATGCACCATCCCCAATGAAGTGTCCACAACTTTGGAAGTCCGTTCAGCCTTATAGCGAGATCTTGTGCCTTGGCTACAGGAAGATAGCACATTATCCTGTTGTCCCATCTGCCCGTTACAGAATGTTCCCCCAACCAGGATCAACTCGGGTGGTTGAAGACCTTTTTGTTGGATACATTTGATTTGCCAACGGGTTGGGCAGGACAGCAGTGCACAGATGTGTTTGGAACAGGGAGGTGTGTGGTTCAGCCAGCTGGATCAGGCTCTACTTTGGGCATTTTCAAGGCCTGATGGCCAGTTGTGGTTTAAACTGGTCTTCTGGAGCATAACCCTGCACTGATCTGCCTGGGCAGACAGGCCTATGTGGAACCTGATGGCTTATGCAAACAAGCTGGGATTTTCAGAGTTGCTTAAAAAATGTTTGATGCCAGACTCCCCCAAAGAACCTGGAGTTGGCTGCCCTACTATGTCACTGGAATTGTGATTTTTCTGTCTCCTCCTATTGTTTCAGCCGGTTTCACTTTGTCTAACCTCATTTCTTGTCTGTCCCCATGTGGACAAAGGAGAATGCTGGAAGTGTCCTGTTGATGTTATTCTTCAAGAATCTCCTTTTCATGTCTTGACTCCTTTAGTGAAGTGCCAAGAATCCATTTCTAAATTGGTAATTGCTGGGTCTGTCCCTATTGTTTTGTAATTCCTCTATTCCCATGAAGGGCTGGCAATCCTTTCCTGAAATGCCGGGGTGGTGTGGCAGTACTATTTCTGTAACTCTCCGCTCCACGCAGGATTCTTAAATACTAGTTAATCAGACCTCAAATATTTGGCAGAACTGAGGAGCCCAGACAGACTCTTTCTAACAGCAAATATGCATATTATCCTTTGCACAAGTTGAGTCCTCTAGTGGGCAGAGGCAGTATTTCAAGCCCAGCACTCATTCATTTGAACGTTGGGCAGGGCTTGCCAAAAATGTGGTGTCAATGAGATTGTAGTCTCCACTGGAACCTGAGCTGAGGCCACAAATCCTGTTTGTTTGCAACATTGACATCCCTCTGAGCGCAGTGAAATCCAGGACGCTTTGAGAGAGATTACTACATTCAAGGAGCGTTCCCAAACATCAAAAGCTATTCACTTGACAATTGCAAAGGACAGTTGAGCTTGTGGCGTGTCGTAGCAACTGTCTCTATATGCTGTGATCCCGAAGGCAAACTAATGTGACTGTAGCTTTTATTTTTCCAGTTTTGCTTGGCACCACCACATGCGAACTGGAACTGTATACAAATGTTGACAGCAGAATACACAGATGAATATTCAGTTACTTATGGGGAGCAGGGGGGACTTGCCTATACTGTTACAAAGCATAAGGTGCTTCATTGCAACACAGCTTCTACATCTGGCCTGGTATTTAAGGAACTGTAGCATAGTGGCAGGAGTAGAATGGAGTCTTGATTCACTATATCCCTGTCCCCATCACGGCTTCAGATGCACATAATGACCCAGTTACAGCATTGCCTCTCTGCATCAGGATGGATTGGTCTGCCATGTATTAACTGTTTCTGATCTGTCCTAAAGCATTGTAAGTGTCCAAAGCTTTACAAGGGTGTAGGTTGTAGCTGTGTCGGTCTAAGGACATAGGCAAACAAGGTTCTTTGGGCAAATCTGATATATTTTATTAGGCCAACTTAAGTAGTTGGAAAAATTCTTCTTTGCAAGCTTTTGGGTACAAATACCCTTTGTCAGGCTGAGGAAGCATGTTTCGGGAACACCGTTAATGTCTTGCCTTCCCCTAAAATGGAACTGTATGGCTTCTGAGGCGGGCAGTAAGTGTGGGTGCACTACACCAAGCATCGTGCAATGCATGCTTTGATTGGGTCCTCTTGACTTTTCTGTAATCCCAGCCTGTGGATGGGGATGCATGACTACCATGTTGTAACAGACTTCCCTGTGTGGTTGTAGCCATAGTATATACAGAACTCCTTTGATATTAAGCTACCTACTCTTTTGGAGACTTAAGTTACTCTGCTGTAAATTAGGTGCGACTACACTAGGTGTTTGCCTGGACTTCTGTTATTGTTGACTGAAATTAGGGAGATCCTCAAGGATGGGGGAGGCTGTGTGTATGTGCATGTGCACAGCGCAGAAGGTGTGCCTGTTTTAGGGATTTCACCAGTGTGTGCAAAGTACTTAAATCCAGGGTGAAAGGCACCACAGTGATGCAGAAGGTTAGTCTTTGCGACAGTATAACATGTAGGACCACATTGGATAATACAGTGTCACCTCCATGCTTAGGTTGTTTGGAACAGACACCATCAGTGACTACATATTTTTACAGGGTCCAGCAGAACGGGGCTTGGACCTGAATGACGCTTTTAGTGGTACTATACATGGGTAGTAATAGATTAACAGACAAAAGACCCTAATAGAAAACAGGAAATACAGCTCTCCTGATGGAAGCTGTAGGTTGGTAATTGCTGTAGGTTAGTAATTGCAGGGATATTTTCCTCTGCTCCTGTGGAGCTGCAGGCCATTCACAGGCAGCCAGTATAAGAGGCAGCATTTTATGTCTAATATTCTCCTGACTTAACCTCTGTTGATGATGTGCTGTCAGGGTTGTAACAACCTAATGATGTGTCGTGTTATAAGATGTGGTCAGCCTGATACTCTGGTAAGGGGAGCCTGAAATTCTAGGCTTGCTGTCCCAGAGGTTTGCATTCTGTAGCTTAATTTTTTCTGTGTGCATGGAGGGAAAAGGGGGTGCTATGTATGTTTGTATCCCGATTCTCTAGGATGCCAGAAGTAAGCAAAATGTGGAAAAAATATGTAGACTGTCTTGAACCATATTTATTTTCTTTACAGTCTAAAAGTATGAGCCCACGCTAGGCAGTTCATCCTTCTGGGAAATGAAGAATTTATTGTCCTGGTGATGGTGGTTGCTGTGGTTTGTGTGCATTTTGGCTCAACATTGCAGCAATGAGATTACAGTCCCTTGGCCAGTCGTGTGTTAAAGGGACACAACTGAAGCTTTAAAATACAAAAGGCGACGTTCCTAAGATTTCAGAAGAGGGGACCTGGTTCTAAATAGGGTGGGCTGAAAATTGAAAGAAGTTTAAAAAAAACCCAAAAAACAAAAAGCCTTGGTTTATATTAAAGGTCACTGTTACAAAGGGCTAATAAAGGATTAAGTGTTAGATTGTAAGCAGCCTGTTGACTTGTTGCACTGATAATGCACCTGACCTTTGTGCCTTTAACAACTCACAAGGTGTTTCTTGAGTCTATAAATATGCTTAACATAATGTCTCATATTAACTCTTTATAAAATAGCAGCTAGAAAGCAGTCATCCAAATGTGTCCCCAGCACCACGCCTATTTTTAAGTGACAAACATGATTTCCACAACTGCAGTGTTCTGTATTCCCCCTGCCGGTTTTGCATCCCCAGCTGTTAACTTGAGACCTCTGCCATCAGCTTAGCTGATCTTGGCATGCAGACAAGGATGTTTTTGTTTCTCCCAAATAAATTATAGCTGCTGTCAAATAAAAGCAGTCTTGTTAATACTGGTTCCATTTATGAAGAAAAATCAATAAGAGCAGGCCAGGACAAAATAAAACAAATATTTTCAAGGCTTTAAGATACTACTGTATTAAAATAACAGGGCAAAAAAACCTGAAGAGCTCAGTCATGTTGAATGTATCTATAGAGGAGGGGAGCTGCTATCAGCCAGCCGGCCTGAGCAGTTACGTCACAGAAGGAGGCTGGGCAGGCATCTTTCCCGAGGTTGGGTCATGGGGTCTTGCATCTTGCCTTCAGTCTTGTTTGTCGTGGGTATGAGACTACTGGGAATGGTTAGTGGGGAGGACCGCAGTGCTTTCGATATGTGATGACGCACCCAGGGCTGTGCCACCCCTCACCGCAGAAACTGTTGTTGTATGCATTATCTAAGAGCCTGGCTGGGATCTAGGGCATGGATGAGGCCAAAGTTCAGGGGAAGGAGATGGGCATTCTAGCTAAGATTACAGTTGCCCCTTTCATTGGCAGCGCATGCCCATCCTGCAGTGCAGTTGGGGTATTATTGGATCCCCAGCTGCTGTAGTACATCACCAGTTTCTAGGAATTTGGCTTTCATATTTCCTTTTTGCCAGGGTGCTGTGTGACCATTTCTTTCAAGATTGGGCTGTTGTTTCAAGGTTAGGCTACTGCAATGTGCTACACTAGGGTCTAGGCTTAAATTGACCTGGGAATTGAGGTTGGTGCAGAACATGCTGCCTCTTTAACCATGTATAGACTCGTTTATGATGAGCACTTTTACACATGCTCTGGGGGTGGGGGGGACGGTGCTTTAATTAGAGCAGATCTGAGAGCCACTCGAATGAAGACACTGCAGTGTCTCGTGTATCAGCATTCCCACGCTTCAAAATGGTGGCGAGGGTGCTTGAACTAAAGCTTGCTCGAGCTTTAGTTCAAGCGCTTCCACCAGCATTTTGAAGCACAGGGACACCAATACACAAGATGCAGGTGGCTGCTGGAGCGCGGTAATTACCATGCTCCAAGCAGACTCGATTAATCAAGTCTGTTTGGAGCATGGTAATTACCATGCTTTGGAGTCTGCTTCAACGTGCTTAGAGCAGCCTCCGCACTTGTGTACAGGCACCCTATATAGACTCTAAGGCCAGAAGGGCCCACTAGCTTATCAAAGACTGGTGGCCCGTACCTCATAAATCATCAAGCTACACCTATTTGCCCCTGCTTTAAGCCCAGTAACTGGTGCGTGGTGACGTGTGGCGGGCCAGTAGGAGGCGCTCCTGCGTTGAGCTGCCCACCTCCCTGCGCCCGACCACCTTCCAGGCTCCGAGTGCCTCCCTTAGGGTGCCTCCCGTCCGGCCGACCCCTTCCCTGGAGCACACCCGCTAGCCTGGGGTTTTCCCCAAGTCAGGGGCTTATTAGGAAGCCTCCCTTAGTCCACCGACCTAAGGGGCCTCCTTAGCATAATTTAGACCCACCCCTCAATGAGTCTCCCACACCGGTCTCAAAGGAGAACTTTATTGATTACAGGGGGTAGGGCGGAAACAGGGTAAAAGGTAGAGCAGTATCATAGAAATATTACAGGAATATCAAAGGAATCCCATAGAGCAAACCAGGGTGGCTGAGGTAGCCGTTTAAACACGCATCTGAGTTACTGAAGCTAAATATCTAATCGGATCTCGAGTAGGTTACTCACTCGCATCGTCCAGAGGTGGTTAGAGTTTTCCTCGGGAGGCAGGGCACTCTTGGAGCATGCGGTGATGAGGAGAGAGCCAGGTTCAGATTCACCTGGATGACCGCATGGCTAATGGCCGCCTTCTTCCTGGCCCGGGCCCTTAAATAACCTCTCTGACCTCAGCAGCCCGGTCCAATCGAAGCTGCCAATACTGGCTACAAACCGACCAATCTACAAAGCATCCCTGGCTACCTGGGCCCGCGCGCAGGGCCGGGCTTTTCCCCGCCCCTGCCCAGGTGACCAGAGCATCGCCTCCCAGGCGCCAGGCTTTTGTCATGCAGACAAGGTGGGAGATCCCCGTCCTGAGGGATTCAACAGCAGCCTCCCAGGCTGGCTGAGACAGATCTCTGGAGAGGGGCACCGACGGTGGCATTTCTGCCACAGTGAAAGCCTGTGATCTAGAAAGTCATCCAGCCTTGAAGATATCAATATCAAGCCCACCACTTCCCCCAGGAGTTTGTCCCCTTGGTTAAACACCTACAACGTTAAAAATTTGTGCCTTATTTCTAATTTGAGTTTGTCTGGCTTCAAGACATTGGTTCTTGTTATGGTTTTCTCCAGTAGAGCCCTCCAGTATGTGGTATTTTTCTCCCCATGGTGGTTTTCATACAGTATAATCAAGTCACCTGTCAGTCTTTCTGGTAAGCTAAATGGATTGGGCATTACATCTTCTCCAACCCCTTGGCATCATTTTTTGGCACCCTCTCCAATCTTACAACATTATGTTTTAATAAAAAGATACGGACTGAATGGTATGTAGTGCTCCATTATCAGTTTCACCAGTGCTGTTAACAGAATAAAGTCACCTCCGTACTCCTCACTACCCTCCTGTTTGCACCACCAAAAATTGTAGTTGACCTTTTTGTCACCGCATTGCACTGGAAGGTTAGACTGAGCTATTTGTTCACTAAGATGCTGCCTGCCAGGAATCAGTCCCCTGTTCTGTACCAGTGGCTTGAATTTCTTGCCCCTCCCTTATGGATGATCTTGCTTATGGCTGTACTAACACATATTTTGGTTGAGTAAACTCAGCTTGCTTAGCGATCCACATCAGTCTGACTGTCTGGTCCTTGCCAGTATTTATCATTCTCCTGTCTTTGTGTCATTTTGCAAATTTAATCAGCAGGGAATTTATATTTATTTCCAGACCAACTACAGTGCTGAATAACATCAGACTCTGATCTCTGTGGAAATACCCACAATCAGCACCGGTTCCCTATTCAGGACTACTTTTTGAGATGTCATGTAGCCAATTTTTAATTCATTGAATTAGTATTTCTTGGTACTGGATCATTCTGTTTCTTTTTTTTAACCAGGAAATTTTGTGCTGCTGAGTAAAATCCCTTTCAGAAGTCCAAGGATATTTTATCTATGTGGTTATCTGTATCTGGCAAACCTGTGACCTCATTAAGAAAAGGAAATCAGGTTTGTTTGACAAGACTGGTTTTTAGTATGTGTGTGTTGACTTCCACTAATTATGTTCCTATTGTTTAATTCTTTACTCACCGAATCCCATATCAGCTTTTCCATTATTTTGCCCGTGAGTTAAAGGCAGATTAACTGGCTTGTACTTGGTTCCTTGGGTCATCCTGCTTGCACTATTTGAATAATGGCACAACTATAACAAAGGAATTTCCCAGCAGTACCCCCTCCTGGGATTGCTATTACACTGATCTCTGTGAATTCAAGATACCGTGGATCTGAGTTAGCAATAAATGCAAAAAAAGGTTGTAGCATCCTTACTTTAGTATCCCTCTGACCTCTCTAATCCCCTCTGTCCTTGTTAAGCAGGTAGTAATCAGCGATTTAAACAATGTAATCACATGAATCATCCCACCAGGTTTTAGTACAGCCAGTCCCATCACATTTCCCATCACCAGTCAGAACTTCCTCTTTCTTCTGCTTATATTGCTGGGAAAACAAAGCTAGTTTCCCACCATCTGCACTGGCTGTCTGTGGGTTTTCAGGTGGAGCTTAAGACCCTTGAAAGGCCTGCCTACATGCTGGTTTTGGTCCCTGTACCATCCTGCGGTCAGTAGAAGATCTTGAACTGAAGCCCCTTGGGTATCAGAAGAAGAGTCCCCCAGAACATTATCTGGGTAAGGGCCTCTAACTTGGTTCAGCATAGGCCCAAATTTGTTAACTTCCTGAGACCAGCATGCCCAGGCTTTGGACATGGTTGATGGTGATAAGGAAGCATTTGGTCAGAGTTTGATTCCATCCACACTTGGTTATTTCTTTGCTCCAGGAGAGAGGGCAGAAGGCAAGGTTTAGATTTGCTGCTGCCCCAGTCCTTTTATGCAACTTGTTTTAATGGACAGCAAACCGCTGTGAGCGTGGGGTTGGCCTTTTGGGAAGAGGGGTGTCACAAATCTAAGTAGGTGAAGGGAAGTTCATCTAAATAAGTGAACAGATGGCAGCACTGACCTGATGGGCAATTTTCAGGTCACTCCACCTCTCTGTGCCTCTGTGTCCTCTCCTGCCCCTGTCTTTCTCTTGCATTGTCAGCCAGTAGGTCCTGGCCTTTCCATGCAATGCCCCCGTTTCTGATTTTGTGACTCTGTATCCAGTACAAGCTCAGCTGCTAGAATCTAATTTCCATGGAGCTCATGACCCCACATGCAGGTGCCATGACCTATAGTTTAGGGCAGGGGTAGGCAATTATTTTGGGCAGAGGGCTGCTTACTGATTTTTGGCAAGCCATCGAGGGCCACATGTCGGGCAGCCCAGGGCAGATGCATATTGATTTTCTAAATTTTTTAGGGGTCCTGTGGGCTGGATAGAATGGCCTGGTGGGCTGCATCTAGCTCCTGGGCCGCATTTTGTCCCCCCCTGGACTTTAGGGACTGTCACTGGAGCCTCCAAGGTCTGGAATAGCCTGCCATCGGAGGTGGTTCAAGCACCTACATTGAACACCTTCAAGAGAAATTTGGATGCTTATCTTGCTGGGATCCTATGACCCCAGCTGAGTTCCTGCCCCTGGGGCAGGGGGCTGGACTCGATGATCTTCCGAAGTCCCTTCCAGCCCGAATGTCTATGAATCTATGAAGTCTTCAGTCCACGCGTATGGACAGCACCTGGCACAGTGGAGCCCTGGTGCAAGTGTTGGCTCATAAATCCTACTCATTAGGACTTACTCAATCACTTTATCCACGGCTGAAATTGCAGGAAGTAAAGGTGTAAAATATGCTGGCTATTTAATAGCAAACAAACAGCTTCATCGTTTGGCACAGGAAGCGGTGGGAAAAAATATGACATCCAGATGAAACTACCCAACTGGCACAGAACATAATTACCTATTGGAATTTGAGTATAACCCTGGGGCTAACTCCTAGCAGACAGAGCTGCTTCAAAGATCCCGCGTGGCCAGAAATAATGTTTATGTATGTCTGTGTCGTAACCCAAGAGGAACTGATTCAAACTCCGACTCAGATGGAAAGTGGTACCTGCTGTGCCACCTTCCTTCCCTAGCATCCTGGGGCCGCCTGTGCTGGTGGCTCCTCCCAGCCCAGCCCAGGTGCCATCGCAGCCACTTGTGCCACGGACCGTTTCCAGCTCTGTTGAATGGGGTGGACACAACGGTGTGTATTAAACGCCTGTGCTCCTCCAACTGGTGCCCTTTCCTCCAGTTTGTTTCGGGACAGGTGATGTTTTATATCTATCTATATCTATCTATATATCTAGATCTATAGATAGATAGATAGATAGATAGATCTATCTATAGATAGATAGATAGATCTATCAGTTTGAAGGACATCGTGAAGATGGAGGTTTTTTGGGAGAGGTTTCCCCCCCCCAATCCTGGTGCTGTAGCCGGTCCCGTGTGGGGCAGACCCACTCCAAGGAGGCAGTCTGACCCAATTCTCCTTGAGCTGGCGGGTTGTCAGTTGATTTCTCTACTTGCATTTAGCCTCGTGCTCTGGGTGGGAGAGGAGCTCCCTGCCGCAGCCCTTCTCCTGCAGACTGCTTGGCTTTCAGGGAGACATTTCCTCTTGCTCATCCCTGGTCCGCGGTGGATTTGGGGGAGTAAAATGCTTTTGTTTGCTCTTACAAAAAACTAGGACTCTTGGTTTCTGTATGTTTTTTTGTCTCAGACCAACGCGGCTACCAGGCACACCTTTGCTTGCTCTTGCTTTCCAGCGGCTGGAAGCTCGGAGAGCTCCTTACCTGCTCTGAGCGCAGAAGGGCTCCCAAACCAGGGCTGCAGCCAGAAGGAAACCATCCCCTTCCCATCCCCGCCTCCAGCCC
>NW_005842360.1:1016788-1071069 GCF_000455745.1 Alligator sinensis
CGCCCGCGCCCGCGCCCCCCCGCTCCGGCGTGCTGGCCGCCGCCGTGCTCAGCGCCGGCAACGTGCTCAACTACCTGGACCGCTACACCGTGGCGGGTAAGCGCCTGCCTCGCACCGCCCCGGCCCCCGGCCCCGCTCCGCCGGACTCTGCGGCGACATAGAGCTTGCACCGTGTGTGTGTGTGTGTGTGGGGTGTATTTGTGAGAAAAGTGTGTGTGTGCATGTGTGAGGTGTGTGTGTGTACGGGTGGCAGGTGCAGGGCTAGTCCCGGGGTCACTGACAAAACCCGGCTCTGCCCGAGGGAAGCAGTCAGGCCCCGCAGAGGACAGTGCTGAGGCCGGGCTCGGCCCCCACGTGGCAGGATCAGGCCCAGAGGGGGTGACTGAACCTCCGGGGTCTCCTGTGTCCCCTTGTTGAGGGAGCAGGGAGGGATGCCCCTGATTAAGAAGCGGCAGATGACCCCCTTGCTTGCTGTAGCGCAGGGGAGGGTTTGCTTATCTCGCAGGGAAACATTTTTTTTTCTCAGAGTAGAAAGAAAAGGAAAAGTTGGTTCATCGTCACTGCCCCCGTTTGTTACAGTGCCCCCAGCACAGAGCCACCGCCTCTGATTTTCCTGGCAGCAGGAAAGAGGGCGAGGGATCCTCTGGCAGGTGGAGCATCTTGATTTATAGGAAGGCCAGGAAGTGTCTGTCCAAACAGAACGTAAATGTCAGCTGCCAGCGGCATCGGAGCGGTCGTCCTGTGCCATGGTCATCACCGTTTCCAACAACCCGTGGTGCTGGGGTCCTCGATAACAAAGAAGTAAACTTATCATTGGTTTATATTTAATATAAAAAAAATATTAGCTCAAGAGTCAGGTTTCACTTTGAATGAGTGATTATTTCTGAGATACCAAAGTGCAAAGGTCAAACAGCACGTGCTGTTCTGGTGCACGTCAGGCAGGTAGTTATTTTTCAAATCATTGTTTTACAAACTATGAAATAGGTGTAGTCAGTGGTGTGACTGTTGAGCGCAAAATCAACTGTCCACTAAAGGTGTTTTCCTTTATACTAATAAATCCATCTTGTGTCTGGTAGCATGTTGGGTCTGTTGTATACACTGTGCTAGTGTAACGAGTGTTGGTGTGTAAATGTGACCACATCTAAATCCAGGTCAGGTCTCAAGGAAGGTAATAATTAGTGCTTATAGCTCTTCAAAGCACTTCACAAACACAAGCTGTTGCAACACTGTGGTGACGGCGTCAAGGATTATCCCCATTATGGAAGGGGGAACCAAATCAGAAGCTGTGATTTACCTAAGACTACTTAGTTGGTGTCAAAACTGGAATTCGTTTCTAGTTCAGGCTGTTCCTTTGCTACCTGAAAAAATCACGTAGAACCTTTTAGTTTTGATATAAGAATTGTATTTATTACAGTCATTACAGGCTACGTGGTCAGTATGTGCAAGGCCTTAAAGTTGGCATTGTGTGTTTATTTAGCAGATTATCAATGTGTGACGTATGTGCTTTAAAATATGAATCCCCAAGCATCTTAAACTTCTAACATGACCACGTAGAAGCTGAATAACACAAATCCAAGCAATACAAGGAGAGTCTGTTTGAAAAATGAAGCTAAAGCCTACATTTTTTTTGTAATCCATTTTACTCATTAGTGCAGGTTTGTTCAGAAAAGCATTGTATTTCAGCACTGTTCTGCCGAGGCACAATGAGACTCGGTAGGAAGTTGAGGGTTTTTTCTTTGGCCCATATTATTGGTAAGATTGAGGAGTGTTAAGTCAAACAGGATTTTGGGGGTGGTGCCTGATGAGGAAAAATTGAAGTTCTCTGTACTAAGCAACGTTGACCTGAAGGTAAATGGCTTTTCTGTAACTTTTCTTAAAATATCTCTCAGCTTCCTGGAAGCGTAGTGTATGCATATTGACTTCTTGCAAAGTAAATCTGTTCTTCTAAAAGGTATGCTATGCTGCAACAGTTATGAGG
Source organism: Alligator sinensis (assembly GCF_000455745.1). NCBI lineage: Eukaryota > Metazoa > Chordata > Crocodylia > Alligatoridae > Alligator > Alligator sinensis. Next base: position 1,018,767 of record NW_005842360.1, read on the forward strand.
GGCATCACACAGAACTGAGAAAAATAGTAGTAAGGAATCCACTGTGGGTTACCTGTGCTGTGACAGCAAGGCAGCTTTGCCAAGGTCTGGTGATACTGGCCTTACCCTCTTGATGAACATGACTTCCTCTGAAACTTTTTGCTTTCAGAGCTTTGGAATGCAGTTTGCTATTATGTTATGAATGACCTTTAATTTATGCTCACTTATGACAGACAATAGTTTTGCTGTCATCATGATTGACAGCTGCTATGTGTTTCCCTCTGTCCAAACGCTACTGTATTACATTTCTGTAATGCCTTTCATTTAAGGATAATGTTTTGGTTCTTTCATAACCACCCTGTAAAGCAGATGTAGATAATTATCCCAGTCTAGAGAGGGAAATTGAGTTCCAAAGGGTTTGACTTACCCATGGTGACATATGTAGTTAGTGGCAGTCCTGACTCATGTTAGCAGCAGTTTCTAGTGATTGCATATCATCATGACACACAATGAGCTATTGGTTTTGGTTTAATATTTAATTTCCTTATCATTTTTTCTCTTGTAAATGTCTGTGTCTTATTAATAACCACGTTTTTGTGATAATAAGTCCTTTGCTGCAACTTGTAGCTGTCAGCGCCACTCTTCAAAACTACTCCAATACACATGCATATATTCAAGTGCAAGGAAATCCGAGTTAATAAACAGAAAGCATTTCCCATGATTTGTGAATTCACCTTTGATACTGTGGTCTTACCTTTATGTACTGTATGTTTCAGTCTGAACGATCCCAGGAAACTAGATACAATCCACAAACTGGTGTCTGTAATGCTATAAAGAGACCACTTAATCCCCTATTGTAATATCCCTACAATGAGACTATGAACCATCTTCTATATAGTATGAGGAAAGAAAACATGGAGTGGGAGCTTTACCCCCTTGATTTTTCTATCTTCCGCTGAGCTAATCTCAACCTTATTGTAACCTAGTGCTTGGCTGTTGAAGGAACTCTGCGATGGAAAGAATGAGAAGGAAATAGCAACCAGAGCTTTGCGCACTCAACTTGGATGCTTAACTTAAGTACCAAGGTGTGTGTTAGCTTACCGTGGTGCTTGTGAGATACACACAGTTAATATGATAGGAATGTGTAATGGGACAAGGGAAGGGGATGGACTGGGAAATGGGCGCGACTGTCTCATAATTCAGGAAGCGCCGTATTGTCATACAAGCAAGCTCATGTCAATAGCAACAGTGCTATGGCTAATGCACAACAGAGCAATTAAAAGCATCCTGAACACAATAGCTAGTGACTCTTAGTGGCTGGCTGCCTGCTGTGGGTCAGATTTTCCTCATAGGAGGGCATTATGGCAATTTTAGCTTTGTTTCTGTTGTGCTAGATTTGTGTGCATTGGCAGGATTTGGCCCAGAATATATAGATTAAATACGAAGTCATGTTAAACTCAGTGGAAGCATTTTTCTTCTCTGTTACGTGCTTTCCAAATAATACCCTCACTGCTGTGGTCAGACTCCCCCATTTGACCCTGATGAAAAACCCTTTGGTTGTTGGCTTTTCCCCCCTCTTAAAAAGGATCAAAGTATTTATTTAACTGCAGTTAATAAATAAATCCTTCTAAGGCTCTTGTAAATACTTTATCTTGTTCCCATGAATTCTTTAATAATAATAGGCCCACAGTCTCAGTGCTTATCAATATTGAAAACCATGTGGAAAGACTTTCATGATCAAGAGCATAAAACTTTCAGGATATTCCTTGGGGAACTGTCAGATTGAACAGGGTTAAACTTCATCAGCACCGCCCCCCCACCTCCTCCTTCTGTTGCTTTCTTATTATACATTTATTTCTTATTACTTCATGTAGGCTGCACATCGTAGGAAACTAAGTTGTATACCAGGTAGCTTACTGCTCTGCTGAGTTCAATAGATGTTGTTCAGGTCTGGTGTCTCTCCCCTATTGTGATGGGTCGCAGCTCTTGCTCAATATCTTTAGAAAAATGTCTTGTCACGCTGCTCAGCACCTTGCAATATAAAGGTGGTTGTTATCTGGTGTAAGTCTAATAATTTTAATTCAGCCTGTTGAGAGTCTAGTGGGCCCAAAACAGGATCTTGTGACTCCGTTACAAAAGTACAAATCCTTTAACCTCTTTAGGAATATGGTATTATGGGTCTATACTACCTGAGCTTATGTATGAAAGCCTGGCTCTTTTTCATGAGATATAAACATCCCTTTAAAAAATAAAAAAAAAAAAGGTCTTAGCAAATTGGGTTCTCCCGCTCACCCCTCCAGTGGACATCTAATGTGGTGCATGCACAGATAGAAAATAGTGTGAATTACATTTGAACTGTAATAATTCTTTTTGAAGATAACTTTGTCACCAAAGGAGACATTGAATAGATGTAGAGAGCAACATGTAAATTGCCTTCTTGTAGCCTGTTTCATGTGAGGATCTTAGGGTTCTTGGCAAATGTTAATGAAGGCTCATAACATCTCACTGAGGGACGCATCAGGGAGCCGGTGTCTTTAATACAGAGGGGGCACCAAGAGAAGAGACATAACAACTTGTCTTAAATCACCATAGGACGTAGGAGCCATAGTCATGAACCGTGTGCCAGTCGTTTAGAACAAAGGGACAGTCCCTGCCTCAAAGACCTTCCAATCATAGAAAATTAGAGTTGGAAGGGACCTCAGGAGGTCATCTAGTCCAAACCCCTGCTCAAAGCAGGATCATCCCCAACTAGATCATCTCAGCCAGGGCTTTCTTGAGCCAGGTCTCTGGGTAATCTGTTCCAGTGCTTTCATCACTCTCCTAATCCAATCTAACCCCCCCCCCCCAAACCCACCGACAACCCATGCGGCAAAAAAACTGCCCGGTCCTGAGCAGTGCTGAGTCGGGGGCCAATCTTGTGGGGGGAATAGTGAGACACACCATATTAGTCAATGTACCGGGCAGCGATCTCGTTACATGTGCCACCTAACCATGGTCAAGTGCTTTTGCAGGCATCAAGGCCAAGGAGAGTTTTTCAGAGGAGGACTTGACACTGGACACCAAAATGTCTTGGTGATGTTTACACGGAGCTCCTCTCTTGCATGGGAAGACTAACAAAGATGCTTGCTTGTTTGGAAGTTTATCAAATGGGTGGTGGAGGCTGGCATCGTGTCCGATTGGAGGTGGGTAACTTCTTGATACCAAATAAGATCGGGTGGGCTACGGAGAGACTAGGAAGCGAGGAGAAGCAGTTTACATTTGATAAAAGAGAAGGCAGAGCTGATGAGGGGCACGTGAAAAGAGTGACATAGTTCAAGTATCAGGCTAGGTAGGACAACAATCATCACAACAGTATTCTAGATGTGAATGGGGAAGATGGTATTGGTCAAAGGCATAGAGAAGGATGCTACAATAATCAAGACAAGGAATAAGAACAGTTTGGGCGAGCATTTTAGCTGTGCAAATGGATAGGAAAGGCTGTGCCTTAGGTATGAAGAATCAGTCAGATCTAGGTGTAGGTTGGTCATTGACCTGTAAATGCTTAGTGCTGCAACAGAGGGCAGAGCTTACCCAGTAAAAGGCTGCACTTTGGTGTAGAAAAGCTCCATAGATAATGCCCTAGATCAGCAGTTCCCAATCTGTGGTACGTGAACCACCAGTGGTATGCAGGCAACCTGTTAGCGGCACACATTAACAGATTTATTATAATTACTTTATATGACAAAAAATTGGTGGTGGTACTTAAGGTTGTATCATTTTAAATTGGTGATGTACAATCTGTCAGAGTTTGGGAACTGCTGCCTTAGATTAACAAAGCACAGAGGCATTTGCTTAGCCCTCATTGACTTCAGTATGCCGTTAAGCAGAATGTGCTTAGTGTTGACTAGGAAAGGACCTAAACATGGGTGTGAAGCTGAGATTTTAAAGGGATGTAAGGGAGTAAGGTGCGTGCCTCACTTTGTTCTTCAGTGGATTCAGATTCAGGCATATAATATAACTGTCTTTTGCTACTTTGAGTATGTTGCTGAACTGGGCCCTAAAAGTCAAAGAGCAAGTCAATGGCAGAAGTAAAAACAAAATTTGGGAAATCCGTCTTAGTTCTTTGTTCTAAACACTAAGCCTTTCCTCAGTTTGTATTTCACCATTACAAATAGTTACTTATTCAGTTATTCAAAACATTAACAGATATTTTATGTTGAATTGACACATGGAGTAGGCACCTCAAAGATGTTTTAGGGCTTTGGGGAAGAGGGGGTATTTTGTTTTCTCCTTTCTTTCTGTTAATTCTCCTTTTAACCAGGCCATTTGTGCTGAGGCCTTGTTATATCTTGTGTAACCCAGCTATTTCTGCATAGCTGCACCAAAAGGAAGTGAAAGGAAGGGAACTCTAATTCTGTGCTTCCATCTTTTACGGCAGCATGAATAGTTGGGAAAGTGAGAATTGAAGGGATGCTTGATGACTAATGCGGTATAGAATTCTTCACCTGGTAGGCCATCCCTTTGGCCGTAGTCCCGGTCAGGAATGACTGAAAGTTTCCATCCCGTGGCTGCCTGCTGGCCTGAGTGAAATGTGCTGGTGGTCTCGCCCCATTTTCGGTGTACAGGTATTTGTGTCCCAAAAGTCACCTCTATATTTGACATAACTCAGAACTTCTGTTAGCAACCTCAGCAGAAAAGCCCACAGTAGGCGCAACCTGGAGAGTCCAAGCTAGCTGTGGTAGAAGGTGGTTCCTCCAGGGCATCAGTGAGGCAGGTTGGCAGGGTGATGTTGGGAAACTTGTGTTGCTGCTGTCACCTATGTTGTACCTTGTCTGGGTGTTCTTGGATAAATATCAATCATCCCTCTCCAGTGCTGTCAGCCTGGCAGCTTGCACCAGCAGTAGTTTCACAAAGCAATTTTAAACGAAAGGGGAAAACAGCTCACAAAGAGCAGAAAAATTGCAGTGTAAATCCAGCTTTCTATCCTGAGAGCGCTAAATTTCTACCTTCTACAGCATACATGCACAGGGTTCATACGGTTGGCAAACGGTATTCTCTCCTACACGTTTTTTTTTTCATTCTCTTGGAGGAAGCCAGCAACTGCAGTAGCTAAAGAGAACAGCAAAGGGAAAGGCTCAGGGCAAGCTATGCAGAAAATAACTGCAGTAGCAGCTCAGAGCTTGGCTGATGGAATGAGAGAACCACATGCTGGAACGAAAATCCTTTTAGCCTTGGCATGTGATGTTGGGTTTTTTTTAAAGTCTGCATTGAACCAAAACTGCTATAATCCATTTTACTCCTTGTGCAGACTTCTGCCAATGATTGTGTAATTAAAAGAAGACAGCTTCCTAACTATTTCTGCTTCCTTTGTCTGATTAGTGTTTGGGTTTCTTTTCTTTTTTTTCCATTTCTATTGTGAGGAAATGATTACTAATAGCTGTTCTGTGAGCACCAGTTTGTATTTGGTTGGTGATATGGAAAACTATGAGACTGGGTCAAATTCTGCAGTTCTTGCTGGCGTCAACGGGAGTTTTGCCCAGGTGAGAGCTGCAGGATTCAGTTCAGTAGTGTTTAACTAACTTGGAAACACTATTGAACTGAACCCCATAGGCCTCGCGTGGGCAAAACTCCTGTTGTTGCCAGCCGGACCCAAGCAAGAATTGCAGAATTTGACTCAGTCTCGTTATTTTTCATATGACCAACTAATATGCACCAATCCTGCAGCCCTCACCTGACCTAAACTCCTGTTGACACCAGCAGGACCCACCCAAGTTCTCTGCTGTCATGCTTCTTCATGAAGGTACCTCATTTCAAAATCAATATGCTATAACAGGACTTCCAGTTCTTATGTAGGGCTGAAATCACTGTGAAGATACTTCACTCCCCTTTGTACCTCTCCAGGTGTTGGTCTGAGCAGTGTTTGGATGTTTTGATAAGATGCTCATATTTGAAAATCACACCCCCAAACAGGTGTTAGAGGGCTACCAGCCTTGACAATATAAGTTAAACAACTTGCTCTGAGATGAGCTGCCTAACAGTAAAGCAGATGTCAGTACATGGTCTTATTGTCTCGGGCTTTTGACTCAAACTAGCCTGATTATGGGGGCAGGGAGGGGGGAGTGCTTAGTACTTCCCTGGTATTTCACAAGCAAGTTAAAAGTGGGTGCCTGCAGGTCCAGGGCAAAGGCTGACAATCAGTTGTCTAGCCCTGAACCTACCACACATTCAATGTAAGGCACCGTATAAACCATCCACAAAAATGTTCTACGTATAATGTAGAACATTTTTATGGCTGGCTTGCCATTTTATGGAGCCTTAAATTGGGTGCGTGTTTGTCACCCTTGGCATTTATGCCATTATTTAACATGTTAATCGTGGCATAATTGTAACATGTAGAGCCCTAGTGTTACTCAGTGTTTAACAATTGAGCCTGTTTTTACAAGAAATGCCAATACCAATTGCTGAGTTAGCACTATTTTAAGTGTTCTGGAGCAGGGCCCATGTTTTGCGCAGTTTCAAGCATGTTGTCAGAGATAAACAAATAATAATTAGTATGGAATTGCAATGAGATTAATAACATGAACTGTGGAAGTGTTTCTTTTTAGAGTAGACGTTGAAAAGAAGATGCTTTTGCTAGCTGTTTTTGTTTGTTGTTTTTTTTTAAATGCCTAAGGCTCCTACAGCTCTTTGCTGCATTTTTCTTTATCGTTAGGCTGTTAAGATTCAAATACTGCTGCTGCTACACTAATTATAAATGTTTTAAAAATATGTTTTTTCTTCCTTGCAGCCAAAAGTGCTGACTAACTTTCAGGCTAAAAATTGTATGCATGTATGCGAGAACAACCGCCCATTGAGTCAGCTCCTCTGGAGCCCTGTGTCTCTCCCAGCTGCAGTGCTCAGATCTAAACTGAGCATTGAACAGCAGGTTTTTCTGATCATCCCAGTCATGGAAGTGCTCACTGTCAGGAATGGGAAAATGAAAGGAATGCCTTATAATATCTTAGGACAGCAGAGAGAACTTAAATTGTATTGTGAGTCTGGTTCATAAATCTCTTAAGTTTAGGCTTACATTTACTAGTTAGCGAAAGTAGCCTCACTGAATTCAGTGGGACTTTTGGGAGCGTAAAGGTGCATGTTTTGCTAAATTGGGGCCATAGTGGAGGCAAACATCTGTATGCAAAGGGTTAAGCAAGAGGAGAGTCCAGCCCACTGTTTAAACCTTCTGTATCTATTAGCATAATGTATTTTTCTTTAAAGTACATGATGCTTCCAAATTGGATGGTGGGTCTCAGAGGGTTTGAACATGGACCATATTCCTGTAACAAGATACTTTTTGACAGTTTCCTTATTTTAGGGTCTCTGATAGAATATACATGAATCATTTCCCTACTAATACCAAGCCTATTTTAAGGACAATGCAACCTAGAGCTGCTTTTGTTCTTATTTAAGAAATAAGAAAGGTACCCAACTAAGCCTGCTTGGAACCATAAATAGTGACCTTCCACCTTGTCTCTTCTCCAGTGTGAGAAAGGAAATGCTAAGTTTCTGGTTTCCACTGTTTGTTTTTTGGATAAGTTTGCTAACATACAGCACAGTCTGGGTTTAACGTGATCATACTGTGGGCTTTGCGCTTACTAACTGTGTAAAGATTTTTTTTAAAGTTACATCGCAGAAATACTGTGATGTGAGGGAAGCCATGTGGCAGGATTTCAGCGGTTACAAAACAGAGAGAGAGGAAATTTTCAAGCGTCAGAGTGAAAGATAGGATCTGGCCCAGAGTTTCTTTCTCTGGGCTGATGTTAATGTCAGACCGTAGGCCATGTGTTGTAAGGAGGGCTGCAGGATTGGGGAATGCACGCTAACACAACATATGATAGCTGTACTTTCCCTGCTTCTGTGCCATCACAGTTGTTAATGTTCAGGATAGGGCTGCCCTTACTCCATCTACTTCCTGCACTACTTTTTAGATGTATATAGGTGCCAGATGCATGTGAGTGACTTGTCACAATTTCCTAGCACTTAAACTGCCATGTGTCTGCAAGCTCTGTGGAATGCTCTTAAACTGTACAACAGAAATGAAAAAGCAATAAAATAAATGAGATTACCTCTCCCATCTATTTCATTATAGCTGTGCCTGGGTAGCACCAGCTTAGTTTAGGGTCACTTGCCATTTCCATCATAGAACTTATATTTTTAGAGGGTTGTAATTCACACATTTTACTCCTTGGCAGGCTGGAACTTGGAATAAGTGAACATCATCCAGCACTTGGCTTATGAATTGAGGAACAGCAGTCAGTCTGGAAATCCAGAGTGCTCTTCTCCAATAGCTAGATCTAAACCTCACTGAAGCCCATAGGAAACTTGTCACTTAGTTCAGTGAGTTTTGGATGAGAGCCTGAGCTCCTTGACAAAGACAGTGTCTCACCACTCCAGTGTTCCCAGTCCACAGAAGCACAAAGCTTGATGAAAACTCTTTGAATATCTCAGTTAATATGTCATAGGGACTTGGTAGCAGCCATAATTCTAGGTATTTATTCCCTATGGCAGGCTGTTTGATGCTTCCACTGAGTCCTTCCAAGGGCTGCTGACTCTCTCAGGCCTTGATTCAGTAAGTCACATATGCTCATGCTTTGCTAGCTAAGCAGGGAACTATGAACATGTTGAATAGTACACATGGGTTCCAGCATCCTGGTGAATCTGGGCCTCATTTGGCAACTCTTCACATTGTATTTTGCAAATCATGATTAAGCTAATAAGATAACTGGCCCTTCAATTGCAGCAGCAAGGTATTCTGCTGCAATGACAGGGTGGGGCAGGTTTCACTGTAAGTCTTTTTGCTTTGGTCCAGTTTCTCTCTTACGGTTTAGAAGTGGCTCCACACCACTGATGCTTAACACTTCTCTATGACACTGTATGTTTTCAGAGCCTGGTGTCAATGTCAAACATGTTCTTACATGGCTGTGAGCTCTTACTTTCATTTTACTTGCCCATGGCAAATCAGGGGTAGAGGCAAGATTAAAACCCAGGTGTTGAGAGGAGAGCCATGCAGGTGCTAGACAGAGGGTTAATGGGCTCCAGGTACATCCATTGAAGTGCTACTTCACTAACTTTTCTTAACGCAGCTGATGGATCATTATAAGTCTTGACACAAACATGAAACTGTTCATTTAAAGTTTTGTAAAGTGCTGGACTGAGTGGCCCAGGCACTGGAATTGTCTGCACAGGCAATATTCAGTGAATAAACACTAGAGCAGCAAGCTGCTTTAGTCCATCTTGTTTGTGTTTCATTCCTAAAATAGAGAGACCACCTCCCTCATTGTTAGCTTTCACTGTGCTGGTTTTAGCAGCAGTGGGTAGGGAGACTGGTATATCCAGCATTGGACAAGATGTTTGTGACAAGTTTCTGGCTCTGGGATCCATTCAGTGTCTGGTCTCTTGTCTACAGGCTGCCAGAAATACCTGGTAGCATTATTTGTGATGTGGAAATCAGTTCTTTGGGGGACTGGGTTGAAATCAACGAACTGTTCATTTTATGAATTTTAGACATGGCTCTTTTGGCCAAAAATACAGATTTAAAGGGACACTTGTCAACTATTTCTTAGATTTAAAAATACTTTATAATGTTTGTTGGACTTTGGCTATAATGAAAACAGCATGATATGGAAGAACTATTAGCAACCCAGTTTTTTTGATGGTTTAAAACTCTTTTCCTGCATGAAAGAACCTAGTGTTGTATGTGCTTCCTTGTTTGTTAACAGCATTGTGGATGGTATTGTTAACAGCATCCATGCATTTGCAGCCTTTGCTCTTGAAAACAAATATGTTAACTCTGGTTCCCTCTGCTAACTGTCTAACTTTGAGGCAGTAGACCAAATAGTTATGTTACAGTCTTTCTAAAAGAGTATCCATTTAAAAAATACCTTTGCAAGTGTGGTAGTTTAAAAAATATAATCATCTCCATTCCTTATAATTATATACTCTAAATATTAATATATATAACTTTAAAGGTATAATTTAAATTTGGGTGGGGAGTATCTTGACAATTTAAAGGTAGGTTAAAAACAAAAAATCCAAGTAATTTAGGCACAATAATTTTCTTCTTCCTTTGTGTTATTCTGGGTGTAAGAAGCAAGCAGGATAATCCTGGATGGAACTTCTTTTTATTTCTGCTCTGGATTTAGACAACACTGAATTAGTCAACCCAATCTCTCAAGGAATCCAGCACCTGAAAGAAGAGGGCACTTTGAACTGATATATTCAGCATTATGTAGTCCAGGGGTAGGTAACCCTTGGCACAGGTGCTAGAGCGTGGCAAGTGAAGGCATTTTGCTTGGCACATGTGCCTTGGGGTGGGGAAGGGACTGTGGTTGCACTGCCACAACAGGGATTTGGGCCCCTTGTGACTCCCCTTCCATCTGCCCCTGGCATGCCAACATCTTACAAGTTGAGGTTTCAGGTGTTTTTGGCACAATGCCTGAAAACATTGCCAACCCCTGATGTAGTCCTTTAGTAAGGCAGAACTTAGACAGGAAAGGTGCCACTGCCAAATCCCAGGCCCATTACTGCAAACCTTTTTCTAAAATAAAGGTGTCCTGTTTACAGGCCACTGATGCAGGACTCCACTGTTTCTCTAACCTTGGTGTAAGAAGGCTGTGTTTCAGTCAGCACCATATTCTGGCCACCTTTTCCCCAAGGGGGCTCCTGGTAGCCCCTGGATGGGAAGATGTCAGGGCTGCATTAGAAGTGGAAATAAGGAATAGAAACCCACTGCCCTCACTTGGGATCAAACCCAGGTTCTTTCAGCTGGTTGCCCTTCTGAATGAGCTTTGCATGTCCTACAAACAACTTTGTGCCCAAAAATAGATTTATCAACAAGAGTAATGCCACGCATGAGCAGATGATTGCAGGACTGGTCCTTAATTTATGAAGACCACAACTCTAGACAGGACTGATCACTGTAAATGATGAACTCACTTCCTGCTTTAGCAGCAACCTAAGGAGCCAGGCTGTATGGATGAAGAGGTGATTCAACAGCCAGGCTAAGTCATGGCAGCAATTGGGAGCCTAGCATTGGAGTGATTGACTAACTATTCCTTTCAAGTTTAAGGAGTAGAGGTGGGGCATGATTGTGGAAAGATTAGAAAATCTTCTCTCTCTCTCTCTCTCTCTCTCTCTGCTATATTTAAATTTTTAAAAAGGCAAGTTTCCCTTTAAAGCTGGGGTAGTTTCTATGCAACCAAAATTACAATGCAGCATGTGGTTTGCTGAGAGGAAAGCAAGTAATTTTTTGCCTACCAAATTATCGTGCCATGTCAGCTGCATGGTGCCCTATATAATTTTGCTGTGGACTGTTACTCAGGATCCCCACTGCTGCTAATGAAGCTGCATGTGTATGTCGTGGGTTCAGTGTGGGTGCTAGTAGGGTGCTTGCTTTTTTCTTCTTGCTTTTGTTTTAGCTGGCAGCTGTAAGTCATCAGATTAAACAGTGGCCCAAGCCTCAGTGGAGAATAGTTTCTCTGTTAGGAAGCTGCCCCCAGAAATCATGTACACATTTCATCATTTGCACCTGCCACTGCTGGCTACTGCTCCTGTCTTGTGTGCCAGCAGCCACCATGAGTAAGTGGCATCCCTGTTTCTCCTTTCTTTGTTAGTCATTAAAGCCCATTATTTTTTTCTTCCCAGTGCTGTGAAGCTTGCCTTTGTCCATAAACAGCAATGATATTTTGACAGAGTCCCTGTGGAGGAATGTTTCCAGTGCTGCAGAGGGCAATATTACAAGGGGTTTATTAAGTCTGGAGCTGAAGGAAAGAACCCACTGTCTTCCCTGAGCAATGGACAAGTCAAATGATGATTGTGCAAAAGGGCCAGGTGGCTCAAGGGATTAGTAGTTGGATATGAAGTGCTGTGGTGTCCTACTTCACTTTAATTCAAGTTGGTAGCAACAAATGCTGCTGTATTCTGTAGAGCAACAGCATGTACAGAATATATATCTTCCTTGTAACATGCTTGTCCCCATAGTATGTCATGTCCTCTTAAACAGGTCATCAAACTCATTTACTTTAGGTTGTTCACTTATTATGGAAAGATATCAAAACTATCAAAGTTGGTAACCTACTTTTTGGACACAGACATACCAACCACCCCTTTTTTAAGTAATTTTACTCTTTTTGCTCCCAAAGTGCCTTGGGTTCCTTGTTTTCTACGCAACTTTGATGTCCTCTTTTATTGTTGAGGGCTTTTTATATCAGACCCAAAGCACCGTGAATCTGAGGTTCTGAAAAGGACTGTTTCCACTAGTGAGCAAATCCAACAGCATTTTAAGTTTCCTAGTAGCTAATGTGAGCGTCTCCTTCTGTCTTCATCACATGTGAGTATTTCTTCATTTGGGTCTGGGGTTCAGAGAGGCTAAAACTCGAATGTACCATGGAAGGTGACTTATGGTTGGAGTTGTCTCCCCAGGGCAGAGTCGAAACATGCTTGCAAAGTAATACAGCATAAGCTTCCACTGCCACAGCTTCAGTTGTACATTCTGTACAGCTAAATTCAGCACGTTGGTCTTTTTGGATGCCAAAATAGCACCTTTCACCATCAGTAAATTTACTTATGTAAACTCATGTTCAGACTCTAGGAATATATTAAAAGCTTGATCCAAGCAGGCACCCAGTTCTGCTTCAGTGGGTGATCTGAGTGGTGATGGGAGCACTGAGGAACACAGTGCTTATATAACCACTTTCGTAGAATTGAGGCATTTTAAATCCTGCTCTTAGTAGTGCGTTTATCTCCGCGTGGTATAGAAAGAGACCCCACATTTCCCAACATGAATTCTCCAGGTTGCAGTTTCTGCTTTGGGGAACAGAGCAGGATTAGGGTTTAGGCATGCATTTTAGATAACCAGTTGGATTAATAATGAGCACTAACAAGGATAGTTGCCAGGGAACTTTCCTGGGTGCAGTTCAGTTCATTAGGATATGAAAGACGGACTGCAGGATACTGGGATTCTGCCCCTAGCCGTATCCCCCACGGAGGAGAAACCCTAAGAAAGCAGGAGTCTCTGAAAACCCTGCAGCCGCCATCCAGCAGCTCCTGGTTGGTATGTTGACTGAGGCCATATAGAGTTACTCATTGCTACTGAGCTTTCTCATTTCTTCATGCCCCTGGCTGTCACTTTCTTAAATTGCCAACTGAAACATCTTTACACACATGGGGATAATTTTATACAGTCCAAGGACTGAGGGCAAATTATGGGGAAGACTGGTTCTGAATAGTTGCTCTCTGCCTAATTTCACAGAAACTTTAACAACATGACAATAAACAAACAGAAACCCTAAAAAAAAATCTTAAAAATAGATGGGGTTAAAAGGAGGCTGTGTCTAATTCTGTTATCATTGTGGTCCTAATTTGTTGCTTCTGGTGACTTGAATTCCTCACAAATTACTGGTTTGTCTGCAGATCTGTAATTCCCACATGCTGTAATTTTGCCCTGGGAAATATTGGCCACGGGCAGCTGCCTCTTTCTCAGCTGGAGCTTTGCTTGCTTTCAACTACTCGGCACACACTTTGCAGAGATCATTTCAAAGCAGAGATTCTTGCCCCTCTGAGAAGACTGCAGAGCCCTCTGTGGCAGTGTGCTAGATGGTCCAGTGCTTTGCCTCCTTCCCTTCCCCACAGCCTGGCTGAGTTAAGACGTATATTTTGGCGGGGGGGGGGGGAGGTGGGGGGGGGGGGGAAATAAAAAAGCTGGCAGGCTGTTTTGTTTCTCTTATTGCAGGAGGAATGTGTTTTCCGCTCTCAAAATTTCAGACTTATTTGTGAGATGATGTGTAGCACTTACAGGAGTAGATAGGCAAAGGAGTTCTGACCTTGACCCCTTCTGCTGTGACACTGGGTATGTCTACACAGCAAAATTGTACATTTATAGCATAGGTAGACATGCCCATGCTCGCTTTCATAGTTTTATAGTAGCTAGGGTCAGGAGGGACCTGAACAGATCATCTAGCCTGACCCCCCCAAGGTAGGGGTAAGGACCACTTCCCTGGGAAGTTGGTTCCAGATTTTGGCCACCCTAACTAAAATATTGCCTTCTGATCTCTAACCTAAACCTATTCTCCATCAGCTTATTACCATTGTTCCTTGTCACCCCAGGTGGTGCTGGGGAGAAAAGGCTCTGCCTATGTGCTATTGATCTCCCCTGATGAGCTTGTATGCAGCCACCAGGTCCCCCCTCAGCCTCCTCTTGCTGAGGCTGAACAGGTTCATGTCCTTCAGTCTCTCCTCGTACGGCCTGTCCTGCTGCCCTCTCACCAAGCGGGTGGCCCTCCTCTGTACCCTCTCCAGGCTGGCCACATCCCTTTTGAAGTGCGGAGCCCAGTACTGGATGCAGTACTCCAACTGCAGCCTGACCAATGTCGCATAGAGGGGGAGGATCACTTCTCTGGACTGGCTTGAGATGCACCTTTGGATGCATGACAAGGTATGGCTGGCCTTGCTGGCTGCGGTCTGGCATTGGCAGCTCATGTTCATGTTGGAGTCAGTAATGACTCCAAGATCCCTTTCCGCCTCTGTGCTTTCAAGAGGGGAACTCCCCAGCCTGTATGTGTGCTGTGGATTCCTTCTCCCAAGGTGCAGCACTCTGCATTTGTCTACATTGAACCCCATCCTATTCTCAACTGCCCACTTTTGTAGTCTGTCTAAATCTAGCTGCAGCCTCTCTCTCCCTTCGAGTGTGTCCACCTCGCCCCACATCTTAGTGTCATCAGCAAATTTGGATAGCATGCTTTCCACCCCCTCGTCCAAGTCGCTAATGAAGATGTTAAACAGTGCGGGCCCGAGGACCGAGCCTTGGGGGACCCCACTGCTCACGTCTCGCCAGGTTGAGTACAACCCGTCCAACTGTGCAGGTATCAATGCCGCAGTCGCTTAATTTATTGATGGGGATGGGGTGAGAGAGAGTGTCAAAGGCCTTCTTAAAGTCTAGAAAGACTACGTCCACAGCAACACCATCATCCAAGGATTTAGTTACTTGGTCATAAAAGGCAATCAGGTTGGTCTGGCAGGGCCTGCCTTTGATGATCCCATGCTGATTGCCCCTGAGCATGATCAAGCTAGTGTGCATAAGTTTAACAACTACTGTGCCCAGGGTCACTGGTAGGCTTGTTACAACCTAGGCCAAAGTCCATGTTGCTGTGTGTTCATGGTTATTGTTCCCCTTCATAGTCAGGTGAAAGCTAGCCTGTGTAAACCTACCCATCTTATTTTAATTTTGCTATTTAGGCCCAAACTTAGAAGTGTGTGATGTCATGTATTTGTCTGTGGCATGGCATCTGGCTAATATGATTTGGTGTGTTTAGTTGCTGTCTGTAGCCAGATTCTATTGGAAATAAGTTGATCCAAGGTACTTTGTGACTGTGGCTGCTTTTGCTCTCTCAAACCCAGTTTAGGCTGGTTTTCCTAGTTCAGACATATTGAAGACTTTGTCCACACTATGGCCATGAGCAGATGTATGGTGGCTGAGCCTGTAGTGGGTATCTTGTGTTCACAGGGGAGAAGCTATGTGAGCAGCAGTGCAACAGAGGATGGGGCTCCTTTGAACAAGGCTCTATTAGAGAAGTGAACAGAAAGGAAAACAAAGGAAAAAAGGGCAAACATTTAAATGGCATCCTGTTTCCTTATTCCCAAAGCAGTGGGAGTATATGCATATATAGAAACAGCCCTCCCTGTGCCTGCATTTAATTCAGGAAGCTGTGTGTGGTTAAGTGCATATGGAGAGCAGAATTTAAAAGATGTCTCCAGTAAGAGCTGCCCCTGGCTTCTCTCTTGAGCTACTTTCTTGTCCATCCATTATACAGGCTGCTGTCACAAACCACTTAACCCACACCAAGGTTTTGGATGCCTGGTGGCCAGAGAAGGTGGGGGAGTTGAAAGAAACCTCCTAGCAACAAGGTGGGAGGCTCTAGATGAAAGGCCCACCAGTCAGTGCGAGGGAGATCCCTGTGGCTGCAAGATGTGTGCGCGTGCAGTGTCGGGAGTACTTAAAAGATAGGTTGCTGGGTGGGAGAGTGGGTGCATGCTGTGCATGTGGGGGAAACTTGGGGCTCTTGCTAATGGCAAAGAGAAGGCATTATGTACTTAGATGGCAATGTAGCTTTCGAGCAAAAGTGAACAACAAAAGCTCCAAGCTTTGACTCGGAAGATCCCAGAGACAGGGGTTCAAGATGCTACAACTGAGCACAACTCTGAGATGCTGCCCAGGATGTCAGTTGAACAAGGAGTGAAAACAAAGGCTCTCCTATGTGGCCTTGTTTAGAATAGGTTTCCGTTCCCTGGACTCCAGGGCAGCATTGAGATAGGCCTTGAGTATGTAAGTTAAGTCTGGTGTTTAGCTGCCAACAGCCAATGCTGGGGTCGCTGGTTTCCTAGAACTTATTTTAAACCTCTGGCTGATTCAAATTAATGATATCTGGGTCATGCCATGACTTCAGATGATGTGTGACCATTATGCTATGCATCAGTCAAAGATGAATGGCTTTGGACTGTTCAAAAAGACCTGGGCCAAAAACAGGCTCTCTCCCTGATTCTTGAAATGAAGTGGGGCAGGGGGTGGATTCATCCAAGCTGTTCCTTGCCTTGGTTTTGCACTGTCACAACCCAGGGATACAGAACTAAACCCTCATTCTGCTTTTTTGAGACAGCCTTGATTCCTTTGAGCCTCTCCTACGCACACTATACCATGGCTTCCTTTTGCCTAGCTTTATTGTTTCCCCTTATTAGTTGCATCCAAACTGTGAACAAGCATCGCACAAAATAAGTAGCTTAAAGACAATAGGGTTGGCATTAAACATTGGATATGTGATTTCACCTGTAGTATGTCTGTTTCTGTGCATATTGAAGGCATTTAGCAGAAGCAACCTACTATTTTGGTGTTTGTGATCAGAATGCAGATTATGCTCCTGTCTCTCCTGTAGTTGCTTCTTATGTGCTGCATCCTCAAAAGCTCTGCCCTGTGTCTGCGGTGAGCCAGCTCTGGGCAGTTCAGCAGTTGGTTTCTGTGCACTGTGCTTATGTCCTTAGACCAACATTGCTGCAACTGAAAACTGCTCAGATGGCAATTGAGGAGGAAAAGCCAAAGAGGCAGTGAAATTTGAACAAAGCACACTGTGTTTGGAGGTGTATTTGGAAAAGCATCCAAACTTCTGGAAAACTCCTTTAGTTTAGAGCCTGGTTAGAAATATTGGGGGGACAGATTTTTTGGGTGAGATTTCTAGTATATCAGCTGGATTGCAAACACAGCAAAAGTAGCTGTTCTTGTGCCTATGCAGTTATTTCTTCTCCCAGTAGAAATGGAAGATGAGGGTGTGTGTGAAAATGAGAAGCAGGGAAGAGAGACTGAATTAGACCAGTTAGATCTTCAGAAGTTTAGCATTTGATTTGAGTTTTGACTCAGAGGTTGGTTTTGATTCTCGTTTTCATTAGGCTGACTTGCTTACCCAGCTTAGACCCCAGGCTTTCAGAACAAACAGAGATGATGCAAAAGCCTATGCTGCAGTAGCAGCCCTGCATCCTTTGACCTGTATAGAGGAATTCTAATTCCTAGAAATGTTAAATGTAGAATAAAAACATTTCCTAGCTAAAAAAGAAAATGGAGACTCACGTTTCCACAGGGAAGATCATGGTTATTATTGTTAATATTCTTTAAGGTGGCACCTGGCAATTCCAGTCAAGGACCCTAGCATGTTAGATACTTCACAGACAAAGAACACCTAAACTTTGAGGCATTCAAATTGCTGATCTGTGTAGTGGTCATCAATGTCTACTTTCTCAATGTAATGCTTTAATTGAGCTCTCTGTTTAGGCCATCCTGCTCCTGTCATCACCGAACAGCTGGCAACTTCAGGTCAAGCTAGTTATAAACTAACCACTGCTGTGTATCCTTCTGGACATGCTAATCGGATTCTGCATTGTTTAGTATGCAACGAAGGGAGGCTGAGGTTAAGCAATTTGCAGTATGCTTAGTGCAGCAGCAATAGCTGGCTATAACACATTACTGTGCAGCATCCGATGCTGCAAGAAGGCAAAAGGATTTTCTTTAATCCCAAGAAGGGACCATAGTTAATTTGATTTGAGACCCTGCAGGTGTTTGCTTTTCCAATTCACTGTGATGTGGTAGCAGGTGGTGCTATGGAAGGACTTGATCATTTAGGCAGATATTTTGTTTTTGGATGGCAAGTTTTGGAAGCTGAAGGATATCGATATCTTCAAGTCGCTTCTCGGCCTTTTGGCTTGGATCAAGTATAGTTCTTCACCTCTTGTGCACTAAGATCAAGTTGGGGCATCCGAATCCCAAGACCTCCAGGCTTGGGTCTGCATGTAGGATGCCTGCCAATGGAATTGGGAGTATCTGAAATCCCAGGGTGAGAGCCTGGGGTGGAGGATGCTCACCAGTTGTAAACACTATGTGTGGCACTACAATGATTGAGTTCTGCCTGCTCAATCAATATGATCTGGAACTGATTTGGCTGATTTGACCTGGACCACTAAATATATTATTAAAAAAATAATATCTTCGTGAAACTGAAGGGAAGATGAGCCTGTCGGCTCAGGGAGAAAAAGGAAAAGGGTCAGATTAGCTCTCATTGACCATAGTATTTACCCATTGGCATTATTCAGGTTTTGCATCATGCAGCTGAGCTCAGAAGTTGACCGGTATAGTTTTTTGTTTGTTGGTTTGTTTGTTTTTAAAGACAGCAAAAAGGTAAATACTAAGTTGGGAATGAATGCAGGGTTTGGACAAGGCTTCAGATACTCCCTGAGCAATGTTGTTTATATAGAAGCAGAGTCCTGGAAACCAGTGAGATTAAGTCTCATTGCATTGGGCACCATACTCTGAAACTTCCTGCTCGTGCTACAGAAGGATGGTTGGGGAAAGGCATTGGGGAATCCAGTGGTACTTCAGTGTTGTGGTTATGTGGTCATCTGTGCATGTGATAAAACTAAGGGACTGAGCACAGGAGTGGAAGACAGCATCACCTCAGTTTTCTTACTGGCTTTGCAGCTGATCAGCTGCGTGTGCACATTGTTCACGTCATCATAGCCTCTCTGGTTCTGTTTCTCCATCGATTATATGATGATAATGCCGAGTGCTTCTAAAGCACATTACCAAGATTAAGTAATTAAAGCTCACGATGCTCCTGGTAGGTAGCACTGGTTCTATTATTCCCTGCCTGCTGCTGGAAATCTGAGAAAGGAATATAGATTGTACAGAGTCTTTTGGATGGGTCCTGAAATGGCGCCTCAGGCATGAAAATCCCCTTTCATCCACCTGCTTTGGCTGTTTTTGCTGCCTTGAAAACACTGCTTCTCCTGTGGCTTGCTCCCATTTGAGGAGCTGTTCTGGATGCACCAGTGCAGTGTACACATGCAAATGAATGTAGCGTTAATTTGTGAATGAGTTGTTTTGAATATTTAATTTCCCATTGCACCTTACGCCTGCAGCTGATGTCACTGGATTGGAACAAGCAGCTTTTCCAGGATTATGCCAGCACGTAACGAAGCCATTTTCTTAAAAACAAGCTGATGGATGGCCCTTGGGTTACATCATTAATGTCTGGCAGAGCATGTAAGTCAGCACTGGGGGCCCGGAGGGAAGAACGGATGCTGCTGAAAGCATGTGAGAGAGGCTTCTTGTGCATGTCTGTAATTAGCAGGAATAATGGAGACCCATGTAGTGTCTCATTGTTCCTGGTGATTCACTGTAATAGCAGGGAGTACTGCAAGGTATGTAGTGAGTAGCACCATTTTGGCAGAGGAAGAAAAGAAAGGAGACTGGTCTCTTTCTTTTTGGCAGTAAGGCTTCTGTGACTTCAGTTAGGATTTATATTGTCAATGAGTCCAAGTTTCTCAAGGTGGGATATGCAATCTAGAGAGGGTCCATAAGAGTCAGAAATGGGAGTGCAAAAGAAGGGAAATGGGAGACATTGATGGAGGAAAATTAAGAACAAGTCTAAAGTATTTCTGAGGTTATCAGTGGCACTGCAATGTAGAGGTAGTGAAAGAAAATATTACTTTTCTATTAGTCATAATAAAAAATCACAGGGGAACATTGCAGCATAACAGACGGTACACAGCCCCTTCTGTTTTTGAGGTGTATTGATTCAAGTGTGAAAATATTTGAACCCAGAAATGTTGTAGTATTGATCTCAATGTCTGTCGAGTTGGCCAGAATTGTCTCATTGTTTTATTGCTGCCCTCTGCCCCCCCTTTGTCTCATTGTCTGTCTTCTTGTCTTATATTTAGTTTATAAGTATTTTAAGGCAGGGGCCATCATCTTATTTTCTTTTTATGCAGCACCTTGCACAAGTTAAGCTGTGACTGGGACTCCTAGGTGCTATGTAATATAAATAGCAATAATAATCATTAATCCCAGTAGTTAAAAAATAATGAGGTAGGCCTTCAAAACATTGCAACATCTTAAAAAGATATTTATCTATATATGTCTTCTGCAGCCTTTGGAGCTCACGTGTTCAGGCTTTTCTCTGCAAACATATAAGGGTAGACACTTTATGAGTTGCATTTGTGTCTGTTTTGAGAGAGAGGTTTTGATTATCACATTATTAACAGAACTCTGGGAGCCAGGGCTTTAAGGGAAATTCACAATATTACAAGACTGTCAGTAAAATGGCAAGTACTGGCAATGCTGATTCTGTTTCTTTAAAAGTTATAGATTGACTTACTATCTACCCCAGTGGTGTTCAGCTTCACGGCCCAGTGGGCCAGATGGGTAGCACAGGACTGATCAACTGCCAGGGTCCTACATGCCAGATCCAACATGGGGTTGGCGTGTGGGGTTGGTCTGCAGGTATCCCCATGCACTGGTGTGATTCAGCACACGGGGCTGGGTCATCTGGCCTGCAGAGCTCATCGTGAGTCCGGAAATTTGGCAGCGGGGGAGCAACGGCAGCCGTAGCTTCCAGAGTCACAGCAGCTAACGCTACCACTACTTCCCGATTTCTAAATTCCCAAACCCATGGGGAGCCCTGCAGGCAGGATGACACAGCCCCGCTGGCCAGAGGTTGAGCACCAGTTGTCTATACCATGGTCAGACAGCAAGATGAGAGTCTGCTTGAGACTCCAGTAGAGTTTTACAAATGCCTTAATGCGGATCCTCCACACATCACAACCTTCGGTTTCCTGTACTGAGACACATGTAAATGTACAAAAGGGTCCATCCTCTATTGGCACTGATTTTACCATTATCCTCTGCAGGAGTTTTCTCCTGATCACCCCAACCATGTAAAGCCTGCAGATAGCTCACTGTATTTTCACACACTATTGAAAGGGAGTAAATACTGTAACTAGCAGTTTTCTTTTTATGCTTTCCTTGTATGACTGGAGCACAATGTATAGTTTCTGAATCAACAAGAAAATGTAATGGGGACTCCTAGGAAAAAAAGCAATTGCTGCTATTTTTTTTCCCTCTACTCCTCCTGTTGTACAGTCAGACTAATGGAGATGTATAAGGCCCTCAGCACACAGTATGATCCTGGAGTTCTGCCTTAAGCAATGCTTTCAGCTTTGATGCTTGCAGGAGTCCCAGAGCAACTTGCTGGAGGTTATTTTGACCCCCTCCCCCAGTAAGAGCCAGGACTCATTAAAATAAATAAAATCAGATCTGGACAATCTGGGGGAAAGATTAGCACCACTTGTTGATGGCAGTCTCCATATTAACATACCGTTTCCACCATATCCTGGCAACTTGATAGTCCTCTGCTTTCCTATAAGAACATCCTGTAGCACGAAGTGACAGTCCCACACAAACCCTCTCACAACAGAGGGATGAATGGCCTGCCACAAACTCCAGGTTATCAAACAGCCTTGCAAGAGGTTTCTCTTGGCTTCATCCTCTTTCCACTCTTCTTTCTGCATCATTTCCACTCCCCACCCCCCATCCTGTTTATTTTGTGTGTATTAGAGCAATGGTGCTCAACCTTTTTGCCCAATCTGTTTGAGTGAGCATGGCAGGCATCATCTGGCCATGTGGATGGGAGTGGGGAGCAGGCTGGCCCCAGCACAGCCCCCCAGCAGAAAGGAGCTTGACCCTGCCCTGTGGAGAGGGAAGGGAGTGGGTGGGAGGCAGAGTCAGGGGCCAACCCTGCCTGCAGGGAGGGAAGGGGACATGGCCAGGCCCCAACTTGGCTCCACAGATCAGGAGTTGCAGCCTGGCCCAGCCCAGCCTGCCGCGCAGGGCTTGTGGTTTGGGAATTTGGCAGGGGGGAGTGTGGCCATATTAATAGCCAAATTTCCTGACTTGTGGAGAGCCCCAGGGGCCAGATACAATGGCTTTGCGGACCTCATTTGGTTTGCAGGCCAGAGGTTAAGACCCCTGTATTAGAGGTTTGCTGGCAACGCAAAAAACAAAATGAAAGTTGTCAGTAACATCTGATGGCAGGATAATGCAAATGTAACCATTACTTTCATTTCCAATGTACAAAAGACACTTTTTGTTCCCTATCAGGAACATATTTATTTTCATACCTAATGTGTGCAGACATTTCAGCTTCCCAGAAGTCAAAACTTATCTTAAAAATGTGAGTGAAATAATGAAAATATGGAAGGAACAAGCAAATTTGGGAAAGGCAGGCGTGAGGGCTGACAGGAAAGCAGTTTCTTAACTGAGACGCAAGTGGTTATGAGTTTTTTGGTTTTCTTTTTAAGTTGCTTTGCAATACTTGACAGTTTGGGGAACAGTTTTTCTTGAGCTCCACTTTCATTTTCCCTGACGCACACACTTCCGCTTCTGGTGTCTTATAGTTCCTATAAGTGTATCTTTAGAATGGGAAGACTGTTCATGTTTGAAGATAGTTTGGCCAAGATCCCATCTCATATCGCTTGCTACCTTCTCACGTGTTTGTTATTGAATAGCTTTTTCCCATTTTTTAAGATGGCTTAAATGGACAGATGCAATCTTGCCAGACAGCAGGAAGTGGTCCCAGGACTCCAGAGATCAGTTCTCCCTCTAGCTGCTGTGTCTCAGATTTGACATGATATTTCAGTGTTGTGATAGGTGTATTACAAATAAAAAACAAACAACCCAACCCAGAAGAACAACTGTTTCTGGGCTAGACAACTACATGACTGTTTCCCGTCGGTGTGGGTTTTCAGCCATCTACACAGGCAGCCGTTTGGATGATACTGCTTTGAAATCTCATCAGCGTCTCTGAGAATCACAAGGTGCCTTTTAAGGTCAGATGGCTTGGTGTTGTATATACCAACTATAACAAAATCTTTTCTAGACCTGCCATATGCACCGACAGAATATTTTGCCTATGAATATCTTCTTGTTTTCGTAGTTTTTTCTGTTTCCGGAAGTTGGGCTGTCCTTATGGGCAGGGATCACAGCAGGCTAATGTGAAAATGCCAACAAGAATTTAAGGTGATGTCTTCCTATAGGGTTTTTGTTCGTTATTAATTGCTCTTTGTTGTAATGAACATATGGCTAACATGATGAGCGGGAGAAGGAGGGAGAATATTTCACCCCATTTCCAAGGACATGCACCAGTGGTGAAGTGAACTAATTTTCAGATTTTCCTTTCCTAATTTTTCACATACTGTTCCTCTTTCTTTCCTGGCTTAAAAAAGTGAAGCATCCTTAATGTACCAGATCTATCAGACTATGATGAAGTCATAGGGCAAGTTGTTGTCCTTATTGACTTACACTTGTACAATGAAGTAGACTTGTCCACAACGCTGATCCTTCTTAAGACTCTTCTTGCTGCTTATTGTTTTTCTACTGCCAAAACAGTAAGTTGCTTGATCCTTTGTAGGTGGAAGTTTCAGGCAGATACCCAAGATGTCCGTAGCTGCTGGTTTAACTCCCAGAGGCTAACTCTAACCAAATATACAGAATGAGATTTCCAGAGCTGCCAAAGGGATTTGGACATACAGTTTCCATTAAAATTGATGTCCGATTTCCTCTTTGGATCTAAAAATGTCTTCCTTAAAGTGGACTTGTCATTTAGAAAATGACAATATCCTATGCATTTGAAGAGAGTCCCTGTGTGCATTGACTTGCATCTTATGTTAGTGAAGAGATTAACTTTCTCTTATTCTTAGTTTTAATTTATGGTGAGTTTTTTGGAGCTAGTCCACATTAAAACAAAGAGTGTTTCTTACTGACCACCAGGTAATTGTGCAGAACCCCTCAACAATCCTTGGTGACAGGGCAGTGTCTGTTTGTAGTTCTGCTTGGCTGATTGATGTGGCTTGCTTTCTACTCTAACAAATTCTGTTATGTGATTGTTTTAATGTAGTTCTCAACCTTGATAGACTCAAGGCACCTCTTATTATACGCAAGGCACCCCTTGGAAAATGCTAGCTCTTAGTTTTCATTCAATTTTTGGCTACGGAAACGCAATAAAGAATTTCTTCTGTTACAAAAAGCTCAGAAAAACCACTATAGGTCAGACTGTTTTTAACACTATTAAATCCAGAGATTTCAAATAGTCTTGTGAATCATCTTTGCACACCTAAAAGTGTACACCATTGTGTTGCACCCCACAGCACCCTTGCAAGGACCTCAAGGTACCCCAGGATGCCCTGGCACTCTGGTTGAAAATCACTGTTCTAATGAACCTCCAAAGAAGTAAACTGTGTGCTATAATTTTCCTTTCCATTTCTATATAAATGATTAAAAGGAATGAGATGAGCTTTATGTGTAGAACCTCTATTAATGGTAACAGTATGTGGTCCAGAAGGAGCAAGGACAGACTTTCAGTTTCCAGGGTGAGTAGAAAATAATTTTCTATTTAAAGTGAAGAAATTTTGTTCTAGAGTTCCTGGGAGCACGTATGTGGGGACCCCACTGTGCCATTCTTCACGAGACCCGTGCCTTTATATTCTGTGCCATACAAATGACTAAGCAGCAATTAGCTATCACCCACAGAAACCCTTGCCCCTTACACAGGCAGATCTTAGTCACTTAAGTGACTGTTCCAACATGCAGTCACACTTGCCACTGTACATAAACATGCATTTCACAAGCAAAGGTTTTACAGCATTGGGACCTTTAGCTATTTTTTTTAAGCTAGGGGAAGAAAAGAAACTTTTTCCTGCCAATCTTATTGCAGCCCCGCTGCAACATGTGGAGAATATGTCCTTCTGTCTCTTGCTCTGTTAATTATCATAAATTAAAGAAAAACAGACTTGCTGGCAGCATTAAAAAAAATTATGACCCCTGAGAAATGGAGACTTCAGTACTGTCCCATAAAAGAAAAGAAAAAAAGGCTTTTCTCTTCTTTCTTCACAAGGTAAGTGAAAGGTTTCTACATGTCCTGAGGAGACAGCTCAATTATTTATCTTTTTGCCAGATTTCCCTATTCATGTACCCTTTTAAGAATTCATTATTGAACTCCCCAAGCAACAACTCTTTGTATTTAACATGATATGGGGAATTGTACATAGTGAGGTTAAAACTAGAGCTGCCTCAGTTTGTAGAGATGGAGTGAAGGGGTGGCTTTGGAGGGTTAGAAGTCAGGAAGTACGGGTACTTTTATCAACTCTGCCACTGCCCTGCCGTTCAGTTGCTTTGGACGAATCACTCGGTCTCTCTCAGCCTCAGTTTGCCCTTCTATATGCACACGCATATAAGTTTTACCAGTGTATCAGCAATGCAGCTTACCTTAGGGCATACTTGAAAACAGTACTAAGGAATATTATAGGCTACACACAAATGGGTATTTGTAAGTATGTCCTGTCACAGCCCCGGTGCTGGTTTTCTCCCTGTCGTATCCAACACTGCCACATGTGAGCCTTGGACTCATTAACAAGCTTCCTGGACCCCACACCGCTCTCCCTCTCAAATACACATGCGCCTTATTAATTAACTGTATGAAGGCACTTGTCTTGTCAGCCTGGTGAACATGTTGCTTAGAATAACCAATGCAACCTTCTGTCAGTGGTGCATCAGGCTTGATTATTTCCTGACTCCAGATGACCATGACCTAGAAAGAAAGGACTATGACCAGATCTTATCCCTTAAAGCTTGTGCATTCCTCCGAGAGCAGTGATTGTCAGAGGGTCATGCTGTTTCTTCCCATGGACAAAGATTTCTAGTCCATGAGGGACGGGGAAATGGCTTTTTTCTACCTTTTGCCTAGAATGGAGCATAGCAGTGATTGGGATCGATACACTGAAGGCTGCCATGGCTACTTTAAATAGCTATGGGGTTTCCTGGTGACTGCTTTGTCAGCCATGCAGTAATATACCCTCAGGCCTCAGCTGCAAGAGAGATGCCTCCCTCAGGCCATATGGGGGATGTGAAAGAAACTCCTCTAAATGGGGCATTCTGATTTATTTACAACATGCATAATCCATTAAAGCAGCATGTAGTAGGACTCCAGGAGAGATCAATGCACTTGTGGTGACGAATACTCATAGCAAGTGAGGGGGTGTGCGTATGGCAAGTGGAAGAAGTTTTGGCAGGTTGCATTTAGTCCATGGCTATATCACAAATCAGAGGTTAAGAAAGGAGACGAATAGGGAGGCTGAAAATTGAAGCTAGTGAGTTGCAGAAAAAGCAAGCAGAGATAGAAAACAGGGAAACAGCAATGGGAAATGGGATTGTATGACTGCTTTCCTTCTAGGTGCAGGATGGCAATCATACAGTCCCTTGGCAAGTGCAGCAGAGTGTCTGCCTAACATGAGGTGCCATCCTGGGAGAGTGAACATTAGGATCTGTCCTTGTCTACATAATGGGCTCCTTCAACCTACAGGACTTCCACTTTGAAGTTGAGAAAGGAACACGTGGATTGTTACCCTTGGACGACTTGGATTGTGGCATTTTTCTATGTACAGTTGTCTTTCTCTTGAGGAGTAGAACACCTGGCAGGTAGATGCCAATAAGGCTTTAAAAGGGTTTTTTAGCTATTAAGGGAGTAAATTGGCTGATGGGGCGCACCCAGAGGGTAGTGGTGGACGGGTCGTACTCGACCTGGCAGGATGTGAATAGTGGGGTCCGCCAGGGCTCAGTCCCGGGGCCTACACTGTTCAACATCTTCATCAGCGACTTGGACGAGGGGGTGGAAAACACATTGTCCAAGTTTGCCAATGACACCAAGATGTGGGGAGAGGTAGGCACACTCAAAGGGAGAGAGAGGCTGCAATTAGATTTAGACAGACTACAGAAGTGGGCAGATGGTAATAGGATGGGCTTCAATGTAGATAAATGCAGGGTGCTGCACCTGGGGAGAAGGAATCCACAGCACACGTACAGGCTGGGGAGTTCCCCTCTTGAAAGCACAGAGGCGGAAAGGGATCTTGGAGTCATTACTGACTCCAACATGAACATGAGCTGCCAATGCCAGACCGCAGCCAGCAAGGCCAGCCATACCTTGTCATGCATCCAAAGGTGCATCTCAAGCCAGTCCAGAGAAGTGATCCTCCCCCTCTATGCGACATTGGTCAGGCCGCAGTTGGAGTACTGCATCCAGTACTGGGCTCCGTACTTCAAAAAGGGATGTGGCCAGCCTGGAGAGGGTTCAGAGGAGGGCCACCCACTTGGTGAGCGGGCAGCAGGGCAGGCCCTATGAGGAGAGGCTGAGGGGCCTGAACCTGTTCAGCCTCAGCAAGCGGTTGCCTACAAACACGTTAGAGGAGATCAGCAGCAAATAGGAAGGGCCCTATTCCCCCCAGCAGCACCTGGGGTGACAAGGAACAATGGCCAGAAGCTGCTGGAGAATAGGTTCAGGTTAGAGATTAGGAGGCACTACTTCACTGTTAGGGTGGCTAAGATCTGGAACTAACTTCCTAGAGAAGGGATCCTCGCTCTTACCTTGGGTAAATTCAAAAAGAGGTTGGATGAACACCTGTCTGGGGTCATGTGATTCCCAGCGCGTGCTCCGGCCAGTGGTGGGGGGTCAGACTAGATGATCTGTTCAGGTCCCTTCTGACCCCTAACTACTATGAAACTAGGTCATTGTAGTTACCCAGTCTTTTTTGCTTTTAAAGTTAAGTGTTTGGGTTCCAATTCATAATTATGTCATAGAGAGAGGGTTGTTTAGGCATTTAATTCATATGGCCACACTGCTCCCCAGATTCACTATGTGGATTGGTGCAAATGGAAGTCTTGGAGTTGTCCTGAATTTCATAATCGCAGTGTGTAAGCAGAGCTCTGTGGTAGCCCAGGATTGGGACAGCACTTGTGCTCATGTCAGGACTGAGGTGTGCAGAGGAAATTTGCCCGGCACCTACCCGGCTCCATGATATGCTATTAGTCTTTTACCTCCCCGAGCACTGTAAAAGTTTGGTTACGATAGGAGTCTCCCATGTGTTATGTTTTGTAGTAAAGAATATTAGAAAGCCCCGGAAGTTTCATGTGAATACACTGTTGGGCTTAAAAATAGCTCATGAGACACTGCTAAGTGAAAGCAAAGCGCAATTGTGAAATAAAAGATCACGTTGAAGCCCATCTACTTTTAGTTTATATTTCTACCAATCTGATGGAAATCTCCTTGATTAGAAGAATTAGCTGTCATCTGCTGAAAAGCAGCAGCAGCTAATTATCCTGGGGGCTCAGCCGCATTTCAGTCTTTTCTTCAATGCTCTGGAATCATGTGCATCTCTAATGGGGGAGGAAGCTAGTGGAGAATTATTTCCCACTCACTGTGCACAGAATCTGACACACAGATCACTGAGCCTCTCCTCTCCCCTCCTCATCCCATCTCCTGTGCCTGGAATTGCCGCAGTGGAAGTAAAAAGACACGTTTCTCATTTCTCTCTGGATAATATGTTCAGGTTTTTTCTCTTTTGAATTGAATTGAATTTCATGGTGGTGAAATGCGCCTGATGAACACACTTGGGGAATTAACTCTTTATGTGCAGAGGCAGCAGCACAATAGGGCAGGTTTCCCTCCCCGTCCTTCTGATATACCTAAACTCTGACATGGCCAGTGTGAGGAGATGAGAGGGGAGTGCAGGCTTCATGGCACTTTCATCCTTTGATTTATTTGCTGAGACAGCCAACAGGGGGACCAATTAAGGGCCATTGTGATGTTGGGGGTTGTTGTGTGCGTCCTAGTCCCCTGAGACCTGTGCTGAGACCTCCAGTCTCATGTTGCATAAGCCACTGAGCTGATCTGAGATGCAAATTAGTTTTTGCCTAGTGCCAATTTGTGCTGACTCTGAATCAGCAAGGCTCAGAGTCTCCCTCCTTAAACCATGCGGTGTATAATTGTGAATCAGTTTAACTTAAACTTTCCTTTATTAAAAACCTCAAATAAACATGTGCAAGAGTGAATGCCTTGGACTGATTTTGTGTGAGGGAGAGGGACAGCTTCCTCTGGTATTTGGTATCATAAAATAACCTGCGTTGTTGTTTTTTTTTCCAACCAGGAGGCCTGAGATTCTCAGAATTGTGATGAATATCACTGCTCCAGAGAGCCAAATTAACCCAAACGTATAAACAATTTTTAAAAAGAAATAGGTATTTCTGTTCTTGTGCCCTGTCATTTGTGGCTCGTGCCAACTTCCTGACTCTGTTGCTCTGGGACTACGACGTACCCACTTTTCCAATGAGAAAATCAAGGGAGTGGTGAGTCACTGAATGGACTCATATATAGCTTAACGGGCCCTCTCGTTATCAGTGCTGTTTTTTTCTTGCACAAAGTGGTTGTAAATCCATGCAGTGAAGTGTGTTTCCTGAGGTCGTCAGAGTACTGAGGAAGCCAGAACTATGCAGCCGTGAGTCCGCTCTGCCTTGTGCAGCCCTGTGCCCAAGGGGATTAGTTATGGGGAAGCCTCAAGGATTTCACATCTTTAAATAAGCTGAATCAGAAGTCCCTGCCTTTGGAGACTGCATCATTTGAACTGGACATTTTAGGAATACTTGAGGTTTCTGTTTGGTTCAGAAAAGCCACAAAAGCACACATCCTTTGTGACATTTCAGTGTATCTGCTCCTTCCTCCTTCTAGAATCTGAAGGAGAGAGGTATGGCAATGAATATCGTTTTGGTTTACTTTTTGTCTAAACAGATGTCCAAGAACAGAACATGGGGTTCATCTTAAGACCTGAACCTGAGATGGAAATGGGCAGTTGGTAGTCCAGCCTGGATCTGAATGTTGACTACAACTCCTGTTTGTGGCAGCTGGCTGATCTAGACTGTGGATACTAACCAAGCTGTTTAGAATTGGCCCCGGTTCCAATTTTTGCAACTGCAGCTCCAAGGAACCCCCAAATCTCAAAAAACTGTAGTTTTTGGGCAAAGGTTTAATTCATTTTGTCGTTCTAGTGGAGTTGTCTCGCTGGCCACTAACCATGAAGCTTTCTTAGTTTATGGAAGCACAGCTGCAGTGGAGACCCCTGTGCCTGACTTGGGGAGGCAGATTAAGGTGCTGGGGCTTAGGTCTGGGGAAGTGAGTCTGCCTGGGGCACAGGGGTTGCAAAGGCACCTGGACCAGGGGAGTAAGAGCAAGGAGTTGGTAGGGGAGCTGGGAGATCAGGGTGGATCAATAGGAAGTAAAAACCTGATGGAGGACATCCAGTTGAACCTGCTCTCATTCCACATTTGTACCCGTGGGAGCTACAGATGAGGCACATATGGAAATCATTCACTCATTTCAGTTTTATCTAAGCTCTTCTGTTTGCGTTGGGTGAGCATACCATGTATTCAGTCTCATGTGCCAAAGGTTAATTTCCCAGCCACAGGTCTGGGAACAGGCCTACATCGTAATTAGGGAGATCCGGGATTTGATATGGGTGTGGTCTTGCCACCAAGGTAGTCAGGGTGGCATTCAAGCTCGATGCTGGTATGGCTAAAACCATTAGAGATACGCCTTTATTCATTCCACATCAATGAGAGAGAGATGTCATTGTTTTTAAAAAAAATTTTTTTTTCCTTTCTCACCCCTTGGCTAATTTCATTTTTCTTATTTGAAGTTTAATTACCTGTTCCATACCATGAAGATATGCCAGTGGCCTTTGGAAATGAACAAATGGTTCATATATTTTCCCATAGGTATTAGAATAGTAATAACAATTTAAAAAAATGAAAGAAAAAAGAAGGGTGTAATGGGGGCAGTTCTCCAGTGAAACTGCTGAAGTTCCTATTCTGAACAGGAAAATGCCACTGATAGAAATGCCTGCTTCCGTGTCTTTCTGTGCAACGGCCAGCAATATGCTAAGTTAAGCAAGGAGTTCTCATAACTGCAGCTTTTTGTCCTTTTGGTGTCTTTCCCTCCCTATTCAAAAAAAGTCTCCCTGGTTGAGCTTTAGGGCAATTCCCTTTCAGTGTGTGCAAACATAGCAGGGTCCCTCAGATTTCAGAGGGCATCACAATTGATGCAAAGGCTTTGAAACTTACTGTTTTATTCCTACTGGGGTTTTGAGAGCTGAATTTTGCCTAGTTGTTGCAATGCCACTGCAGGATTACAGTACTGAGTTTTGAGGGACATGGTTCACTCCTCCAGGCTCTGCTTTCTGCATAGAATCCAGCTCTATATCCTATACTGAATTTCCTTGCTAGCCATGCTGGTGTGGGCATAGCTGTCAACAGCATCCACAAGGGGTCCCTTGGAGGGGTTTTGTGTGTGCAGGTTCAAGTGACTTAATGTAAATGTTTCCTTATGGCAGTTGTTTGATTTTCAGCTAGGTTTTTTTTTTTTTTAACTTAAAATTCTGTGTAGTGACAAAGGCAAAAGCAGTGTCTTGTCGGGGCACACTGTTCCCCAAAGTGGCAGGCGCTGACCAGCATGGCACGGTGGCAGCAGGAAAGCACGTGTCTCTAAGTGCCTGCAGAGGTCTCCAGGGACAGTTGTTGCCCCCCGTTTCCATTCTGAGACATCACTTCCTGCCTAGGGGAAGTGCAGGATGCTGGCAACCCCCCAGGCTGAGGAGCCCTCTCCTGTAGGAGAAAGGCATGCATTTACAGCCAGGGTTGTCCTTGCATTCTTGGCTTTGGTCTCATCCCTAAATTAAATAAAAATGAACTCCAAACTACACACACCCACACCTGTTCTCCCCACCTCGTTCCTGTGCATTGCCTTCTCTAGTGCTTGGATATCTTTGGACCTGGAGACTATCTCTGGGAGCTGAGAGAGGTCCTGAAAACCAGTGTCTGGTCACCTCACTCAAACATCAGGCTTGTAGTGGAACAGACGATCCTTTTCCTCTCCAAGTCCCCTTATTCTCCTTCACAGGTGTGTGGGTCTGGGTTTGTACATACTCAGTCCAAAGCAGGCATCCCTGAGTTGGTTCAGGTACTGGAGTGGGGTTGTTGCAGCGTGGCAGGCTTCAGCCACTGGGTACTTAATAAGGTACCTGAGGAGTATCCACTAATACCCATGCTGCCATGGCTATACTGTTCTTGGTACGCTTGCTAATTTTAATGCTTGCTCAAGTACATCTACATGAGTGATCGTGCCTTTGGGTCCAAGTACAGGCACAGTCACAGGGACAGTGTCTCTGCTCCATTTTCATAATAGGCTGGAACCTGTCACAACCCAAAGGTGTGATTTTTTGTTTTGTGTGCGCTTTGGCACCACTGAATTATTTTCCCGCCAATTTGTAGCTTTCTTTGCAGTGTGCATTTCTTCTTTGCAGCACAGAAATGCACTTTGCAAAGAGTTCCCGCCATTTGTATTATAATTCGAGCCCCATTATTGGCTTGCGTGAAATTATTCACACGTGGCGGCTAGCGATTGGCTTGTTAGCCGTATAAAAAGCTTGAGTGGTTTCCGCCCAAGTTGGAGGACTCCACGAACACCAGGAGGAGGAGACTTCACGTCTCATGAAGATCTTTAAGTGCTGCGGAGCCTATTGGACCCAGCGTGAATATCAAGAAGGCAACAGGGGTCTGATCAGCCTCTAGCCTCTCCCCGTCGCCGTTCCCAATCCTCGACGTATCCCTCTCCCTGTTCGCAAAAGGATCCACGGAGCCTCGACAACTCCGTGGGAGTGATCCGAATATTGTCTGAGTCCTCAAACGAGGATTTAAGCGGAGCTGTGCCTGGGAAACTGTCCAGCCTACACCGTGACCATCTTCGGTGTAAGTAAACAATCTTGAATCAACCATTAAGCGTCCGTGCCTAATTCTAGCGTGTCGCCTGTTTTCTCCGACCCAGCGTGCCTGGGCTGCTGGCCACAGCCCGCGCGGCGCGAAAAAGGGCCCGGATCGCTCCCGGCCCGCACAGAACCTAGGAGTAAAACCATCTCTACTGCATTCGTCTCCTTTCTAACAGTGAGGATGGCTCCTTTCATCTGCTAGAAAGTATTTTTAAATCATGCACTGTTCCCCCAGAGCCTTCTCTGTGTAGTATTTTGCAAACAGTGCAGGCAAAGCCAGTGATCAAAGGGGAGAAAATCAAGGTTAATTCCTTGAGCTGCACATCACCTTCTTCCCCCTCCCTCTATCAGCTGCAGCCTAGCATCCTCAAAACTGGCTGAGCCATGGAGCTCTTGCTGTTTCCAGCTGGGGTTCCCTGATGCGCATGGTCTCGGAGTATAATTTTATAAGAACCTTAGGGAATGTATGACCTGTTTTGTGGGGTTCAGGCCCTGAGGGCACCCCTCGTTAAGTGCTACGGCAGGCTGGCTGTAGGTTCTCAAGTCTCTCGGCATCACTGTTTTCATATCCAGGCCAGGCTGGCAGCGACCAAAACTTGCTAGGATGTGCATAGTCCTATAACTGATTTATTTAGAGTTTGAGGGAAGTGGCCTACAGCGTGAGCCTTGGCCTGACAAGTTTGGTTATGTATCTGTAACAGGGCAGCTTGCTCCTTTAAGGGCTAGGAGGCTTGGAACTGGCTTGCCCTGTTTAGTTGGCTTCATTTGCTCCACCTGAAAGAGTTAGGAAGACGCTCAGCAGCTGGGAAGGAGGATAGATGAGCTGTTCCTGTGGCAGATCTTCAGATCAGGACCCCAGGAAGGGGAGCACAGGTCCACAGTGGAGGCCTGTGAAAAGAAAGTGCCTTGAGGAAGAGGTGAGGTACAAAGTGGCCTGCAGAAGTAGTAAAAAAAAAAAATGAGGAAAAGCTGGCTTCACCTGCCTTACACATGTTCTGTTTGCTGCAGTCCAGAGGTACGACTGGGACTGAGAGAGAGAAACAGACCATTGAGACTCGGTTGTGGTTTCGCACCCTCCCCCTAGCAGGGGAATGGGATGACTAGCACAGAAGAGGTAACTAAGGCCAGTTCACTGCAACATGCCCTGCTACAAGGAGGTGCCATCAGGAGACAATGAGGATTGACTTGCATAGAGTAATGAGTTGGATTTTATCCCATTAAAATGTTGGGGTTTTTTCAAAATTACACATTTAAAACCAATACATTTAAAATGAAAAAATACTGAAATTAGACAAGATGATCTTGGCGCACAAGTAGCGTTTGAAGTGTGTGGGCACTGGAAACTCTACTGCAAAGCTGCCACCTCCTCCCTTTGAGTGTCAGAGCCTCTTCAGTTGCATTTCACAGCTTTTGGACTCTGCACACAGCCTGGTCTCATTCTGGTCCACACGCCTCTAGAAATATTGTCATTGCTACAGAAGAAAACTCAGTGAAAACATGCAGATCTGCTTCCAGGAGAAACCTTTCCCTGGAGAAGATCTTGTAGCAACCTCGCCCACATCGAGTTCATCCCTTGTATTTGGTAATAGCTGCACTTACACCTTGGAATTTAAAACCTGTGATAAACAGAAGAAGATGGGGCACTCCCGTGGGAAGCTCTAATGTCTTTCTGCTTTGGAAATTGTGACTTCGCTGCACCTTGACTCACAGTATCAGTTCTTTGCCAGGGCAACTTATTGTTGACTTGTAAATATAGCATTTGTTGGCTGACAAGTTTGAGAATGGCTTTTAAAAATAAAGAATCACCTGGTTGCTTATGATCATTCATACTGTGCCTTTTGACTGGGGACCTGGGGTGATATGAGTGATTATGAAAGATGAACATAAGAAACTGGGCTGCGCCTTTAGGAAGAGCCCAGCACCCTCTTTCTTAAACCTACCTCTTACCTCCGTGTTAAGTGACATTTCTGTCTTAGTTCAGTCATTATCACACTGAGAAATGTTCCTCATGAGACCAAAGTTCATCTGGTCCAACATCTGGTCTCTGACAGCAGCCAGTACCAGCTGCTTCAGAGTTTGAAACCCAGCAAGGGAGAGTAACAGGACAATGTTAGGGAAAAGCTCTCCCTAAATCCTCCCTTAAAATCAGAGATAGGCTCAAGCTGCAAAATTGGGACCTGGATACTGGAGCTTCAGGTTTCAGGGTTTGGGATCCAGCAGCTACAAAGCGAGGGGCAGCAGGCAGCTAGTTTGGATTCTAGCAATAGGGCTAAGGAAGAAGAGCATCTCGGATGCATGTGGTGTCAACCCCAGTTCCCTGGTAATTTGCCTTTACCTTGAGGGCATCTCTTTGCT
This sequence comes from Alligator sinensis, assembly GCF_000455745.1. Classification (NCBI taxonomy): domain Eukaryota; kingdom Metazoa; phylum Chordata; order Crocodylia; family Alligatoridae; genus Alligator; species Alligator sinensis. Next base: position 1,054,125 of record NW_005842360.1, read on the forward strand.
TTCTTCCATATTCCTCACTGTTTGTGGAGTGTTCATCTGGAAAATTAACCAAGCCCATCACCATTTCTTTCAAGAGACCGTCTTCTTCCTCATGCCTATAAGAAACTTGCATCCACATCAGCATCTTTTAGGTGCTCTTGTGCGATTGGTGACAAGCCTGGTGTAACAAAACAAGCCATTCTTCTAGTTGTTTCCCTCCTCTGGCCTCCCAAAGCATCCTGTCCTCTGAGTATCTGTCTTGATGAGACTGTCAACACTACCTACCTTTGTCTTTGACTATGCCAAATATGTTGTCAGTATATAGTAGTGTCTGGTTCAGTTAATAAGCCAAATGGGGCAGGATGCCACTAAGTTTTCTGTGTATTTGTTCAGGCCTGAGCACACTGATGGTGCCTGATAAATAATAGGTCATAACAGTACACCATATGCATACGTTAAAAGCACAGTCCATATGGTAATAGTCTTTGGCGAGTGGCCATTTCTTATGGAGGGTGTTGCCTACCTGTTAACTATTCATTGTTGTTAGTGTCTCTAGAGAAGCCCTCTAGAGAAGCCAGGGAAATGAACTCTCTGATTAGAAAGGTCTTGTCTGCCACATGCGGCTGCTTCCCTTTCCTCAGTTGCATCAGGTGTTGTGTTCCAGTGGGAAACGTACACACAATTCAACGAGTGACAGGATTGTGTCCCAGAGCATCACTGCATTCTCCAGTTCTCCCTGATGTCCAGAAGAAGAGATCAAGGAATGACACAGGAAAGAGCCACAAACACCATTTAATTTTTTTCCCCTAAATGTGTCTTGGCTTATTTGTCCTTAAAACTTATTTAAAAAGTTCTGGGTGAGTCTTTCTTTGATATGCACCCAAACAAAGATAAGCATCACTGCACAAAATTAGGAAAGGAGTGATTTCAGGCCCCCGCCCCCCCCCACCCCCCCCCAGCATTTCAGCATATTGAGGAAGAAAGCTTTTGGAGGAAGAAATAGCTCCTATCATCCCATGCATTTATTGCATCATCTGTTCCCTGCTGCCTCCAATTTAGTGTTCCAAATCCTATATCAAAACATCTGTGGTCCAAAGAGAATACAAAATAGGCTTATGTGAAGTAGGAAATCCATGCCAATTAAGCACAAAGATCGTCATACATCACATGAGATTATCTTCCTCACCCACATGGGACCATAGAGTGTAGCTAAACTGTCATATTACATCTACTAGTGGAGTACCTAACCCCCCCTTCCTCTCCCCATAAGCAAGGAAACAAAAAAAGTATCTTGTAGAGCAGCAAGTCAGAGTTGCAGACTAACTTTGGATTGTTTCGTCTGGAGTCAAGTGTAGTAGTGACTGGAACATCAGTGTCCATTATGGCTAGGGACAGCCATTCAAAAAACCTGAGCCTGAATTGATTCAATCTGAGTAGGTTAGTCTAACCTGGCTAAGCTGAATTGATTTGTAACTGGGCAGACATTTTCTCTTGACTGAGGAAATTCAGGTACATGGCTGCAGTGGCTCAGGCTAGAAGTCAGGGAATGCTAAAGCAGCTCTCCCTTCCCTTCCCTTATGCAGTGCTGAGCTGAGGGGGGTGTGGCCAGGCCCCTACAGGACCTCTGATTAGGGAGGTCTGCCTGCACAGTCCCAGGCTTTTCCCTGCTGGCTGCTCAAGGGGCGGGAGTGTTGCCAGCCCCCTGCTAGCACTCTGAGGCAAGGGGAGGGAGCGTGTGCAGTGCAATGTAACTATTGATGATATGGAGCTTTTCAATCTCCCCCTTGCTGCTTTATACTGTCTGCAGCAAACTGACAGGCAAGCAAGCCAGCAGAGGGATAATAACGGTGTTTATCACCCCATCAGCAAAACAATAGCCTCTGTCCATTAGTTCAAACTCTTCTTAAACAGTTTACCAGCTGATCTGTTGATTAGCTCCAAAAAGCCCTAAGCACTTGCTATTCTGTCTGCCTGCCCCAGTAAAATTGGACACACACACACACACACACACACACACACACACACACACACACACACACACACACACACACACACACACACACACACACACCTCCCACAGCATTAGCTAGCATACCATATGCCTAGTGTCCATGCTGTAGGAGATGGGAGGGAGGGGGGTGATCCCTGCTTGTCCAGCAAGCAGTGAGGCGGCGTAGGACAGGGGAAAGCCAGGAAGATGCTGCTTTACCTGCAGTCTCTGCTGGAGCTCCAGCAAGGGAGCAGAGGGGAAGTGCCAGCCCTGCTGTGGAGCAGACCCCCGCCCAGCCCAGACAGCATACCGGGATGCTGGGGGAGTCCAGTTTATCTTAAACCAGCGAGGGGCCTGGGACAGACATTGCATAAACCTGTTTGAGCCAAATCAGTTAAGTCTGATACTACATTCAACCAGTTTTATCTCAAATTGGCTTCAGCCATTTTCAGACTGGTTTATGTGCACTGAATGTTGTTCTGTTACAGGCTTAAACCAGTTTCTGATCACTTAAACCAGTTTATGTGTAGTGTCTGTCCCAAGGAGTTTGGATGGATGTAGCTGCAGGACAGCTCACAGCTTATTTGGAAGAAGAGCTTGAATGACAGCAGATCTAAAGGAAGTAAATTATTCACTTGTGCTCTCTCTCCCCATTTTGGCTGTCATTTGCCAGTCTCTTTCAGGGGGCTTAGAATTCCTATCCCGATGGAACCAGCATTCTCCTATGTAAACTTCAAATCCTACTTATCTGTTTTTCCAGGGTGGAGAGAGACCATTCTCCAGTTCCTCTCCTGACATATTGAATGTTGCAAGCTCCATGCAAAGGTGACTGCATTTGGGGTGAGAACTGTGCTTTAGTTTGATTGCATCACTTCAAGCTGGTAGAACACTTTAGGTTCCCTTGTGAAGAAAGGCACCATATAAATGTAAAGCCATTATCCTTTTAGTAGCTGTTTCTTTACAAAGAATAGAAAGACCTCGCCTTTTTGCCATGTAGTTTGTAGGCACCATTATAATCCCTTCCTCCTCCAATTCAGGTTTCTTAAGCACATCTGAGAACCACTTATTTCCCAGGTGATGTTTTCTTTAACCTAGTATTCTCTTCCCCCACCCCAGTAATGTTTTGTATTTTAATGTGCCTCTGGGGAATTTTCAAATAACACGGAGTTAAATAGAAGTACGTTGCCTTTGGCTGTGTAGATGAAACAGGGGGCATGTGTGCATGACACTTTAAAGAGGGCTAAATGCTTTTCCTCCACTTTTTAATGGTGTCAGTGTTTGTATGCCTTGGCGATGTATTGTGCATTAATTACAGCCACTGTAGCAAATTCGGTGGCATAATGCACCTTAAATCACTTGGGGCACAGCAAACTGCCCTACAGCTGTGGAGCAAAGCACTGGGCTCTGCGTAGCTCAGGGGCTGTGCAGGAAGCCCATGCAGGCAGCTTGGCAGCAGCCTGGGAAGGCAGGCTCTGCCCAAGAAAAAAAAACAAAGCGGTGAGCCCGATTTCCCTCCCCCCGAGCCTTCCTGCCGGAGCTGCAAGAGGGCCCAGTTCTTCTCTCCGCGGCTGTGGTGCCCACTGGGACCGCCTGAGCCGAGTGGCTGTGGGCTGCTGCCATGAGGGGGAGGTGCCACTGCCACGGGGGGTAAGCACCAGCCCCCCACCCCCTGCAGCCCAAGGACCGCGCTGCTCGCCAGCAGCTTGCCCTCCCCTCCCCGCCACCAGAGAGGCAGATAAGTCAGCAGGGTGTGTGCACAACACAGGGGTTTAAAGGGCCCTAAATTGAAGCAATGTTTTTAAAAACCCACCACTTCAATTTAGGGTCCCTGTTTCATCTACACACACCCTTAGGGGTCCCTGTGGAGGCCAGTGGGCTGTGCCACTCATGATATAAAAGCCCTTTTTGCAGGTAATGGCATGGGGTGATTTTAGCTCATTCTTGGCTTACATGCTTCTCAGCTCTGAAGGTACAGGTCCTGCCTGCTGATTAACCCCATGCCTCTGCACCAAAGGGTATATTTCAAAATGCAGGCTTCTTGCTACACCCAGGAACAGATCTCAGGAAGGACCTGTCATCTACAATGAATATCTTCCTTCGTCAGCTCTAGCCCTAACTCTTGAGCTTTTCAGGGAGCAGCACAATCCTCCTGTCACTGGCTTGGCATTGTGCAGCTCAGGCTCTTTATCTTTCTGAGAGATGTTTAGGTAATATGCTGGTTCTATATTATGGGGGATTTATTTAAGCAGTAAAACGCCAGTTTGTCAGGCGTTTTACCCACTTGAGTGGGAGTTGAGCATGTGAAGTGGGGGCAGGACTTCGCCCTCTCTTTGCAAGGTAGAGAGAGATGCAACATGGTGGGGCTGCAGAGCAACACAGCCCCCACGCAAGCCAGCACCCTTCTGCCAGGGGACAGTTGCCATGCCTGCTCTTCATCTAAGCCTTGCACTGTATGTGTCCCTAGAGAAATGGCTGTTGCCTTCACCATACCAGGGGGAGGTCAGCACTTCTAGTGCTGTTGCCTGACTCGGTGGGAGTGTCTGAAGCCAAGCTGCAGAAAGCTAAGTGTTAACTGGAGGAAGGAGTAGGTTTTACTCCTTCGGTTGTGGCCGCCAGATTGCATGCGAGTGTAAGCAGAGGTGGTCCTCACTTAAAGCTGGATACAACACAATGGGATGCTTCTGTAAATATGGAGCTGCAGAGCTGACGCTGTAGTCGTGCTGCCCTGAGCTCACTCTGATTTACTTTCTCCTCACATACGTGATGATGACCACAATCTGGCCAACCCTGAGGACCAAACAGTGGAGCTGAAAGCCTGAGTTATAATAACTGGAGCTAAGGAGCAGGCCCCCCAGCTGGGTGCTGGAATGGATTTGTCTCCTTTCTGAATCCGACTCCAAGGGCAGAGCACAGCTTGCACCAGTTCTGATAGGTTACCCTAGGGAGATGCAAAATTGTTTCCATCCATCAGGCTCTGCTGATATGACTGTATTCCAGCTACCAATGCAGCGAAGACCAGGAAGGCATGGTGGAAGGACAGGGATGGAGGGGAGCCCAGAGAAAGTGGATGAAGATGTCTCACGCAAGGCACCATGTCTAGATCTCCAGTGATGATGGAAAAACAATAAAAGCAACTTCGGGGCTTCTTTTAGAATTAGACATGAACAGAGTCCTTGGTACACAGCACAGCTTTTAAGGCCGAGGGAGACCTGAGCAGCATAATAGAAACAAAGAGCATGCCGCCTGGGGGAAGAAGCAGAAAGCACTTCTTCTGTCAGAGAATTCACGACTGGGATTGCTGTAGGGGGAAAGTGGTGAACTGCAAGTTGAATGCACTATTCAGGGGCAGATATCGTATTATTGATGCCCTTCTACAAGCAATCTGAGTGCTGTTGTCTTGAGTAAATGACATGGAGGTAGGTGACCCATATGGGCAGCCTGCCTTTTCTTTCCTTTTCCTTCATGTCCCCGTTTTCCTTGAGTCTTGCTTGTTTTCCTGGCATTGCCCCAGATGCCCTCTGGAAATGCTTGTTCCCATGTGTTTCGGTGTGGTGTTGGTCAGTACTATTCTGAAAGCTAAGATGCTTTATGGCCAGCGAGATTAAAGTAGCTCTGAGAGTTGTTTCCTCTGACTCCTAAGGATGAGCAGAATCATTCTGGGGGCCAAAAATAAAACCAACTTGCAGAGGAGGGGGCCAAGTGTGTGGCTGTAATGACTCAGTGCCCCCAGAAGTACCTCAGTTTAACAAGAGGGTACAAATAAGTTGGATGTATTTACACCCATAGGCATTAGAACACAGTCTGTAATATATATATATATATATATAAAAACCCACTAAAAACTGCATGGAAACCTGGTGACAAAATTACCCCTTTCAGCAATGGAACTTAAAACCCCAACTCCAGCAGTCTTGCAAGGACCCTTTGGGGTGCGAAGCTTCACCTTGTGCACAGCCTCAGCATCCCAGATGGCACCAGGACTTTCACCACTTCACAATCACACTGACCCTGTTACCTTCTGCGGCCTTTTAAGTACAATTCTGTAGCAACAGTCAGTTCCTCTCCTCTGTGGGGAAGATGTCGATGATCCTTCTCCCAGCTGCACCCAGACTAGGCTCCTCTACAGTCTCGCTGGGGCATCTATCAGTGGTTCTGGGAGCATATCAGGGAGGGAAGCTCTAACCACCCTGGCTCCAGGCAAAATGTCCCCCACTGTCGCAGCTCCTCTTTTCCACTTCCCCTCCTGCTAGCCCTCAAAGAAGCCTGGGGGCTGTAATTCAATCCAGATCCCTGGGTCTGGAGTGGCCTCACACCTCCACTTAACTCAGGGGCAGGAGTTACACTGGGACTAAATTTTAGCTGGAGCTGAACTTTTATGGCTATAAAAGCAGCTGCTCAATGCAGTTGGGAAAGCTTTGTCTTTCTTTCTGTTTCTCTCTAAGAGGCACAATGCTAGATTTCTTGGTTTTGTGAGGGAAGTCAGAATAACTAGAACCACAAGGTAGGAAACAGCACAATAGTCTATCTGGCCCAAACCAGGAAGTAGGAATGAGGAAGCAAGTGAATGTGTTGTCATCAAGCCAAAGAAGCTGGAGTACCTTTCCGTACGGTGTAGGCAAATGTCCAGATGTGTTAACCCTTGTCTAACCCAACTGGAGCCTCTAAAGCTGGGGAAATACTTGCCCATTATGCCAAACTATCAAGGATGTGGTGCTGTACCTCGGGCCATGTTGGAGCAATGATGTGGCTGAACTTGGTGTTTTATGCCACTTCATTCCCATGTGCATTTCAGTAAATTTAAAGGGCCTTGGTGTTGGGTATAGCAGAAAAATCTAGATGAAGTGGATGTTACAAAACATATAGGTCTACATTGAGTCTTGGTTATTGGGGCGTTGCATGAGTTTATGTATTTTGAATATTGCGGTTTTAAAATAGCATCTACTCGCATGCCACTACCTTTAGCTAAACTGGTAGTTTAATTTCTTTCCCCAAATGCACCAGAAACAAGGATGGACTGAAGCTGGATAAATGAGGAAACTGAGGTACAGGAAAGGGGGTTTCTCCAAGTCATTGTCAGAAGGGGGCTTCTGATTCTCAGTCCCATACGTGAGGTTGCAGTGCCCCTTATCAGAGATCCTCAGAGCCAGTGCCAGGCCCACCTGAAATGCTTGCAAATGGACATGAACCACTTGAAGAACCTGATCGGGGTTTGGAAACCAGTGCAAACTGGTAGTAGATGGAGCTCTGGGTTGGTAATTGGGAGACCTCAGTTTTGTTACCGACTCAAGTACTGACCTACTGCATATAACCTTCTCTCTAAAAGTTTCTTTTCTGGTCCCTGTCTCTTGCCTATTTTAACAGCAGGTTCTTGGGGGCAGAAACAATCTTTTGTCATAAGTCTGCCCATCACCTAGCGGGGTTGGAATCTGATCTGTATTCAAGCCACCTGTTGATACTGTCATGCAAATTACAAGTAAGAAATGGAGCAAGGGGAGATTCTTGTGTGTGTTGTCTGGCTGTAAATGTTTTGCACAACACTATTAACCTGCTGACTCTGCTGGTAATTCAGTTACCCTCGATCAGTCTGGCAGTGACAAGCATGTACTGGAAAGAAGTCGGGGCACAAGCTACGAATGCTGTTGCACAATGTGAGATTCTGCAGGCTTTTCAGGGCTGCCACCTGTCTATACTGCAATCTCCTCTTAGGCTGGAGATGCTGAGTTTCTTCTCTGTTTTCCTGGCAGGTGTACTGCTAGACATCCAGCAGCATTTTGGAGTCAAAGACAGTGGAGCTGGCTTGCTACAAACAGGTAAGAGTCTGTGTTTCCTGTCTGTCTGGGTTTTTTTCCTTTCCTTAGGGGGTATCTTGTAGGTTTTTTGAACAAAGGTCGGGCTGTCCTTCTATGCATGCGTTTGCTTTGTTAAAATATAATGGGCTGGCAAATAATTCCTGACTGAGTAGCTGTGCACTTGGCCTTCACTTAGCAGTGGCTTAGTTTGCTGCATCCAAATAAACTCTAGTTTGGTGACCTGGAGGATGAAGCCAGCTGCAGCCTCATTTTGCCAGTGCGTGGGATAAGGATGTTTTGGGTGCAACAGGCGATGTGAGTGAGCACATTTGTTCTCTTAGCTTATGGGAACTGAATTAAGGGAAGAGAAGTGCCAAGCCACAGTGAAAGACAGCCACCTTCCTGAGTCTTAGGTTGGGCATAGCAACTCAGCGGTGGATCTGTTTCAGCTGAAAGTTTGCACTTTGTATATAGTATGACTCCTCTGGTGTATGAAAGTCATGCTGTATGGCTGCCCTCTTAAACACAGGCAGCACAAAGTAACACAGTATAAGAAATGAATGCCACAATTGGAATAAATTAATGAGTATGAACGTTGCAGGAAGGAGCTAATAGCCATTCCTCATATGTTTAGCTCATTATCCTGTTGGTTTAGTTGGTGAAAACAAAGCCTTTGAATTTGGGCCATTTGCATCAGACACTTCTGGCCTTGCGTTTACGGAAGAAGGGTTGTTAGATCTCAGGGCATTTCCTTGTGCTACAAACTATGGACTTTTCTGCTCAGTCCAGGACAAACCAGGTATTTTGGCCTCTAGTGTGATGTGGCTTTGGCTGATGCCTTAATCAGATTGAATTTGAAGACTCTGATTGACAGCCCCAGGATGACAATGATAACAAAATAGTTGATGTTTACAGAGAGGAGGTAAACCAGTCAGGGGGCAAATGCAGTCTTTAAGGGGAAAAAGAGCCCTCTTGCAAAGGTGATTGTCAAGGTGGCAGAGGCCTGGAAGTTTGGTGTTTCTGTTGTCTTGCACTGGTTTTCTGATGGGACTAACAAGGAATATACATGCAACTCAGTAAATGAAACTTAGGAATGCTGCTTCTTATCTGATAAAGGATTTTAACTGGTATGAGAGAGTAAGCTTTTTGCGGTGCTGTGTGTAGCTTCTAGCTCAGTGAGGTCCTGACCCATAACTGGAGCTCTTAGGCACAATTACAATCCAAATTAAATCAATAATACTATATGTTGGGGCTCTTTAAAAAAATCCCATCGCTGGTGCAGTTCCATTGACAATGTTGGGAGTGTTGGTCTAGTCATGTTTCTTACTACATTTTGCCAGGGGTGCTTGCTGCACTTGCACCTTGGTTTGCTCCAGTGAAACAGAGTCGTAGAGAAGTATGGCTGGAAAGGATCTCCACAGGTCTAGTCCAGCTCCCCATCTGAGGCAGGATCTTCCCTATCCAAACCATCCTATACACATCCATTGTCTAACTGCTTAGCAGAGTGATGCAGTGAACCCTGACATAACCACAAGACACCCTAATCTGCCACGGGGGGCAGGGGGAACATGGCAGCCAATGTCCTGATGTTGCAAAGGTGGTTAAAATATGCTAGGAAGATCCCAGGAAGAGGGCCACACCACCGCTACAGAGGAAAACAAAAATTCCCACAGCCTGTACTAATCTGACCATGGAGTTAAGTTCCTTCCTGACCCCATCTATCACCACTGGTCTGACTCTGAGCAGAGGGACGAGATCCTCTAGTTGGGAACCTACAGTTTTAAGACCCAGCAGAAGCATTGGCGTGCTCCAGTCAAAATCCTCGTTCTTGGCTTCAGACAACACCCAATGCTTCTGAGCAAGGCTTAAAAAAACTCTGACACGTAGCAGCAGGAGTGGAAAAAATTCCCTCCTGGCCCCATGTGGCAACCAGTGAAGCCCAGAAGCACAGGAAATACCCATACCAGAACATAGATACCCCTGTGCCTAGATCATCCCTGACCAATCAATGCCTGTCCAACCTCTTCTTGGACACCTCCAATGATGGAGAGTCCACAACTTCCCTACAGTGGTCTATTCCACAGTGTTTTAACAGCGAAGATGTGTCTCCTGATACCAAATCTAAGCCTTCTTCATTGCAACTTCAAGCTTTTGGTCTGTGCCCTGCTCTCTGCAGCAAGAGAAAAAGATGCCTCTTTGTTATGGCAGCCTGTCCAGTATTTGAAGACTGGTATCATGTCCTTTCTTAAACACCATTTCTGCAAGCTAAACATGCCTATTTCCGTCAGTGTGTCTCCTTGTATGACTTGCCTTGCAAGCCCTTTATCATGTTTGTTGCCCACCTCTGGACCCTCTCTAGCTTCTCCACATCCTTTTTAAAATATGGAGCTCAAAACTGCACACTGTATCCTAGATGAGGCCTAACCAGTGCCAGGTAGAGAGGCACTATCACTTCCTGTGTCTTGTACCTAATGCCTCTATTAATGCACTGCAAATCTGCATTTGCCTTTTGTGCAGCTGCGTCACATTGCAGACTCGTATTGAGCCTGTGATCTATCAAGACTCCCTGATCCTTCTCCATGGTGCTGCTATCCAGCCAGGTATCACTTATTTTGTATTTGTATTTCTGATGATTCTTCCTGAGATGCAGCACCTTACCTTGCAGTTGTCAACACTGAACTTCATTCTGTTAGCTCCAACCCAGGTTTCTAACCTGTCAAGATCCCTCTGAATTTTGCTCATGTCCTCTAACATGTTCACAGTCTTTCCCAGTTTTGTATCATCTGCAAACTTGTTCAAGAAGCGCTAAATTCCAGGATCCAAATCATTAATAAACTCCTTGAACAGCACTAGACCCAGAACAGATCCCTGCGGGATTCCACTTGAAACCTCCTGCCGTTCTGACATGGATCCACTGAGCCACTAGTCTCCTCACTTTATAGTAGTTTTCTCTAGCCTGCTTGTGAGAAGGTCATGTGGAAACTTGTCAAAAACCTTGCTGAAGTCCAGATACACTATATCCATAGAATTCCCTTGATCTACCCAAGAAGATACTTTGTCAAAGTTTTTGTTTGTTTGAGGGTAGGGGCATTATACTGGCCCTTTTCCAGGCTACTAGTACCTCTTCCATCTCCCAAGACTTCATCTATTATTGCCAAGGGCTCTTGAGATCTCCTCTGCCAGTTCCTTTAGTACCCTGGGAGGTTCATCGGGCCCTGCTGACTTGAACTCATTCAGATCCATCAAAAGCTCTCTGACACTCTCCCACTCTCTTGTTCTCTCATTCTTCAGCTTGTCCCCTTCCTTATTCAGACATTTTTACTAGGTGTCTGGGTCATATTCTGCAAGGCACTAGACAAGATCTCTGTGGAAATTACTGCATCTTGCAGGATATGGCTCTCAATTAAACTTTGCAGAGTAGGAATGAGAGTTTGGCTTCATGGGTACACCAGCAAATTATCTGCCATCCCTATCTTGTTAATTCTCCACCAGCTGCTCTCCTCTTGGAAAGGCAGAGTTCAGCTAAGCTGATGCGTGCAACACGTGTCAAGAACAGAAGGCTGGAACTTTACAAATACTGCTGATGAGAAGGAGCATCAATCAGTGATGCCCAAAATGATATTGGATCTCAATCCAGCCCTTTTTTGCAGCAGTTATTTTTATTTATTGTGCCCCTAGGAACAGATCCTCCATGTACTATTAGACAACGAGTGCTTCCAATAAAATATTCTGATGGAAAAATCTCATCCTCTAAAGCAAATATTTGATCGTAATCCCCGTTGCTACATGAAGGATTATTATTATTTATTTCTATAGTGAAGAGGCAGGCCACCTAAAGGCCCTTTTATTGTTTGGAATATTGCTAATGGGAATGCAGTAGTTTCTGTCAGCAACAACATGCCCCTTTGGTGAAGAAATACAGTACCCTCTCTGTGGTCATTTCCTGGTCTGGAAGTTGTTCCCATGTGTTCTGTTCTGTCTCCTAGGGGCACTGAATTGAAAGTTTTGGCCATTTCACAGCATCTGTGATAACTTTGCATTTCTATAGCACCTCTGATCCAGTGATTTCAAAACATACTGAAGGCCTGATTCTGCCATTGTGACTTAAGTAGGGAAGTGACTTTCCCTGTAAATAGTGGCATGGATATTAGCTGGACAGCTCATTCAATAAGCCACAGATCACCAGGAGTAAGTCAGGGCCCTGAAATAATCTATATTGTCATCCACATTTTACAAGTCAGAAACTGATGCAGTGAATTTAAGGAACTTATCCAGAGTTTCACAGGAAACCTGTGGCAGAGCCAAGAATGGCATTTTCATGTCCTCACCTTTTGATTTAGCCTGCAGATGCTATGCAAGGCCATTGAGACAGAAGTACGCTTGTGCCCCCAAGATGGCCCTTCCTATCACAGTGAAGTTTGCAGCATTTAGCCTGTACCTGCCCATGAAAAAGTGGATTTTGGTTATCAGGATGTTGATCTTGCACTTAATGTGCATGACACTGACTTCAAACTTTAACAAGAGAGAATGAGGGATTTGTTGATAGCCATCAAGTCTTTAAGCTGATTTAATCAGTCATCAAGTCTTTAAGCTAATTTTACAGCACTGAAAACCCTTCTAACCATAATGCTATAGAAAGTTATTTTGGGAAAGATGGTGTTTCACACCCAAATAATGGAAGAAAAAAGGAACTCTTGAAATTTGAGTTCATAGCCACTTAGTCCTGCACACACAGGCCACGTCCACATGGGAAGGGACTTGTATTTGCAGCAGCACAGATAGTAGTAGCACAAATTTGTGCCTCTTCTTTGTGCTGCAGTGCATGTCCCTGCCTGTGTGCTTTGCAGCAGGACACATTGTCCCACTGTACTATGTGCTGTGGCAGGGCTGGCTGGGGCACAGGATGCCTCAGGGGACTAACCAACAGGCATCCCCTGTGCTGAGGCACCCTGTGCCCCAGCCTGTCCAGGAGTAGCTCGTGGAGGAAGGGAATAAGCGGTCCCAGGGCTGCCTGCTCTTCCATCTCTGTGCACCCTGAACCCCCACCAGGCACTCCCCACCTGGCTGGGGCACAGTGTGCCTTTAGATGGGGGAGTAGGCAGCCCAGGGCTGGCTGCTTCCCTGTTTCCACATGCCTCAGCACAGAGCTCCACAGTGCAGAGACAGGGGAGCAGACGGCCCAGGGTTCCCTGTCTTGCTGGGGTTCAGCCAGCTGGGGAATAGCAGCCTCAGCATGAGGCTCTGCAGCGCACCTGGATCTGGCCACTCAGTCCATCTCGCCATCGCTCCACCTAAACGCACAAAATCTACATGTGCACTCTCCCAACCTCTGTAGCCCAAATGTTTCTGAAAAAACATGGGATTGGGAGCTGTGCAGAAAGAACATTTGAGTTGTATTTTGTTTCTTTGTGCTTCTAGGTAGGAGTTGCTATGCAAACCAAAGATGTAACAAGCTGTTCCCAGGAACCCTGTAATTCTTTATGTGGCAAAATTACCTGAACTCTAATGCCTCAGCCATAATGGAACTGAGCAAAATGCAGTCATCTCTATTAACAAGGATCCTTTGACAGCAGAGGACACCCTGACAGATGGGTCACAATTGCTGCTTGCTTAGTAGTATTTTTCAAGACATCAAGGCACATAACTATGGTGACTCCCAAGCTTCAATTATTTCTTGATGGTGCTAAAACTGAGCCTTGGGCTTCTTACATTTTTAGAAGGCTACCTGTAAGATGCTATTTAAATAATTGTTACTGAATTTTCCTGGATCCTTGTGCGTGAGTGTTGCTTTGTGTGGTTTTGGCCTGTGGATCCATTTAGTTTCTCACCGGTTGCTGGACGGAGGGAGGACAGGGCTGACCGATATCTGCATATGCAGGAGAAGACCATAGTCTGGTTGCACCAGACAACTGCGATCAGTCAGTACACTTGTTGCCAGCCCTGTCCTGCAAAAGATAACTGTGTAGGGTTGAGCTGCAAAGGAGCTGGGGCTGGAAGAGTATGTAAGACTGGCAAAACCTGGCTTTATATATCATCTCAGCTGAGAGGAGGGAGGGGAATCAGGGTCACAAAACTACTTCAGAGTCTTAATTCCTTGTTTTTATTAAAAAAATAAGGATCACATTTTGAAAATCCCAGCTGCTTCCTTCTACCTGCCTCCAAAGTCTGACCTGTTCAAACACTGCTCTCACTAGTGCAATGCGTGCCTTGCTAAATTTTTCTTCTCTCCTTTCTTCAGTTTCTCTCTTTGTTTTTCATTCTTCTTTTCACGTGCCCCTGAAGTTTTTTCCTCTTGCAGCTATTGCTGTTTTCTCCTAAGCAGAACACAGATCAGAGGAAGGTGGCAGTGTGTTATTTGGGAGGGGTACCATAGCCTACCTGGGAAAAACTGAGAGAAGAGACGGGACAGAAACGTCTTGCCCAAGGCCTCGCAACCAGCCGGTTACGCAGCCAAGTGTGGAACAGTGTCTGAACAGTTAAAGATTCAACGCAATGAGCTGGTCATTCCCATTGAACTCCAACCTCTTCCAGCCTGCATGGTCTGATCTCAGCGATGACAGAGGAGACAGCACTAGCATGCAGGCACTGCAGTCTGCTGGAGAAAAATGATTGGAGAAAGAGCTGTGGAGTGGGGAAAAAAAAGAATGGTTATTTTGTAGGGCTGTGGACATCTCTTCAGAGGAAGTCCTAATATCCAAAAGCCGGTTGGATTGGGTCAAGATCAAAAGAGATGAAAGGAAGGGAGCAAGTTATCTCCCACTGGACTCCCACCCTTCTTCCCCCCCCCCTCAGCAGGACTGAGCATCCACAACCCCAGGTGACTTCAGTGGGATTTGAAGGCATCCAGCACCCTGCTGGATTTGGACTGCTTTCATGCCAAGGGCTTTTGAATGTCATGGCTTCAGCACAAGAGAAAAATCAGTAAACTCATTTTGGTTGCCCCACTTGTCTTTGTACTGCTTCATTTCAACTTCCCCACCTTTCTGTACCATGACACGATTGCAGGGATCAAGACATAGCTATATAGAACAGCTCCAATTTAAGCAATAACGATTAAGAAGCAAGGCTGTGCATTCAAATAAAGTGCCTTGATGAATGCCTTGGGGCAAGGCTAGCAGGGCTGGGCCTAAATTGATACGATTCTGTTACTTGAATGCCAAGTGTGCTGGTTATTCTGAGCACAGTAGGTGCAGAAATAGGATTAAAAGGCTCTCTGAGGCTGGCAAACGCAAGGATGTTGAAGATATTCTTTTGTGTCTCCCTAACTGGTATCAGCCTAACGTAATGAAGGGCTGACAGGCGGGCTGGCTGGGGGACAGAGGAGCGAATGCAGAAACTCGGAGCTGAAGTCACAGGTTCATATCCCCTTGGGTCACCTTCAGAGCCAAGCTGTTACTTTCAGTCTGCTAAAGGGCCTTTGCAAGCTGCCCTGAATCTCAATCCATTTTCCGATTACAATTATGCAGGTGCCTTTGTTGGAAGGCTCTGCAGAGACCTAACGGCATGAAGATTCAAGTGCTTCATTTCTCTAGACAGCTCCTTGCAGGTCAGGGCTGGGGCACTGCTGATGCTTGTCAGCCTTAGACTCACAAATTCCTCTGGTCCTTTTTTATTCTGGAAGGGCTGAATCTGATTTGCATTTCTGTACTGGTTATTTCCAGAAAAGACGCACCCTCAATTAAACATTCCGCTTTGTTATTAAGAAGAACATTTTCATATTTAGTTCTGTATTTTTTTTTTTTAAGTGATCCGGTTTTGCAGAACAAGATTAATAATGCCTTAGGACATTTGCTCACAAAATAGGACCATATGAGGTAACAAATGGGTCCATTTTTGCTTTGGTTCTGTTTCCAGTCTACTCCCCCTCAAAAAAGAAAAGAAAAATGTGTTCAGAAAAAAAACAGACAGCATCTAAATCTGCACAATATAAACTGATTGGTTGTGCAGAATTACTTACAAAACCCTAAATGCCTGCATTGCCAAATGACCTGACATTAAATGACACCACTATTCAGGCTGCTTTGAGTGTATCTATAATAATAATAATTCCTTTTGCCTTTCTTTAACGTATATATAATAATAATAATCCCTTTTGCCTTTCTTTAATGTTTCCTTTGCTCAGCCTGGCAATGAGGTTTAAGACTTGTATGATACTCAGATCAATTCAGGCCAGAGAGAATTCTGAAAACCTGCTGACACCAGAGCCAATTAGAGAAGATAAATGGCAGTTTAGTAGCATGGTGGGAATCTAGATGGCTTACGAAATTGGTCCTTGGACACGGGCTTCCACTTGCTCACCAACTGGTTCCAGATTAGATCAAATATTAACTGAGAAGTTTTTGCAACCTGAGGTTCTGATTCAAGAAGGCACTTAACCCTATACCTAAATCCCACTAAACCCACGTGTACATTTTAGGTGCTTTCCTGAACTAGGCCCCAAAGGCTGGACCAGGTTATAGAAAATTTGTTAGTGTCCTGCTGTGATCCCCTACTCTAGCCAGTGTCGGCTGCAAAATACACCTTTATAACATGCACCCTTGGATTGGCTGAGAAGGCAGCATGACAGATTCCCTGCACACCCTTCAAGCCCTGCTTTTGCTTCGTGTTGTTAACATGTAAATTCCTAGAGGGGACCAAGCAGGTCAGCAGGGGAAGGCAAATCTTAGTCTCCCCCCAGCTTTAGCCTTGACCCTCCCCATGCATGTGAACAGTACAGACTGATTTTTCTGCAGAAGGATTTTATTAGATGTTGCTAATGTGGTGACTAATGCATCCTTCATTGTGCACACTTGCTGTTGGTCTCCTTTGGATGGGGGCAGGCACTGCCAGTGTCTGTGCTATGTGACCCTGCCCCCTGGGGTTACAGCTTGAGCACCTTGCACCCTCACTGAATTAACTTATGTAATTGTTCACAGCAACGCAAGGAGAGCATCTTCCCGTAGAAATCCGGGATGCAGGCTATCGTCATTCAAAGTCCTAACAGTTGTTACATTTGCTTTAGTACATCCTGCCCATCCAGTCCCAGATATCGCCACAAATCGCAGGACTTCATCCAAATCTTTTAGAGTGGAAAATGGAATATCTTTGTCATATAGTTTTATACGAGAGCAACCTTCTTATTTTTAATCAGCAGGATGCTAGCTGGTGTCAGCAGCACAGTAGATTTTGAATGCTGCATGTGGCTAAA